>NC_138189.1:120234758-120599758 GCF_964194105.1 Spermophilus citellus
AGAATTCCAGCAATCACAAATAGGTTGAACACAGAGAAGGCAATACTGAGACATGCTATCATCAAACTGTCATAAGTCAAACACAAAGAGATTTCTGAAAGCAGCAAGGAAAATAGCACTTCATCCCATACAAGGTAGCTTTAATAAGATTATTAGCAGATTTCTTCATTGAAACCTCACAGAAAAAAAAAAGTGGGATGATATATTTAATATGATGAAATAAACTTGTCAGTCAAAAAAATCTGCCTGATAAAGTTATCTTTGAAGGAGAAGTACTTTCAAATGTAAACAAAAGTTGAGAGAACCCATTACTACTAAATGTGCCTTAAAGGAAATGCTTAAAAGAGCCCTCAAGTTGAAACTAAGGGGTGCTACAGAGCAACATGAAAGCATATGATCATGTAAAGCTCACTGGTAAAGGTAAACGCATAGATAAATACATACAAATACCATACTGTGATGGGGACATACAAATTGCTTAAGTCTAACATAGAGTTATATGATAATAGTATAAGAAAAAACTATAGTCAAAGAAATGCTAATGAATACACAATTTAAAAATGTTTTTGTGACACCAATAATATACTGGGAAGTAAAGAAGAAGTAGAGTTTATATACGTGATTTAAGTTGTAATTGGCTTAACATAGATTACTATAAATATATATTATTCATGTCCCATGGAAACCACAGAGGAAATGCCTCTACATGATGGGGGGGGGGAGGTGAAAGAAGCCAAGATATCATGCCATCACAAACCCAATGAGATACAAGGGAGATAAGAGGTAAAGGGGGCTGTTAAACCATGATGTAAAGAAAATACCACCAACTCCAAATTTAAATCAAATTAAAACAGGCTTGTAATTCTGGCCAAGACTGTCTCTCCTGAAAATGCTGGGCTAGAGAACAGTACCCCAGCTCTCTAGAAACATAGTTTTATAGCACAAAAAGTTGCAAAGGGGGGTGTCTTGAGGACTTACAGATAACAGAATTTTGACCATCATAATACAAAGGCAGATAGTAGGTTAATGATCTATATAGCTTAACATTTCAAGCTAGGGAATAAATTTAGATCCCAGCATCAGAATTTATGTGGCACCACTGAGGTTTCAGAGAGGGCTGTTATTGAGAAACTAATGTAACTTCATTTTTGAAAACCCAGTTTCTACCTCAAGGCCTGTCCAAAGGGAGGGTGTGTTATCCTTTTCTTTGGAAAAACCCACAGAGCACTCCTAGGCACAAAGCCACCCTGCTGAGTTGTTTGTCTGTAAATAACTGGAGAGATCTGAGGTGCCAGGTATCACTGACTCAGTTATGCTAGGTGAGGACCCATAGCAACCCCTTAGCAACCAACAATCAGCATGAGACAGGGAAAATACCTGGGATGCCAGATGACCCCCCACCCCCAGTAGTCTTGGTGATTGATAACATGTTAGGAAAACATGTAGTTTAGCAGGTACACCCCTCACGGGTTAAACCAATCAGTTCAAATGAATCCTCCTCTAGTACTAACCAATCACCCTTACCCAACTTGTTCCTACCAGTGAATGTCTTAATCAATGTTAAGAGTTGTTGTTTAACTTTTCCCTGTAGTATGAAATGATTTGCTGTGTGATGTTGTGACACATAGAGTATCCCCCCAAACCTACAAAATCTCACTGAACAAAGGACCAGGGCTCACTCCCTGGGACCACTGTGTCAGAAATGGTTGTGAGATCAGGCTCCAGCTTGCAATAAAGACTCTTGTGTGATTGCATTGGATTCAACTCCTGGAGATCTACTGGGGTCCCACAAATCTGGCATTATAATATCTGATTAGGGGGAGCCAGGATTTATGAGGAACTAATTTAAAAATTTAACAAATGTGTAAGACACAAAGTCACTATATAAAATCAGTTACAATATTGTACTCAAAAACTCTGAAAAAGAGGACTGAGGTTGTGGCTCAGTGGCAGAGTACCCTGCCTCTCACATGTGAGGCACTGGGTTCTATCCTCAGCATCACATAAAAATAAATAAACAAAAATAAAGATATATGCCCATGTATAACTAAAAAATATTTAAATAAAAAAATTCTGAAAAAGAAATTTAATAAAGTCATCCCATTTATAAAGTATATAAAATAATAAAGTATTAAGAAATGAACTTAATCAAAGAGACTAAAATTATGAACATTAAAATCTACAAATTATTAGTGAAAAGAATTAAAGAAGAAGACACAATAACAGGAAATACACCCTGGAAAAATTTTAATTGTTTGTTTAAATCTTTAATTGTTTAAATGTTAGCCAAAATGATCTACAGATTCAATGTAATCCCTACTGTAATCTCAAAGCATTTTTAGCAGAAATAGAAAGAAGGATCCTAAATACATGTGGAGCTGAAAAGACTTGAATAATCAAAATAGTCATTGAAAAAAACCAAGTCAGAGGTGTATTTTCTAACTCCAAAATTCACATCTGCCTGTCTCATTCTATCTCTAAGCAATTTCAATGGCCAAGCTTGAGATGAAAAAGGAAGGGCATTTGTTTTCCCCACTTTGGAAAGGGTCAGTAAATAACTGGGAACAATAATGCTAATCAATTGTATCACTGTCCTATTCAAGGCCACTTGGATTATTTCCATCTTTGCCTCATTTAGGTAGTGATTCTCTGTAAAATTGTAAATTATTTTAGTTATTTGTTTCACATTTACATCTCTTTTGTATGCAAATTTTAATTTCTAATTGGTAATGCCAAGCAGATTTACAATTTTAATAATTCATGTGCTTGTGAAGCCAGAATTAAAAACAGGTAGTCAGCACAGATAGATAAATTGGGCTAGATTGAAGAAAACAGACCACACAGTTTGGGTTCAAAGGTTGGAAACTGTGCCTGTGGGATATTGAAAGGTTAATGTTCCCAAAGCCAGGCCTAAACTGCCCATCTTAAAGATCTGTTAATGAAGCAACTCCGGAAAAGAGAACTGAAAGTTTGAAGTTTCTGACTTCCCAGACCCAAGTTAGCCTCAGTTCTCTGGATCCCACCCTTGCCTATCTGTACTGATTGCCTATCTATTTTTGGCTTCACTTTGATTCTAACATTTTGCAATAATGTATCCTACAAAAATATATCAAGCAAACAAATCAACCTAACATTCTCATAGGTATAATTGTAGTACCAGAAAATAGGAAAGTGTTCCAAAATCAAAAGAATGGGTACATGTCAAATGTATACAAACATCAGTTGGAAAGAATTCCCACTGGCCACAGACAGAATAGTATAAGTATAAAATTAGATATATTTGGGAAGTAACCCCAAAGTAGGAAATATTAGAAAAATACTCATATGTGTATAACTCCACTCATGTGTCTAATTCCATGGGGAAAAGTATATTTCAATTAAATAAGAGAGAAAAGTATTTCTTATAGCAAAATTCCAAAAATATATGTAAAGAGAGGGCATTTGATTCCTGCATCACTCCTTGAAGGAGGTATACCTGTACTTACTTTCATTCTAAGAATATATTATGGTGAAAAAGAAAAAAAATACTCTTGCAATTTTAGAATGCAGACATCTGGCAAATTATATCTTAACCAAGACTTAATGTTTAATATTGCAAGTGATAATGGGAATTAATTATGTGCCCTGGAATATACAAAGAAAGTGGTATATTACTATTTTTTTAACTTCCTAATCTCAGCCTAATATGAGAATACCAACAGAAAACTCAGATTAAGGCCATTTTTTTAAATTTATTTTTTAGTTTTAGGTGGACACAATATCTTTATTTTATTTTTACGTGGCTCAAGTGAGGCTATTCTTAAGACTTTTATCCAGTGGCCTCAAGCATGTAAAGGTCTATAACAGAAAGAGGACCTTAATAACAAAATAATAAAAAATAAAAGTCTTTCAAATCCAAATAAGATATTATGTACCAATATAAGTTCCTTAATTTGTCAAATGTGACATAAACACCATTATGGAACTGACTTTTGTAGGGAGGCAGTTTTATAAGTTTTAATCATGTAATTTGAAGCTCCATTATTATATACACAATTATTTATGATTTCTTATCTAAAAATTATGCCCCAAAAGCTGAAGGAAGAGGCCAGTTCTCATTAAAGCGATACTAATGTTTTTTATTACACAACCCAGGAATGGACTATTATTTAAGTAAATGCTTGGCATTAAAAATTTATGTTAAAATATTCAATCAATAAGCTCAACAGGTAATGGTGTATTAAAAATTAAATATGCTTTCAAATGGTTCCAGAAGAATGAATTAATGACTTTTGGAACCAGCAGATTGTCATTGCTGTTCCTATTTCATCAGCTAAAGAGTGTCATACATTCCAAAATCCATCATTTATAGAAGTATTCTCTTCCTAGATATGGCTGAGAAAACAAGATGATATCAGTTTACCATTGTAAAGAAATTAGCAAATGAGTATTTAACAACAACAAAATTAAATTATCACAGATAACATATTATTAAATAATATGATTAGTTCAAGAAACATCAAAGAACATAAATCTTTTAAAAGTAATTTATTTTATTAAATAGACCTTATATTTTTATAATCTAACTAGAAGTAAAATAAATTAAAGATATGAGAGGAAAATAATTGGGGAATAGAATTAAAAAGATCTAAATGTAAATTGAAGGATTTTGTGTACTCAAAATAATCATACATAATTAGGAATGAAAAAGGCACTCTACTCCATAAAATTATTAACAAAACTTAAAACAATATTTTTAAAAAATATTTTTAAAATATATTTTAAGATATATTTATTAAAATATTTTGTTTTCTAAATAGTTAATTAAAAGTTAAAAATGTGAAACTACTGACTTTGAGTCTGAGACAAAATTCTAATTTTGTGCATCTGTTTTTGGTCTAGTACGTTCAATCATGAAAGAGTCCACTTTACTATTCATAGCAGATGAAAGAAAATGTGCCTTTGATGGTACCATCTCTCATTCTTGACACATGTAAAACACATAGCTGTTGACAATAAAGAAAAAATATAAAAATTTAAAAATATGAATGATTATCTTCTCCATTTGTATGAATATTATTAAACATTTGGACATTAAAAATCAGAATGTTATTGTCCAAATGTTTAATAATACAGTTGGAATGAACACTCAAGTTTTAGTATGTGATCTCCTCCCTTCTAAAACATCCATTAAATTATAATTTATCGTTTCTGTCGCATTTTTGTCTAATTCAATACATATCTTCTTCCTAGAGCTCACTTTTCTTGTGCACTTTGTATTACAGTACAAATATTAAAAACAGATTATTAAAAGTTTTGTCATTTGTACATCTAAACAATTACAGGGTTAAAAAATCAATAGTTGAATAGAATGGTAAATGATGAGACTCAAGTGTCCTTTTCCCCATTCTTAAATTTCAGTTCTTTGCAAAGTAATCTAAATTAAGATATTTTCAGCAAAATTATATAAAGATTGTCCCTGCTCTGTTATCTATTAGAATAAAGCAAGAGAATTCAACTTCTGAAGCATAGAAATCAATTATGAAGAAACTCTTAGAGACCTAAGAAATATACTGACTACAAGGTTTTTTTCCACTATTTGCTTCTACTTTAGGGTTTTGAATTTTATTGGAGTTTTTCAAAAGAAATAGCACACTTATTTTCTTAGTGTATTTTTAAAACATTGACCATAACTATAAACTGTCACAATATAAATTTCTGTAAAAATTAAGTGCATTAAGTATACTTTTCAAAATGAAAACTTAACAAAAAA
Organism: Spermophilus citellus; assembly: GCF_964194105.1. Lineage (NCBI taxonomy): Eukaryota > Metazoa > Chordata > Mammalia > Rodentia > Sciuridae > Spermophilus > Spermophilus citellus. The sequence continues at coordinate 120,240,511 of NC_138189.1, forward strand.
GAAGATAAAATCACTAATGAATTGTAAAAATCAGTCTAAATATTCAGTAAGGATTAATTATAACTTTGATATACACTTTAAATATTCAATTAAAGATTAATTATAACTTGAAAACTATAAAGCAGTATCGACATATTTATATGCCCATTTATAGGTGTATAATGCACACATTTGGAACCTAAGTAGAATAAGATATATTCCATGTTTGTATAATTATATCAGAATGTATTATGCTGTCATGTAAAACTAAAAAGCAAAGACCACCAATTCCAATTTTAAATCAAATTAAAGGAAGCTTATACTGTGTGCACAAAAGCTAAACAGCGACTATCTCTCCAAAGCCTAGAGATCAGCTCCCTGCTCTCAAGGTAAAAGTTTTTATTGCACAAAAAGTTACAAAGGGGGGTGTCTTGGAAACTAACCACTAACAGGATTCTAGCAAGCATAATACAAAGGCAGATAGCAGGTTAATAATCTACATGGTTTAACATTTCAAGGCAGGGAGTAAATTGAGATTCCAACATCAGAATTTATGAGGTGCTGCTGAGGTTCCAGGGAGGGTTGTTATCTGGTCAAGGAAAGCCAGAATTTTATGAGAGGCCACTAAGGTTTTTAAGGAGGGTTGTTATCTGGTCAAGGAGAGCTAGGCATGGATGAATTCAGAGCACAGGCAGGGATTTCAAACAAGTTTAAACATCAGGTTGTCAGGCCCATTAGAAATCTTAGTATTTTATAGTAAAACAGAAATAAACTTTTCATAACTTTGTGACAAGATGACTCCCAATCTTAAAATGGAATTAGGTTGGGCTATTGGGTTCATCACAACAAATCAATCAATAAATAATAAAAATAAAATAATCAATCTAAACATTTTTTTCAAAAGTGTAAGAAAAACAAGCAAATAGATGAAATTGTGAGCAGTAAAAATATAAAAATGCATTCCAAATATATTTTTTTTTTTGGGGGGGGTGATATGCTGCTGATTGAATCCAGGAGCACACTTACCACTAAACTACAGCCCCAACCCCTTTAATGTTTTCATTTTGAGATGGGATCTCGCTAAGTTACTCTGGCTAACCTCAAACTTGTCCTGCCTCAGCCTTCAGAGGAGCTGGGATTACAGTTATGTGCCACCATGCTCAGCTTTAACATTGATTTTTAACATTCATACTGAAATAAAAATTAAACATATTCATAAAGAAAAAAAACAATTTAAAATGAGGAAATATATCATTGTCTATTAATATTTAAATCCCCTAAATTTTTAATTCTTGAAAGTAAAAAAGTGTAGAATAGTTTAGTTAAACCAAATAATGACAATTTTAATTTGGATTAAGCAAACTAATAGAAAAAAGTATTCCATGAAATAGGAAAGTTCTGTTTCCAAGGATGTTATAATTTGGAATCTAGATGTTCTCAAAAAAAGGCTTATTTGCCAAAGGTTTGGTCTCCAGCTTTTAGCTCTGTTGAGATGTGGTAGAAAATTTTAGGAGGTTGGGCATGGTAGAAGAAAATTAGGTCACTGAGATATACCCTAGATATGGGTATGCTCTTTCTTTTCTTTCAGTCTATCAGGTTAAAAATTCCTCTGCCACATGATTCTGCCACCCCAGGCCCAGTAGAATTAGGGCCAAGTTGAGGATGGTGAGAGGGAGAAGGAAAGACAAAGGGAGGTACTGGGTAATTAAACTGACAAACTTATGTTGTATGTATGTATGAATATGTAACAATAAATCCCACTAATATGTAGAATCCCACTAATGTGTTTAATTATAATGCATCAGTAAAAATTTTAAAACATAATCAATAGCAACATGTAGGTTCTGAACAAGAGGATGATAAGGTGTTTTGATTCTTTCCTAATTTTAAAAGAAAAAAAATGTGAATGAGAAATAGGGAATAAGAGAAAGACAAATTAATTGTGAATATTATTTTATATTATTTGTATGTAGTAAAATGTAATTCAATAAACATGTTTTAATGAAATTAAAATATGATAACTAAAAGTTGGTACTCTAAAATTGAAAAATTTTGGCAAAATTGATTTTTCATTAAAGTCCTCAAGGGGAAAAAAAGGGTAAGTGACCCTAGATAGAGAGAAAAGAAAGGTTTGGTCTATAAAACTATGAGTCAAAATAAACCCTTTTTTAAAAATTTTAAGTTGATTTGTATTGTGTATTTTTCAGAACAATGAAAATTAGACTAACACAAGGGTAAGATTAAAACATTTTGACTTAGAATATATAATATAAGTACTTTAAAACTTGTGTTTATCAATATGGCATGAAAACTAAAGAAATTGATCTTAAAATTATATAAAGAAAAAACATTTTCATATTTTAGGTATAATGTATTATAAAATGGTCTCTTGGAAGAATTACTTTGCTTGAAATTTCTGAAAGATGACTTTGCATAATCCATCACAGCAATTTTTTTCATTAATCAATGAATCATTAATTCATGCACAAATTCATTTTTTTAATACAAAGAATCAACTTTTTGACAGGAATTGTAAGGTAAAAAATGAGCTGTCAGAAGTTTTCATCATGGTCAGTTGCAGAAATGTGATTTACAGGATGAAACTATGGAGAAAATTTCCAATGAAGCTACCCATGTCTAGCAGTGGGCATAATTGATTATGTACTAGAAATACTAATGTTTACTGCTGAATTTTATAGTTTTTATTTTTATTGTCAGCAAGTTATTTTGTGATCATTGAGAAATATGATCAAAATGGAAAGGTAAAAAATCCCATTCTACCCAAAACAACTTTGAAAAAGAATAAAGTCAGAGAATGGATATTACCCCACTCCAAAATTTTCTATAAAGCCAAAGCAATTAAAACAATGTGGTATTGGTAAATGTATAGACAAGTACACTAATAGATCAAATGGAGAGCCCGGAAATAACCAAGGAGTATTTTTTGTCTTTTTTTCTGTTCCACACAAGCTTAATTAAGCCTTACTCCTTAAGTGATATGAACTCAGTGCTCTTAGCTACAGTAGTCCTGTTGATTAAAAAATGAAAACTACTTCCATGCAGTTACTCACATTTGTCTCTCTCTTCTGTAGGTTTCAGTGTCTTCTGAATTCACTTACTCAATTCTCGATATATTGCTTCCTATCAGTTCTAAAGATTGGCCCTCTTAACTCTTGTTTTAATAAATTAATGTATCTCAACAAAGGTAAAAGTAACAATAGTTAACCCTCATGAAAGCTTACCTTGTGGCAGATACAGCTCCAGAAGCTTTAAGTATATTAATAATTAATAGTTGCAAAAGCCCAGGGAGATAACTGCTATCATGATCTCCATTTTATTGAAGAAACTGGGGAATGAATTAGTAACTTACTGAGTTGGAAAGTTGTTCAGTATTATCTTCAGTATTACTTTTCTACTTTTAACTAATTCAATATGGAAAATAAGAGTGAATTGAAGGAAGACAAGGACTCATGTTAAAATCATACCTTGCCTACATATTCGAATAATCCTATACATAAGTGTGATTATACAGAATTGTCCTGATGTGTAGATATTTACAAACATAGTTGAAATGTTTAATTAAAAAAATACACCCGACTGAATGTTCTCAGGTATAAGTATCTTTAGATATTTATAAATATTTTCCAGTGTCTGAATTTCAGTTTGGTGTCACATAGTAGTTAGCAGTATTCAAACATGTTCCAACTTCAGATTTTTTTTCCATTTAGTAGTTCTCTTGAAATTAGACAATTTTCTTGACATTCAGAGAGTTTTATCATCTTCCAAGTAGTAGTTCATTAGATACGTTGATAGTATTATGAATTATACTATACATAATACTTAAGTATTGTGTCACTTTATGGAATGGCACAAATTCATCATGTGTGTTATAAACCATGATTGAATTATATAATAAAGAAAAAATAGTTTTGACATATTGTTAAGCATAAGGACAAAAGTTATGTAAACTAAAAAAAATGAACTTCATACAAGAATATCTTGTTTAATGATAAAAGAATATGGCATTGTAAACATGTATTGTGGGATATACTTGGTTCCTTCACTCTTAAATATTCTTTGCTCTTCATATATCCTTTGAAATAATAAATGAATCATAAAGACTGGGAAGTTAAAACTGTTTGTCACTTTTGGAAACTTTGAACAATCGTACAGGCAGCTCAGAAATAGCAAGTCCTTGATGTAGTATACATAGTTAATATAATATCCCAAGGTCCAATTCATAACTGCCTTTTAATAAGAACATGCAGTAATTTAAAAATAAAGGAGTGGAGGAGTTACAGTTGATCCATTAAGTTAAACAGATCTATATTGATGTGGCATCTTTTGGTGAACAACAATAAAAAACAGGTGAAGTCTTAAGAAAAAAGAGATATCTCCTTAAACACATATGTCTATGGATCTATTTAGTTATAGTTTGAAAACAAGTTATTTTTTCAGTACCAAGACACGTCTACAAAAATATCCACATATTTTACTCTAAAACTCTGAATATCTCTTAATCTTTTAAGTATAGGCTGTCAAAAAAAATTTCTGAGTAATCCTAGGGCTTTCCTCAAAGGAATCCTGGCAATGTAAATATAACATAGGTTATGATAACACGTAATTTTGTATATTCAGCAGCATTATGACCAGAGTTGATTCATATACTTAAAGGCACTAACTGTACATGAACAGAGAACAATGCTCCAGCTTATATCTTCTCTTTATATTAGTATAAGAAAGTTCAAATTCCGTGAGAAGACTAAGATATGTTATCTTCACTATAACATTCTCCAATGACTTTCCATGTCACTTGTACTTAAAATCCAGTCCCCTAACATTCTCCTATGTGGTTTGCACAATTAAACTCCTCTAACACACAACTTTCCCTTTTGGACACCATGTTATTCTTATGCTCACTCCATCTTAGCAGTTTTTTTTCCTTCCAGATACTCTTTAACCACATACATGTTTATTAATGCATTTAAATAGAATAAATGATTTTTGAATATCTATCTGGTTGGTGCCCATACTTAATCCTATCATATGTTCATTGAAGTATCAATTTCTTAGACAGGTATTCTTTGAATACTTTAAACTGCAAGTAACTCAACCTTCAATCTTCTCAGTTTTATTTTGCTTTATTGTTGTATTAATCAGTCTTACTGAACCAGATTAGAAGCACCAAGATGGCAGGCATTGTTATTTGTTTTATTTAATAATTTATTATCTGCCTATTGACCATACCCAAAGTCAAATCATGTTCAATGTAATGTGTTGACTAAATCAATGAATGATTTACAACAACTGTTCATCATAGTACAATTGTATTTTATATAACATGTTAGAATGTATGTATGCCCACAAAATAACTTTAGAAATATTGAAAAACCTACAATATCAATTCACTCTAAGTGTTAGAATGTGTTTATTAATTCACTGATTAGCCTATTTATAATGGCATAAATGTGGCTGGATAAAACAAGCCTGCATACACAGAAACACATATGGATTAACTCATTATTTAATTGAATCCCCAAAGAGAACCTTCAAGAAAAATTATAAGTGTAGGGTCAGTGACATACCCCAGTGGCAGAACACTTTTCTAATATGCATGAAGCCCTGAGTACTAGTACTATAAACAATACTATAAACAATCCCTAGTACTATAAACAAACTAACAAACCAATAAATTGTAAGTGTAAAATGAATATTACATGAGCATTATAACTATTAAAAGCTATTTTTCAGTACCAAGAAGCATCTCCCAAAAGATCCACTTAATGGAAAGAAAACTGAATTCTCTGAAGAAAATGAATCTTGTGGTATCAAACCACAATTATTTGGGGGGGGGTATCAAATATAAAAGGGAGGGAGAGGAAAGAATGCCTCAAATCGGTGCAGAAATAAAGACAAGTCAATCTTTACAAATATCAGATTCACCATTAAATATCTGTTGAAGAAAAAAGAAAAATATGGATAACAATTGTGTACTCAATTGTTCACATTCTCTTTGAATTAATTGGTGCTATAGTTTAGATTTGGAATGTCATACTTTAAAGCTTAGGTGTTGAAAGCATGATTCTCAATACAGTGACATTCAGAGGTGGGGATTTTAGAGAAGGATTAGGGTTTACTTCATGAGTGAATTAATCCATTTGCTGGAATTATCCACTTAACCGAATGAACTACTGGATAGTAACCAGAGGCAGGTGGGCATGGGTAGAAGATGCAGGTCACTGGGGATGTGGTCTTAGACTATATCTGTCTCTAGATGCCCTTGTCCCCTCATATCTTGGTTGATATATGTTAAGCAGCTTTCCTCTACTACAAAATTCCACCATTTTGTTTTCCCCAACCTTGAGCCTAGAGCAATGAAGTTGGCTGACCATGAACTTTGGAACTGTAAGACAAAATAAAATTTTCCTCCTCTAAGTTGCTCTTCTCAGGTATTTTGGTCACAGCACTGAAATGCTGTCAAACACCACAGTTAACAATTTCATTTTCTTTGGATCTTCTTTTTATTGACCCATAACACAACTTGTTAAATCTGGATAACCCTATTTTACCATTCCTTAAGTATGTACTTATTAAATCACTATTATATTCAAAGGAAAATTTCCATTATTAATAAATAAAAAATTAATACACAAACATATTAGTTCCTGTGATCCATTTATTGTCACCAATACTAGGCATACATTTGAAACAGAGAACGTAATACCTATGAAAATCATTCATCGAGCATTTTCTACTTAATGTAGTTAAGCAAGCATAAAATTAAATGAGGAATTTAATAACATTTCTCAGACCTTTATAGGATAATTTTAGTTGTACATTTGAAAGTGATCAATATTAAAGTTTTCTTAAAATTTTATAATATTGATGCAAATTTATCTTTAGTAATTCAGTTTCTAGAAACATTTTTCTCTCAGTACTAGTTTATACTTATTTGTTTATGACTTTGCTAATTGTGATCAAAACAGGAAATTCCTTTTCCTTAATAATACAAATAAAAATGTTTTGATTTTATACTTAAATTTTTCAAGTGTTTTTTTTTAAATAGTAATTCCTGGAATAAATAAAGTAAGTTTTAATTCTATTCTTTCCCTTGCTTTTCACTTATAGAAGATAATTTTATCTAATTATTTCAATTATTCAGAAGTACACAATATGTTCTTTCTTATTGCTTCTTTCATATGAAACTTACAAAACTGATCTTGTGCCTCACTGGAAAGTAAGATTCTCAGCCAATTGAAGCATCAATGTTGATAAAGCAATGATGATAAAGTAAAGAGCTTTTTTTTTTGTAAACATGATTGTTTCTATTAATAAACTGAGAAATAAAAATAGCTCCTGAGAGAAAATAAAAACTGTCAGACTGAGTCAAAATGATGACAATCTTTAGACCTCTGCACCCACCTGTATTATTTGGGATAGACCATATTAAAAGAACCTCCTCCAGTAACTGTTTATTCTTTCAATCTAAGGTTGGTAAATTTGGGATGGGGGAAGAGAATAATTTCCACTCATCCAAAATGAATTTTCTGTGGCATTTAACAATTTCTTATCAGTTTTTCTTCTGAAATGCTGATGTGTATTTGATGTGAATTCAAAGTATTATCTGAATTATCTTTATATTCATCCTTAGGGTTGGAAAGCTGTCACATACATCAAACATCCTTTGAGCCCAGAATGTGATAATGAGAAGATGTGCTTACCAAATGCACAGGATATAATAGAGTTTGCTCCCTGCCCTGCATCAAACAAAGAAACTAGAGAATGAATACAAACTGCCAGACATTGCATCAAGCAAGTCAGTTTCCTTACTAAGTAAACAATTTAGAACTTCTCGTCTCTGCTCAATGCATACTCTTCTGTCATCTTCAGTAACAGTTCAAGCCTGGTTTTGTGGTTTCTCTGACAAGGTATCAAAGTTGCACACATTATCTTCTTTCTTGATAAAGTCCTTGGGCCATGAATAAATATGTTGGGCATAAACCTTGCTACAGCTTTTTGAATTTGAATTTTATCAGGCCTGCACATCTCACATGCACGTCTTCAAAATGATGTCTTACAGAGTTACACAACAAATCATTTTCCCAATTTCAATGTCAGATTCTATGATTAAATAAACCTTCATATTATTCTTCAAGTTAGTTAAGCATATTTCATGTCAGGTACATTTTGCATACAGAACAGGGAGGAAAAACAAGTGGATGAGAAATTTTTGCTCTTTAACATATTTTACTGATGAATTTTTATTCAGTCTCTTTATTTTATCTGATTACTACCCCCATATTTTTGATTTTACTGTGAAATTTTCATTTGCAGCAGCTGCTTGATCCTGGATCAGCAAATTGTCACTCTTTATGCCTCTTTTTCTTGTCAGTTTCATGTACCAACTTTAATCAGAATCACTATTCTAAGAATGTTTTAATTAATAATAATTAAATGAAATGCACACATGTTCAGATTATGTTTTAAATATTTAATCCTATGTAACCCTTTAGTTTTTGAGTATGGGGATGGGGTCCTTATCTTCCTAAATCAACCAAAATGGCTCCAGCTTTCATCCCAAACCCTGTTTAAAAAATCACATACAGTTCCCAGAGCTTCTGATGATATCTGAACAGCGGGTTGTGTGCCTCTATAATTTATCACCATTTATATCTACTTCTGGACTTAGTCTCAATTCTCACCAACACAGATGTCTCCTTTTTTTTTTTTTTTCTATTCTACCCATGTGCATGTTTTCCTCATCTTAAATTTCTCAGCAAAAGAGAAATCTATACAAGTCCATGGCAGTGGCACTTTTATTGAAGGTTTGAGAAAAGCAGGAGTTTTGGGGAAAATAGAGGATAGAGTCCAAATCAGACACAAAGGAATATGTTAAACCATACCCCGTAGCATTCTTCCAAGTTTTTTATTGATCTTTTGGAGATTTTTTTCCAGTTTATATTTTTTACCCTGAATAATTCTCCTCAAATCCAAACTTCCCACCATTTTTCTGGGTGATCTCTAAATTACCCAAAGTATGTTTTCTATGGAGTTTTGAGATTTTTTTTCACTTTTTTCTTGACTGTATTATGTAAGCTGGTAAACCACTTAAATTTATTTCTTTCTTTAATTTAAGGATACCTTACTTTTCCAACCAAATTAATAGCAAATGGATAAAAAATATAAATTATATAAATTACTCTTACAACTAGTTCTTCAAACCATACCTAAGAATCACTTAAGGCTCAAATATACATTTCTGGACCTTATCTCAGACTTATTTGTATGTAATTGCTAAGGTATTGGCATAAAAATATACCTCTTAGTAAATTTGCAATTATATTTTCAAAATATCTTAAGATTTGACAGACACTTATCCTGATAATTGATTTTATAGGTCAACTTGAGTGGTCCTCAAAGTGCCCAGATTAAACATTATTTCTGGATGTGCCTATGAAGATGTTTCCAGGTGTGATCAGCATTTGCAATGCTGAACTCAGTAAAATATACACTGCCTTTCCAAGGGTGGTTGGGCAAATTCCAATCTCTTGAAGGCTTGAATAGAATAAAAGATGGAGGGAGGAAAAATTCTCCCTTTTTGACCTGACTCATAGTTTAATCCAAGATATCTGAAGTTTACAATCACTGACTCCCATAGTTTTCAAACCTTTGAACTCAAATTCTACCACCAGCCCTCCTGAATGTCTAGCTTCAGATAATAAGTTATGAGACTTTTCAGCCTCCATAAACACATGTGTTATGGCTTCAAAATAAATCTCCATGTGTTTACAGAGATTACACACACACACACACACACACACACTCACACACAAAACACTTGGATAAGAGTATGATCAAATGTAGGCATATATTTGTATACCTATATATGCTAGGGTAACTGAAACATTATAATAGTTCTGCATTTCTAAAGAGCCTTAGCTAATATATCCATGTAAATAGAGGAGAATTTCTCTGTTAAGGAAATTGCAAGATCTTTTTAAATCTCCTATTCAAACAGTATATTTATGTATTTTTAATCTTTTATAGTTTTAGTTCTTCTGAAACAAAGATTTAAAATATGTTTCTTTAAATTACTTCAAAAGAAATAAAGTCACATTTTGTGCTAACAATAATTATACAAGTTTTGTGGTAACAATAATTATACAACAACATCTCCATTATTTGTAATTCACCAAAGGATACATATTAATTATGTTTTAAAACAGTTTAAGTGTTTAGTGTATGAAAATTGTTGTGAAAGATTAATGAGATGACAAAACTACTCTCCTGACATAATCTATTGGTAATAGATATATACAATGGATACTAAAAAGTAAAATTTAATAATAATTACAGAAGTAGGATGCAATGAGAATTTTGTGAAGATAAGTCATTTTATCTACAAAACACTTAGTACTTCATAATTGTTTGTTTTCAAGATGCTGTTGAATAATTCCCAATGTGTTTGCAATTGTTAATGAATTGTAATAAATTATAAGCCACTAGAGATACAAATCCCTAAAGTCTTTGGCATGCCACTTATCATTGCATGATTTGTTGGTTAAAGCACAGAGATGACTCCTTCCTCTACAGAGATGACAAACTGAAAACTAAAAAAGACATGAAATGTTTTCCAAAACCTCACAGAGTCTCTAAAGAATATCAGTGAAATTGAGTGTTTCCTGAACATATGACCCAATGTAGCATTTAGGCTGATGGAACTGACACTCCATTAGAAACTCAAGGACACCACAACATGATACATCTGCTGATTATTTGATGTTTTAACACTAATACAGAATAAGTGGTTGATATCAAAAAGTGATGGAATGACAACCATTAGAGAAATATCAAAGAAAGTGTCTCTTTCCAAGAAAGGCTAAACCAAAAAGAAAATTTCAGTCCCATCTTCTATTTTTATCAATACAGCAGAATAAAAGACAGTGGAAATCTTCTAAAGCTTAGAACCCTCTAGGATTAACATTAACTATGTGTTTGGACAGAGAAGAAAGAAAATTCAGCACCTCTAATTTTACCAAACATACTCACACCAAAGTCAACTTACTCATGGTTTTATATTTGTTGAAGTAATATAGAAGATTATAATTGAGTTGTGTGTAGCAAAATTCAAAAAAAACAATTGAATATTAGAAAAAGAGTTCAAAGGCAGCGGAGGCTTTGGAAAGAAAAAAGTGCTTATCATACAAGCACTTTTATATCGATGGATCATACTAGATAGCATCCTGCTTTTCATGTTCTTTTTTATTTTTTCTGAATTTTTTTTCCCATTAAATAAAGTATACTAATCAATCTAAGGCATTTAATTATTGGCAATGTTTGATGAAATTCATAATTTTTATTTCCATTTTATCAGTCTTATTGATACCTGTGTTTCTGTTTTGTATCATAATTAATAATCACAATTGATGTACCAACATAGACACATTATTATTAACTGTAATTCATGCTTTGCATCCAGATTCATTCCTTGTGTTGTACATTCCATGATGTTTGACAAACATGTGGCATGTATCTGCAAATACAACACAATACAGAAGACTTTCACTGTTCTAAAACTCTACTGTACCTAACGTATTTATCCTTTCCTAGCTCTCTGTGGACCTCTGGAAAACCACTAATATTTCATTGTTTCCAAAGCTTTGCCATTTCCAAAAAATCATATAGTCAGAATCACAGCTTAAGCAGCCCTTTAAGTTTGACTCATTTCACTTCATACAATGGATTTATGGATTTTACATGTTCTTTCATGGCTTGATACCTCATATCTTTTCACCACTGAATTATAGTGCATTATTCCATTGTCAGGATGTACCATAGTTTATCTATGTAAAGATCATCTGTGTTGTTTCCAAGTTGCAGCAATTATGAATAAAAATAAAAATTTATGTAAAGCCTCCATGTTAAGTTTTCAAATCATTTCAGTGAATATACAAGATTATCATTTCTAGGTCATTGTTGGAATATGATTAGTTTTGCAACAAGCTATAAATCTGTTTGATTTTGTATTCTCATCATCAGTGAGTAACAGCTTCTATTGTTCCACTTTCTCACCTCCCTTTGTCACTACCAGGGTCATGGACCTCTGTCATTCTAATTAGTGCATATTGGTACCTCATTGCTTTAATATGTAATTCTTAATATGATATGAAGAATCTTGTCACATGCTTGTCTCTGTCTATCTTAGTAGTTGAAGAGTATATTTAGATCAATGTTCAACCTTTTAAGTGAGTTGTTGGTGTTCTTAATGTAGTTTTTAAATAGTGCATTATAGTTATACATAATGTTGGGGTTCATTTTGACATAATCATACAAGCATGGAATATAATTTGATCAAATTCAGTTCCCAATATTGGCCCTTTCCTTTCTCTTCTACTCACCTCCATTCCCTGTCCTTTATAGTTTTAAGGGTTCTTTGTGTCTTTTAGTTGTACTTCTTTATTTGATATGTCTTTAGAAAATATTTCTTCCATTCTGTTTCATGGATTTTCATTCTCTTAGTTAATTTAACAGTATAGAAGTTTTGAACTTTAATGAAATCTAATATCATTTTTTCTCTTTCATGGATTATGTTTTCAGTGTTGTACCTCAAACATAATCTCCAAACCCAAGATTTCCTGGATTTTTCTCCTGTTATAATGTTTAAGATTTATATTGTGGTATTTTACATTCAGGTCTATAATCTATGTTCAGTTAATATTTTGCAAAGATGTAAGGCTTCTTTCTAGATTCTTAGTTGTTTGTTTGCTTGTGTGTTTTGCTCCTGAAAATCTTCTGTTATTCCAGAACCATTTGTTGAAAATACCACCTTTCTCCCTTGAATTGCCTTTGATCTATTATGAATGATCAGTTTACTCTGTTTTTGTGGATCAGTTTCAGTGTTCTCTTTGTAGTCCATTGGTTAATTTGTCTGCTCTTTTGATAATTTCATTCTGTATTGATTGCTCTGGCTTTATTAAACATCTTGAATCAGGTAGTGTCAGTTTTCTAACTATTTTTCAATATTGTATGGGTTATTTATCTTATGTGCTATTAGTTCTGATTTATTGCTGTGTTTGGGTTTTGATATGTGATTTTTTTTGTATTTTAATGGGTTTGTTTGTACCCCGCCCAAATTATATTCTGAAGATTGAATCTCCAATACCTCCAAATACAATCTTATTCAGTGATGAGTTATTTAAAGAGATGATTAAGTTAAAATAATTGGTTTTATTCTGATAAAATTGGTGCAGCTTTATGAAGATATAGAGACACCAAGGGTGCAAGTGCATAGTGGGACAGCTATATGAAGAAACAGAATGAGGGGAGCCATCTGCAAGCCAAGGAGAGAGACACCGCTGATATCTTGGATTGTGTCAAGGTTGCTTATTGCAGCTCTGAGAAATTAATACACATGAAAGTATTGATTTAATTGCAAGTGATTTATTTATAATTATTCCTCAAGTATATTATTTCTGTCACTACATAGCTATGAAAATTTAAACCAGTTATTAACCTCTCTGGGACACAGAATAATGAAGAAATTAGAAGATATGCAAGTCTTCAAAATTAAATAATTGCATTTAAGAGAAATCAAATAAAATAAGTTAGAAAAATGCCCAAGTCATGTACAAAGACACTGACTATTGAACACCTGGTCATTAAATTGCTGAAAGAAAGGAAATCTATATGAATAATGGCATGATAAATCTATTGCAAGAAAACCTGCAATAAAATGTTAAGAGATGCCTTTGGGAAATTAATTAAACCTTAACATATTTTGGGGAAAATTGAACACTTTAAAATCATTCTATGAAAGTTCAATATGAGGTGAATGAAAATTTATCTGTTTAGTATTGTCAGAAATACTAATAAGTGCCTGACACTACCCCCCCCAAATCAGCCCTTATTTATTTGTTCATTTAATGAATAGAAAAATTTTTTATAACCTAAAATTTATCATTTTACAGAAACAAAAAAATAGGTTATGTAAAATAGGAAATTGAGCTCTGAAATTCATGATGGCTTATTTCTTTCTTCATTATAATAATTTATTTATAAAACAGGGGGAAAAGAAGAATTTCATGAACTTATTTAAATTGCTGTTAATTTTTCCAGATATAAGATTCAAATGCTCAAATATAATAAATAATTCTAAAACTGGAAAAGCTGCCCACCACACAGAGTAGCTCCTCATCTCCTAATGCTGCCACCTCTGTCTTGGGACACCTCCTCAGCTCTGTAGTCCTGCTGTGCAGAGGGACAGAAGAGACTGGCTTCAGCTGATGGGAAGGTTGGAAGAGGATAAAAAGACATCTTGCTCTTGGCTTTCCCAGCCAACCAGTCAGGCACCACTGGGTTCCTGAGGCCAGTCCAACTGGCATTCACAGGGATCCTACACCAGCCTGGTGCCCAACTTCTTCCCTGTCTGGGATCCAACCATCCCTTGGTCCCATGATGTTGGAAAATCAATAGGGCCCTCCAGCTCCCCAATCCCCATTCCCCCAACTTCTTCCTAGCTCACTGCTATGTGGCCAGCCTATAGCTCTTGGTGTCTCCTGGACTGCCTGATACAAAACAGCTCCTCAGGACAGGTGAACAGATCCCAGGGCTCAGCCCTCAGGACTGCAGGTGAGAGAAGTGCCTTATCAGGAAGTCAATTGGGTGGGAGTGGGAAAGATTGAGTTTGGAGAATCAATAAGAGACCAGAAATTAGAGGTCCACAGATGACATAGGGGCTAAGATCAGGCTCTCAAGAAAGAGTGGAACCCAAAGGAGATTCTTGAAGTGCAGCCTTCCAACTTGGATTATAAATTACTATACCCTGCCTCTAGGAGTTCTGCCTCCAGGACTAACCCTCCCACCCAGGTAACACTTGCCAACCTGAGGGTGGAGCTACCAGCAAACTCCAGACAACCTTATCTACAAGCTGAGAAGAGAAGATGAGAAGCTGAGAAACAATTGTAAATTTTGCTTTGAGATTTTTTTTTTGCCCTTTCTTTTCTTACTCCCACATCCCCACTATTTTTGAAACCAAGTATTTTTTATGCATCAGATTATTGAGAACTGGGATCTATGAATAGTATATTTCAGTATTGTTGTGTATTCTTTTATTTTTACTTTTTCTTTTTTAATTTTAATTTAATTTAATTTTATATATTCTGCTCACATATCTGTCTCCCTGAATTATTTTTCTCTCTTTTATCTGGCTAACAGCCAATTTCAATTGATTCCCTTTTCACTCTTCCTGTGATCTTATACTTCTCTCTGCCCTTATCCTTTTTCTTAAACATCACATCCTACACTACTATTCTCTTTGTCTACCATTAGAAATTGTAAACCCTTTTACAAACCTACTATTTATATTGCAGACAATATTTAAATACAGCATTGCTGTGTATCGCAACAAAGCTGTAAAAGTCTAAAGAGGTTTAAGGTTGCATATTGTTGCATTGGATGCCATTAATGTTGATCTCCCCCTTAAAGGTGAGGTACTGGAAACATGCAGGGACACTATAAGTCTATAGGGTAGAAAACGTAGTCCCTCAGATTCACACCACTAGAAGGGAAGACACACAAATAATATTTTAAAAAAGGGAAACAAAGCACCCTAAACAAACTAAGATGTTCCAGTAATAGACTCCATTGACAACATAGTAGAAGAAATTTCAGAGAAGGAGTTCAGGATGTACTTAGTTAAACTGATCTACAACATAAAGGATAATGTAAGGAATGAAATCAGAAATAAATTTCAGGAGGTAAAAGATTACATCAATGAAGAGAAGAAGATTGTGAAAAGAATTCAAACAGAAATCCTTGAAATAAATCAATAAACCAAATTAAAAATACAATGAAAAGTACCTTGATGTGGCTGGGGATGTGGCTCAAGCGGTAGCGCGCTCGCCTGGCATGCGTGCGGCCCGGGTTCGATCCTCAGCACCACATACCAACAAAGATGTTGTGTCCGCCGAGAACTAAAAAATAAATATTAAAAAAAATTCTCTCTCTCTCTCTCTCTCTCCTCTCTCACTCTCTCTTTAAAAAAAAAAAAAGTACCTTGAGCAGACTAGACAACTTGTAAGAGAGAACCTCAGGCAACAAAGACAAAATATATAATCTTGACTATAAAGTTGCCCACACAGAGAAGATGGTGAGAAACTATGAACCTACAAGAATTGTGGGATAACATGGGAAGACTGAATTTAAGACTTATTAGGATAGAGGAAGGAATGGAGATATAAGCCAAAGAAATGAACAATGTTTTAAATGAAATAACATCAGAAAATTTCCCAGACCTGAGGGATGAAATGGAAAATCAAACATAAGAGGCTCACAGAACACCAAATGTACAAAATTACAACAAATTCACACCAAGGAACATTATAACAAAAATACCTAGAAAAGAGAACAAGGACAGAATTTTAAAGGCCATTAGAAAAAAGTATCAAATTACATATAGGAGGAAACTAAATCAAATCTCAGCTGATTTCTCAATCCCAATTCTTAAAACTAGAGTCCTAAAACAACATATACCAAGTTTTGAAAGAAAATGGATGTTAACCAAGAATTTTATATCCAGCAAAATTAAGCTTTATATTTGAAAATGAAATAAAAATCTTCAATGACAAACTAAAGTTAAAAGAATTCACAACTAAAAAGCATGCACAATAGAACATTTTCAGCAAAATATTCCATGAGGAGGAAATAAAAAGAAAGAAAGAAAGAATAAAAAAAAAGACAACTTGCAAAGATAGGAACTACACTAAAAGAAAATTCAATCAAAGGAGAAACTAGGTCAAATTAAAAACAAGAAATATACCAAGATGATCATAATACAATTCATATCTCAATAATAACCCTGAATGTTAATGGCCTAAACTTATTCGTCAAAAGAGATAGACTGGCAGATTGGATTACACAAATTTCCAACAATATGCTGTTTCCAAGTGACTCATCTCATAGGCAAAGACATCTACCAACTGAAGGTCAAATGATGGAAAAAAACATATCAATCAATGGACCGTATAAACAAGCAGGGATTTCCAACCTAATTTCAGATAAAGTAGACTTCAAGCCAAAGTTAGTCAGAAGGGACAAAGGAAGACATTTAATACTGCATAAGGGAGTCATATATTAACAAGATATAAGGGTCATAAATATTTATGCCCCAAACCATGGAGTGTCGACATATATCAAACAAACAGTTCTCTATTCCAAGAATCAAATAGACAACAACACAATAATACTGGGTGACTTTAACACACCTCTCTTGCTACTGGATATATCTTCCAAACAAAAACTAAGAGAAACTATAAAACTAAATAATACAATTAATTATTTTTAATATATATATATATATATATATATATATATATATATGATATTTCATTTGTTAGTAAGAGGAGACACTTTCTTCTCAGCAGCACATGGATCTTTTTCTAAAATATACCATATGTTATGCCACAACTCTTAGCAAATACAAACAAATAGAGATACTACTCTGTATTCTATCTGATCAGAATGCAATGAAATTAGAAATCAATGATACAATTAAAAATAGAAATTACTCAAACACCTAGAGACTAAATAATATGTCATTGAATGAGGAATGGATAGCAGAAGATATCAGGGATGAAATTTAAAAAATGCTTAGAGGTAAATGAGAACACCAATAAAAATAAAAATATCTAGAGACATATGATCTGCCCAAACTGAATCATGAGAGCATACATAATTTAAACAGATCAAATTCAAACAATGAAATAAAAGATGCCATCAAAAGCCTACCAACCAAGAAAAGCCCAGGACTAGATGGATCCTCAGCTGAGTTCTATAAGACCTTAAAAGAAAAAATAACACCAATACTCCTCAAATTATTCCATAAAATGAATATAAAAGGAAAGAACTCTTCCATATCATTCTATGAGGCTAGTATCATCCTGATATCAAAACCAAACAAAGACACATCAAAGAAAGAAAACTTTAGACCAGTATCCCTGATGAACATAGATGTAAAAATTCTCAATAAAATTCTGGCAAAGTGAATATAAAAACATTTGCAAAAGAGAGTGCACCATGATCAAGAGGGGTTCAATTCTGAGGATGCAAGTTTGGTTCAATGTACAGAAATCAATAAATGTAATTCATCCATCAATGGACTTAAAGACAAAAATCATATGATCATATCCATAGATGCAGAAAAGGCATTTGACAAAATACAGTTTCACTTCATGTTCAAAATACTAGAAAAACTAGGGGTAGTAGGAACACACTTCAACATTGTAAAAGCTACTTATCCTAAACCTAAGGCCAACATCATTCTAAATGGATATAAATTGAAATCATTCCCTCTAAAAATTGGAACTACACAGGGATGCCCTCCTTCACCACTTATATTTAACACAGTCCTGGAAAGTCCAGAGGAATTAGACTGAAGAAAAAAAAATTAAAGGGATACAAATAGGAAAAAAAGAACTCAAACTATCACTAATTGTAGACAACATTAGTCAATATTTAGAAGTTCCTAAAAAATACATGAGAAAACTTCTAGAACTAATAAATGAATTTAGTGAAGTAGCAGAATATAAAATCAATACCCATAAGTTAAATGTGTTCCTATACATCAGCGATGAATCCAGTGAAAGATAAATTAGGAAAGTTACCCCATTCACAATAGCTCTAATATATATATAAAACTTGGGAATCAATCTAACAAAAGTGATGAAAGACTACAAACTACAGAACTATAAAGAACAAAATTGAAGAAGACCTCAGAAGATGGAAAGATTTTTCATCATATTCTTTGATAGGTAGAATTAATATTGCCAAAAGGGCCATACTACCTAAAGCATTATACAGATTTAATACAATTCCTATTAAAACCCCAATGACATTCTTCATAGAACTAGGAAAAGCAATCGGGAAGTTCATTTTAAAAAATAAGAGATCCGGAACAGAAAAATCAATTCTTACCAAGAAGAGTGAAGCAGGTGGCATCACAATACAAGACCTTAAACAATACTACAGGGGCTGGGATGTGGCTCAAGTGGTAGCGCGCTCGCCTGGCATGCGTGCGGCCCGGGTTCGATCCTCAGCACCACATACCAACAAAGATGTGTGTCTGCCGAGAACTAAAAAAAAAAAAAAATATTAAAAATTCTCTCTCTCTCTCCTCTCTAACTCTCTCCTCTCTCACTCTCTCTTAAAAAAAAAAATACTACAGAGCCATAGAATCAAAAACAGCATGGTATTGGCACCAAAACAGATATGTAGAACAATGGTACAGAGTAGAAGACACAGAGACAAACCAATATACATACACTTATCTCATACTAGACAAAGGAGCCATAAACATTCATTGGAGAAAATATAGCCTCTTCATCAAATGGTGCTGGGAAAACTGGAAAACCATATGTTTTAAATGAAATTAAACCCCTATCTCTCACCCTGCACAAAACTCAATGCAAAGTGAATCAAAGACTTAAGGACTAAAACAGAGACTCTCCACCTAATAGAAGAAAAAGTAGGCCCAAATCTTCACCGTGTTGGCGAGGACAAGACTCTTAAAGTGCAAAAAGTAAAATCAAGAATCAATAAATGTGGTGGATTCGAACTAAAAACCTTCTTCACAGCAAAGGAGTCAATAACTCAAAGAGCAAGCCTACAGATTGGGAGAAAATCTTTACCACCTGCACCTTAGCTAGAGCACCAAACTCCAGAATATATAAAGAACTCAAAAAACTTAACACCCAAAACCAAATAACCCAATCAATAAATGGGCTAACAAACCAAACAAACACTTCACAGAAGAAGAAATAAAATCAATCAACAAATACATGGAAAAAATGTTAACATCTCTAGTAGTTAGAGAAATGCAAATCAAAACTGCTCTAAGATTTAATTTCACTCTAGTCAGAATGGCAATTTTCAAGAATACAAGTAAAAATAAATGCTGGCAAGAATGTTCGGATAAAGGTATTCTCATACATTGCCGTGGGACTGCAAATTGTTGAAACCGATATGGAAATCGGTATGAAGATTCCTCAGAACACTAGGAATGAAACCACCACTTGACTCAGATATCCCACTCCTCGGTTTATACCCAAAGGACTTAAAATCAGCATATTACAATGACACAGCTACATCAATATTTATAACAGCTCAATTCACAATAGTTAACCTATAGAACCAACCTAGGTACCCTTCAGCAGATGAATGGATAAAGAAAATGTGTTATATATACACAATGGAATATTCCTTAGTCTTAAGGAAGAATGAAATGATGGCACTTGCCGGTAAATGGATGGAGATGGAGAATATTGTGCAAATCTAAATAAGCTAATTTCCCCAAAACATAGGCAGAATGTTTTCTCTGATAAGCAGATGCTAATTCACAATAAGGTGGCAAAGAGGGGTGGGGCCTAGGGGAGAGTAAAGGATTGGATTTGGATTAGGCAGTGGGGAGTGAAGGAAGGGAGTATGAGGGTAGGAAGAATAGAAGAATGAATAGGACATTATTACCCAGTGTACATATATGATTACATGACTGGTGTGATTCTACATCATATCCAACCAGAAGAATGAGAAGTTATACTCCATATATCTTATGAGGTGTCAAAATGCATTCTACTGTCATGGATAACTAATTAGAACTAATATAAACATCTTCACATTATAGCAATGAAAATTATTCAAAAAGATAAAAAATTTAAAAAGAACTCTAACACTACTTATTTGCTTATAATTACTTTCTGTTCTCTATACAAATTATTTTATTTTAGTTGTAGATGGACACAATACCTTTACTTTATTCATTTTTTTAAATATAGTGCTGAGGATTGAACCCTAACCCTCACATGTGCTAGGTAAGTGCCCTACCACTGAACTATAAATGCAGCCCTACATAATTTTTAATAAAACTATGAATGCCCTTGGTTCCAAAAGGCATCATTAATTTTTGCAGCACAGGAATCTTAAAGTGCCCAATGAAATTGTGCCCTGTCATCAATTGTAAGTCACTTGGTTATACAGATGATAAATGTGAAAAAGTAAGTTCTAAACTTGACAACTGTATTATTATTTAATTCTGCTTAATAATGAATGGTAATGTAAAAAGATATATATTCAGCATTTTAGAGAAATATCTAATTTCCCAAGAGTGTGTTATAACAATCTCTATGAAGTAATATAAACATCTTCACATTATAGCAATGAAAATTATTCAAAAAGACATACTTGGATAATGTTCTTGGTAACTGCTTTATAGGAAGTTTATATCTCACATGGAAGAATCATGTGTTAAAATATGTATCGTATTTCACTTAAGGTGTGCAGAACACAGGATTACCTGTATTTAGCATGTATGTTAGAATGTTAGATGAAAAATTTAATGCTGTCAGCCTGAAATTTGATATGGGTTTAATAACTGATTTTTATATTTTGTATACATCTATTGAATGACACCAACAAGTTTTGCACCCTATTTACTTTCATTTAATTTATTTTGCTTTAATCTAACCAATTTTTGTGGTGTTTGGGATTTATGTTCACATATGTTAGGCAAGTACCCCTCCTGTGACCTACAACCCCAGACCCCACCCCTCTAATGTAATTTTATTTTGAAACATTGTGATTCTCACTAAATTTTCCTCCAAAGTATCTGGGATTACAGGCAAGTGCTGTCATGCTCTTTCTTTCTTTTTCTTATTTCATTTTTTTTAAAGAGAGAGAGAGAGAGAAAGAGAGAGAGGGAGAGAGATAATTTTTTATTTTTTATTTTTTTAGTTTTCAGTGGACACAACATCTTTAATTTATTTTTATGTGGTGCTGAGGATCGAACCCAGCGCCCGTGCATGCCAGGCGAGCGTTCTACCGCTTGAGCCAGTCCTCTTTCTCTTATTTCATTTTTTTTTTAATTGTTCTTTTTAGATATACATATTATATGTTCATGGGGTATAATTTATTCAAATCCGGATCACATTCTTGTGGTTGAACATGATGTGGAATGACATTGTCTTTCCTATTCCCATCCTCCCTCCCTTCCCTTCATTTCCCTTTGTCTAATTCAATGAACTTCTGTTCCTCTCACACCCCTTATTGTGTTTTAGCATACACATATCAGAGAGAACATTTGGCCTTTGGATCTTGGGGATTGACTTATTTCGCTTAGCATAATAGTTTCTAGTTTCATCCATTTACAGGCAAATGCCATACTTAATTTCATTCTATATACCACATTTTCTTTACCCATTCATCTGCTGAAGGGTACCTAGGTTGGTTCCATAGCTTAGTTATTGTGAATTGAGCTGCTATAAACAATGATGTGGCAATGTCACTATAGTATGCTGATTTTAAGACCTTTGTGCATTTATTGAGGAGTAGGATAACTGTGTCAAATGTAGTTCCATTCTGAGTTATCTAAGGAATCTCCATAATGCTTTCCATAGTGGTTGTACCTATTTGCAAGTCCCACCAGCAATGTATGAGTGTACATTTTCCCTCACATACTCACTTTCTTACTTCCATTTGAATGAAGTAAATTATTACTAAAACTAAAAGGAAAAAACTTGAATGGAATTATACTATTTTATTTTAATTATTATATGAATAGAATTCCATTTTAGTTGTTAACAAAAATATATATTTCTGATGTTATTTTCAGTTTTGGAATTACTGAGTCATGTAATACATCTAATTTTAACTATTTTCTGAGTGGATATGGAAATATTGAGGATATGGAATAATAGTATTTACTCAGTTATCTACATGACAATAAGGTAATTTTTCACTGAAGACCATTCTTGACATCTATGTTTCAGTCAATATCTATTGTAGAGATAAAAATAAACCAAAGTTTATATCTCAGCTAGTTCCAGGGAAAAAAGATAAATAAGTGTGTTTACCTTCATGTAGAATTGTTTTTAAATACTTCAGAAAATACTTGGAATGTGACCCAATTAATGTTTTGAGTTAAATGTTAACATTAATATATATTTTTAATTCCTGAAGGGAAGGTAGTGCTGGGTAAATCAGAGAGGATTCAATGTGAACTCTCCTTAGTGCTAGTTTTCCCTTTAACAGACACCTAGAATATGTAAAAATCAATAAAAAATTCCCTTACATTTATAAATAGAATAGAATTCTTATGAAATATAAACCCAGTGGTGTAGAACTCTACCATCATATCTACTCAGTAATTCCAATGGATTAGAAAGCCCTCAAAATGCATTCAATGAAATAGAAAACTCTGTGCATAATGTAAGTGGGTTTCTGTTACTCAATTTCTCTTGGTAGTCTTCAAGATAATTCAGCATTAATATTAGCATTAGTTGTCTGAAACAATTAATTCTGCTGGGAAGTAACATAAGATATATTATATATATACATAAGGTATATTATATATATAACATAAGATACATATATATATATATATATATATATATATATACACACACACACACACACACACACACACATACAGAAAGAGAGAGAGAAACATATTAGCATTAAAACAATGGTTAAACTATGATATATTCAAGCAGTTAGCATAGATCTTAAGTCCAACTTTTTAAGTATCATGTAAAGAGAAGAAAGAAAAAGTGTAACATCTCTCTAACACATGCACAAAAAAAACTCAGTAATGGTTCTGATATATACAGAGATCATAAAAATATGGGCCAGTCTTAGTGCAACCAAAGAATTATTTTTCTTTATAGCTAGAAAATTCATTTAAAGCAAGTAAAGCAAAGTGTTAAATAGAATAGATACTATACACTTCAGTTAATTTACTGCTATATAATAATTATTCATCTTAAAATAAAAAATAATGATTGTATTTAAAGATCTAAGAAAGAAATGTTATCAGGTAACTTATACTAATAAATAAATCACACGAAGAGCTTAAATGTTCATCTTACTCTTGCTTTGCATCCCCTAAAATTTCAGCAGAGTAAAATTGGGGAAAACATCCTTATTGTGCAAAAGGTACACATCTTTCTTTTTATATAATTGACTTATTTTTCTCCAGTTACTTGGTCACCTATGGTGTCAATTATTTACATCCGTACACATGTGCATACACATGTGCACACTTTACATAAATGATTGATTTTTGTTTGTTATTCCTATTCAATTTTTCCATAGCAGTAATACATATTTGTTTCTGATAAAAGCAAAATTTTTATGTTAAAGAATAAATGATACATATAAACCTAGACATCTTACCACATATTTGATATATATACTATGCACTTATTTTAATTGAGCTTAGTTTTGGAGGAGCCATATATACTACATGGTCAAAAGTTTTCTCAAACAGGAAGAACATGTCTTTGGTTGTAATATTATAGATGAAGGAAAAATGTGGGCAAATGAATTATATTTTTGGTCAGAATGATAGGACGCTTCAAGGGGAATTTCTTATAGTTTTTTTTTTTTGTAATTATTAGTTACCTTCTGCCCCATCCCTTTCAATTCTTTTTATATAGTTTCTATAGCATGAACTTCATGGCAGAGCCCAGTGGCACATCACACGTTACTTTGATATACAGTATTTTCCACGGAAGGTTGAGAATTTAGCTGTCACTGAAGACAATCAATATTCAGGTTTATGAATTAAGAGTGAAAATAAAATACTACTATACATCATAAAAGTATTCACAAGGTAAATAAAGAAGACAGCAAGTATTTTAAAAAATGCACAACAACTCTGCTTCTTAACTATTGCTAGTAGTGATGTAATAATGACACAACCCCTTTTGAAAAGGTAGGTATATTGTTTGTAAGATCAAAAATATACTTATCTCTATACCAAAAAAATCAGCACTCTACTTGTTTAGTCTACAAGAAAAACAAGAACTTATCACTAGGAATGTTCATGAAAACATTGTTTATCACAAACCAAACTTGAATCCAACATAAATATGAATCAAATTATCAAATATAATAATAATGTTATTCAGCATAAAAAGGATTCAGCCAGTGGTAGCCACAGCATGGTTGACTTAATTTCTCTTTCTTTGTGGAAAAATAAAAAATCTGCACACTAAACAATCTGATTGCCTCAGCTGAAAAGTATTCCATTGAATGAGAAATGCCGTGAGGGAAATCTTTTGAGTGTTTAAATGTATTATGCTTTTATAATATAGGTACAGGCTACATGGGTGGATGTGCTGGTCAAAACTTACCAAATTTTATGCATAGGATTTATAAATATGACTGAATATACACTTTACCTAAAATAAAGAAGCATAAGTAGAAATTATCCAGGTGTTAGCAGTTTTACTCCCCATTCTACACAGTACTTAAAGGAACAGCAAAAACAGAAATTGGAATTAATTAATAAGTAGGGTTTGTCAAACTTCAAGAGGAAAAGAAAAATAATTTGAAATTATTGGAAAAATTCCCATTTAAAATGAAATATTGGGGTTGGGGTTGGGGCTCCACAGTAAAGTGCTCACCGAGCATGTGTGAGGTGATTGGTTCGATCCTCAGCACCACCAAAAACAAACAAATAAATAAATTGAATAAAGGTATAAAAATAAATAAATAAAATGAAAGGTTATGTAGGTGTAAGAAGTTCTAGTGTGCTAATACAGTGTTAAGAGACTATAGATAATGATAAAGCACCATATATTTCAAAAAGCTAAGGGTTTGGCTGTGGAACTCAGTGGTATAGCACTTGGGAGCATGCATAAGGAACTAGATCTGAGTCTTCGCACCACACAAAACCAGCAAATCAATAAGTAAGTAAGTAAGTAAATAAATAAATAAATGTAGTAATAAAATGAGCTAGAAGAAAAGATTTTAAATGTTTTCACAATAAGGAAATGATCAGGACTCCAATGGATCCATATGTTTACCCTGATTTAAACAATGTAGATTAAACTGAATTAAAGGTTACATGTACTAAAACAGCACATGGGTATCACATATATATATATATATATATATATATATATATATATATATATATATATAATTTTTATATTTTTTGTAGCAGTAAAAATAAATTTTTAAAATTTATGTTTTTAATGTATCAGTTAAAATTTAAATTAGAAAAAGAAATAAAAAGCCAAAGAGAGTTGACTGTAGAGGGTAAGAACTGAATACTGGAAGGAACCTAATGGGTATATCTTGAGGGATCAAGTTTGGTCAAAAAAACAAAAAAGGTTTAGCGTGATAGTCAAGGTCTTATGGGGGAACCATAGGATACTGTAGTCATAGGGTTCAAAATTCACGTTTAATATTTTTGTGGCTTTAGCTATTATAAGTTTGAGAAGCTCCAGGTTTTGTCAGTGTGGGTGATGATCTAACTTACTCTGATAATATTAGTTTCCTAGGGCTAATATAACAAAATGTCTCCAAGTTGTTAGCTTAAAACAACAGAAATTAATAGTTTCATGGTATTGGCATCTAGAGTTCAAAATCAAAACGTTAGCTGGGGCTTTGTATCTTGAAAGACACCCAGGCAATATCTATTAGGGCTGATCTCCCAGCTGCAGGTAACCTCAGGCAAGCCAGTTAGCTGGAAGGTTGTGCTCTTCCTATGTTTTCACATTGTCTTCCCTCTGTATTTCTGTCTCTTCATATGGCATCCTCCCTATATGTGTGTCTCTGTGTGCAGATTTCCTGTTTTTACACAGATACATTCATATTGACTCCTATGCAAATTGGTGATCTAATCTTAACTAATTATATCTGGTGCAACACTGTTTGCCAAATGAGGCCACATTCTGAGTTACTAGAGGTTAAAATTTCAACATATGGATTTTGGGAGGACATAACTCAACATATAACACAGCTATGGGAAGCCATGTATTAAAGGAATTGAGATGGTAGTGATGGATACTGAGAATAATGAGAAAGGGGTGATGCAGTTATATGACATGCATCAGAGGGATAGGGTTGAGGTATGATGGTCTGAATATGGCTTTGAAAGGAGCCATTGCAACTGAGGATTGGATGTGTGGAAGAGAAAATAATAAATTGTTGAGGAAAAGTCAAATTGGTTTTATGTGAAGACAGAATGCAGAATAGGATAATTGTGAAAAGTGGCACAGTAAATACGCTGAGTGAAACAATACAAGTCAGAGAGAATGGTATGGCAGTGATTACAGGCTTACCAGGACGGCCCAGGCCCAGATACTTCCCACTCATTGCCCTCAACATTTTTACTTAACATGACATTACATTTTATGTCCTTTGGTGTTTAGGAGAAAAAGGCCAAATCATTTTCCCCAAAGGGTTTTGCAAAAGCTTTCTTCTTTGTTTGAAACATGATATTTGCATGGCTGGGTCATTAACGTTATCCATCTCTGAGCTTAAATGTCACCATCTCAGAGAAACCTTCCTGCCAAGCAATAAAATGTGGCTATCTAGCTACTATCTATCACATCACATCTTATTTTAACTACTTGCAAAGTTAACTATTTGCATGATATTTTCTAAATTATTTATATTTTACCCACTTCACTGCACTACAGTGTCAGCTTGAAATGATAAAGAGACTCCTTTCTTAGTCACTTCTGTGTTACCCCAAATTAGAGCACTGACTGGCACAGGGAAGCCCTTAGGAAAAACATGTGAAATCACACTTGATGTGTGGGTTCCATCATTGTGTTCCTAGCATGTAGCACAGAGCCTGACACAGGTTCTATGTAGATAATCCTGAATTTGTTAATCAGTGAGTGTTGAATAACTCACTGCAATAACCAGGTAGAATAACTTTTTCAACAATTGCCAGTGATGATGCCGATCAAGAGAATGAGAAAATTTTCCAACTGAAGGTTTTCAGAATGAATTACTGGAAGATATGGTAAATGTGGTAGGCTAAATATGGCTCTAAGAGATGATAAGTCCTATACTTCAGAACTTATGACTAGGTTACCCCATGTGGTAAAAGGAACTTTGCCCATGTGATTAAATGAAGGATCATAATTTAAAAAGGTTTGAGAACAGAGATTGTGGGAAGAAATCATACTGAATTTTTATTTTTATTTTTTTATATGGGGGATTAAATTCTGGGGCACTGGACCACTGAGCCATTGCCAGCCCTATTTTGTATTTTATTTAGAGACAGAGTCTCACTGAGTTGCTTAGTGCCTCGCTTTTACTGAGGCTGGCTTTGAACTTGCGATTCTCATGCCCTAGTCTCCCAAACTGCTGGGATTACAGGCATGCTCCACTGCACCCAGCTCCTACTGAAATATGAAGATGTTATACTGCTGACTTTGAAGGTAAAAGGAGAGACCACAAGTCAAGAGCTGTAGGAAGCTTCTAGAAACTGAAACACTAAAGAAATAGGTTCTCCCCAATGTGTCCTGAAGGCATTCTTTCCTAAGTATCTGTTCTAGATTTTTGACCTTCAGAACTACAAAAGAATAGGCATTTGAAGTTACCAAGTTTGTCATAATTTGTCAAATCATCAGTAGGAAATTACTATGCTGAGTGAGGGGTGATGATAGAGGTATTAAATTCATGGATTTTATTAACCATCTGAAGGGCTTTGGGGGTGATAAATTTCATTTACCACATTCTAAAAAAGTTCTATTATATATAAAGCTTCATCTTACATATGAAGTTGAATTATAGTGTATGATTTAAATGCATGCACATCTATTTTATATAGCTCCCTTATATGATATAATTTCTAGAATAAAATAAAATTCTAATTATTTAATTGCTTTTGTATTTGTATGCAAACTGGTATTTTCAAAGCCAGAAATATTTTTCTCCCTTAGCCTTAACTATCATTGCTCTCTTTATTCATTATCTTTAAACTACATGAAATTCTCTTTTTTAAAAACAATGATTCTATAAATGGACAGTTTTAATGCTATCTCACCACAGACTAAATCTAAGGCATTAAAAGGTAGTGGGAAAGCAGAATTTTATGGCTCACAGAAAATGTTTATATGTTGAGTTTTGAAATTATTATGTGTAAATCAGCAACATTAAAAGCATCTAAACACTTACTGAAAATTAAGAACCATCCTCTATCCCAATCCTTTGAAATCAGAATTTTCATTTCAGTAATTCCAGGTAATCTACATGTGTATTAAATTTTGAAAAAGACTGGTTTGTTTCATATAATAAAATTTTGTTTTGTGGGGCTGGGGGTTGTGGCTCAGTGGTAGAGCACTTTCCTAGAATGGGTGAGGCATTGGGCTTGATCCCTGGAACCACATAAAAATAAACAAAATAAAGGTATTGTGTCTATCTACAACTAAAAAGTATATTAAAAATATATATTTTTTGTTTTGTGACTAATGACTTATTTTCTAATAAATTAAAAATCAGTGTTATGACAGGAGTTCAAATTCCATACTTTTTCAACCAGGAGGTCTTTCTGCTATGGTTTCTCTCTATATATAGATATAGATATAGATAGATAGATACAGATATGCATATATCTATATATGTATAATGTGTGTACACATATATATAATGTGTACATACACATGCATATACACACACACTTATATGTTGTGTGTGTGTGTGTGTGTGTGTGTGTGTGTATATATATATATATATATATATATATATAAATTCCTTCTTCTTTTTACTCTTCTGTAGTCTTAATAGTTCTATTTTTATTTTCCCAGAAGAAAAGTTTCACACATCTTTGATGTCAATCCAAAAATACATAGAAATCATCACTGTGGCCAGGTAGACACCAAGTACTATTACCCTATGTGTAATATTTAATCTTTAAAATCCAAAACACTAGCTACTAATTTTGAGTGAACATTTTACCTTTAATTATGCTGACAATTCAGGGGAGGGGACAGGGGTGGTATATGATGTTCTATAACTGAGAATGACACGTACCTTCGTAACAGACTGGTGATTTCATTTCAAAATCACCAATAATTAATTGAAAAAAAAATAATCACAGAAGGAACCTCTTGGAACATTTCATTGTGAGTCTGGATTTGGGGGATCCACAGAATCCACAAACTACTCATTCTTTTTATTTCAAGTGCTAGAGATCCAAAATAGAAAAAAATAAGGAGACTGTAATATTGGAAAAGTAAACGTAATGAGAATTAGCAAAGAAAATATGATGTAAATGACAGATCTTTTGAATATATTGAATTATAAATTAAAATATATGTATTTTGATATCAGTTTTGCTCATTAAAAAATATAAGAATCAGACATAACTTTCCTATGTTCACGTATGAATACATGACCAGTGTAATTCCATGTTATGTACAACCAAAAAAAATGGGAAGTTATACTCCATGTATGTTTGATATGTCAAAATATATTCTATTTTCATGTATAACTAAAAAGAACAATTTTTTTTTAAAAAATCATAACCAAACTAAAAACTAATCACATAAGATCAAAATATTACATGAAATCTCCAAATATTTAATTTATACTAAGTGTCTAATATTTTGAAGAGTAAATCCGAAATAAAGTGCTTTAGGATATACTTAAATATAAGTGCTAAAATGTCAATCTAATTGCTTCCACTGTTGCATTTCTTATAGTAAATTGAATGAATTCAGAGAACAAAAATTTAAAATCAAAGCAGCACAAAGAGGATTAAACAAAAGAAGGAAGCATTTTTATTAGTATAATAATCTTGTGGATGCCATTTAATACTGAGGAAATCAATAAAATCTCCAGAAGAGAAAATTGTTATTTAAGCAACATGAAACTTAATCTTACTTATAGCATTATAATTGACTGGTATTAGAAGTTTTTTGATAATCTTTAAAGAATACACATCTACTTTTTTGAATTTTATTGCCAACAATTTTTCTTTTACTCTACAGTTTCTCTTCCAAAACTTCAAATCTGTTACTTAAATATACTCTACAGTATTGCTTCTCAAGGCTCAATAGGAAAGCATTAACAAATTTGTAAGATTAACATATTTATATTATTATTATATTAGTATATGATTATTTATTGCTTATTGTATTGGGAGAAATGTGAGATTCATCTCAAGTCATCAATTATGCAAATTTCATAAAATGAAACAAAAAAAGGTAAATTAAAATATAAAGAATTAGGACAAATTGATGTTCCTACAGTTTAGCATAAGAAATTAAAAGCATATGATTTCATGTAAGTAGACCCAGAACTTAAGTGATACTCTTAGAGATAGGAAAGAGATGGTGATAGATGATTCATAAACAGTCTTACTTAAGTGTCAGAAATTGGATAGATGATTGGCAGTTATATAAAAGAGAGAAACTACATTGCTGTGTTGAACAAAATTATTGCAGGGATTATAAATGATATACTAACAATGGTGATAAACTATAAGTTCAGATACAATGTCAGAAATGAACTGTAACTCCATTACTACCAGCTGTGTAAATTCACTGATGTCATTGAACTTCCAAAAGCCTTCATTCCCTTTCCTGTTAAAAGGTATGCATTAGTTTACCTCCCAGGGATGAAATTGAATGAATCTATTAATATTTAAGAAATAGTGCATCAAGCAAAGAACAGATGAAAAGTGAAAGTAATGAGAATGAATTTAAGTAATGTCTTGATATCTGCATGAAGATATTAAGGTTTTCAACATCATAAAAGTATAAAATATGTATAACTTTATATTTAATTTAGTGATCATATCACTGAAGCATCAAATTAATGGATTAGTCTATTGTGATAATTTTGCATTAAAATTTTAATTCAAGCATAGACCCTTTTCATTCTTTTCCAAGAATAGCAGATAGACCCAAACTGAGAAGTCCCCTCTTGCAATTAGTATTGTAATGTAAATATAGTAGCAATAATTGCATATACACATAATCATTATTAAGGTAAATAATACTAAATGTTTTATTGTAAATTTAAATTTATCATCATGAATATAAAATTAAATGCCTTAATTTTGATAATGACTCATAATAATGCTTTTGTGGAGAATAATTTCATCATTTGGTCCACGTTTTGTCTCTTTCCATAGGTGTAGATTACTTCTGTCTGACTGAAGATGAGAATTTACAAAGAAAAATATTTTTGTTTTCTGTTTGATGAAACACCAAATAACTATGCAGAAAGTTAAGAGCCTGCCCTCATTTGAAAATCTTATTTCCAGCCATTACACTCTGTTTTCTTTTCTAATCTTTCCATAATTCACTTACCCTATAATTTTCTCATTATCTGTATTTTCTCTTCTTTCCAATACAATTATCCAAATAAAGCCAATGCTTCAATATTATGTTTTAAAATATCTTCAGTGTGTTATATAGGAAGTACAAGCATCAAGTACACGAAATCCAGTTGGATGATCACCCAAAGGTAAATACAAATAGTGGAATGTGATTTTACCTTTGTGAATTCTGAGGAAGAAATCTAAGGTGGTTTTTCAAAAGGTAAGTTGAAAAAATTAGATATTCATCCCAATACTGAATAAGTATAGATCTCAGAAAACAACAAAAAGTTTATGAATTAGAGCAATAAAATTTGATGCAGCAGCTTTCTCTTCTAGTCAATATGGAGAATTTGTAAACAAATAGTCAAAGTTCTAGCTCAAGTTCTTTCTCTGTAAGTCAATAGAAACTAGATAAATATTTTTACAACAATGGCAATTATTCATTATAGAACTCTAATTCCTCAGAGAAGGACAACAAGCAAGGTGACTATTACAACATCCCCATTTTCTTCCCTGGAGGCAATTTCTGGTTTGAAATAGGAGATAAAGACGCATGCTTTATAGTCTCAACAAAAAGAGAAATTGGAACTTCAAAGACTAAGTAGCTAGATATGAAAAAGCAAAATCAAAGAGGTAAGGTTATGCTTTGGTTGAATTCAAATCAGTGCACACTCTAAAAGGCCCAGCAAAAGCCAACTGTCAGGGACGATAACACTGTTGGTGAGCATTCTCATGAACATGTGTGTGTCAGGGTATAGTAAGTGTTCTAACCAGCTACCATGAGAAATGTCCTTCTATTCAATGGCATTTAGAAAAGAAACCTTTAGCACCCCTACTTGTTTAGTAAACTATAAGAACTAAACAAGTTCTTACAGTCTCACTCCAACAGAGTTTGTAGGCAAATCTCAAGGAAATTCAGCTCATTGGGAATCACTTTATTTTTTGTACAGAAAACCTCCACATTCTTGAATATAAGACAATATTTTAAAATCTAAATAACAGAGCATTTGTATCATAGGCAGAAGCTTTCATTAAGGAGTTTTGAATGCATGGAATTGAACTAATGAAGATATAACGAACAGGTTGTTTATTGAGGAAAAAGTATATTTTCCTGTATATTTAACTAGGTCACAAAATAATGAAAATAAACCCGATCTGAGGTAATTTCTTACCATAAACTTAACTTACAGCTAGCATTAATATTTCCAAATGTTAATGGTTTTAGTACACAATACAGCAGCTCATGGCCATAAAGTGTGTGGTGCTGAAACAGCCTAATCATCTAACATTAAAAGCATTGATTAGAAAGAAATAAACAATTGTGGCAAGTCTGTGGAACCACTCATATTTCAGAGTATTAAGTAGCCCTGTAGTACTTTTAATATGCTGCCTCAGGCAGTGTTTCCATTATAAAATGTTGTATGCTGTGTATGATCTGTGGCATTGCTGCTATCTGCTGTCAAGGTTAATTCATCCAGATCAATCTGGGTATAGGAGGTTGTTTCTACTCTGCTAATAAAAATAGTACAATCCAAATCAGCAATGTTTGTATCAGTCACACTGAGAAAATGTATTCTATATTGATATATATAGCAATTTCACATTTTTTTCAGTTTGTTTCAGTATCATTAAATAATAAGCATTTAAAAATATTGGGTTTTCTTCCCTGAAAGACACAAAATCCTCATTGTTTTCTATACTGGTAAAACAATTACCCTAGTAATGTTTACTTCCATTTTTATAATAATCATTGCTTATTTAACTTCCATTTTTATAATATTCATTGCTTATTGTATATACACACATATTCATGTGTTTTACACACATGTATACAATGTATAGCACACGTTTAACAAAAGAGATAATTGTTTAAATCAAAAGTTTTAAAATGTGATCAAAAAAATTATTGGCCCCAGTGCAGTGGCACACATCTCTAATCCCAGCAACTTGGGAGGCTGAGGGAGGAGGATCACAAGTTCAAGTCCAGCCTTGGCAAATTAGCAAAACTCTGAGTCAGAATATAAAGAAATAAAATATAACTCTCTGATAGAGCACCTCTAGGTTCAAATCCCAGGATCTCTCTCTCTCATACACACGCACACACCCACACACACAGAGATTATTAGTAGTAATTCAGGAGCTTTATATTGATAATGTTTTCTAATTAAATATGGGGGAAAACAAGAACAATATAGATCCCTTTATGATTATTACATTAAGATGTATTGGTGAATGTGCCTCACAGATGGTTATATCATCATATTATACATTATTAATTTCTTGTTAAATTATTAGTTGCATAGGCTATAAGTCTTCAGGAAAGTGATCAATTTCTCTTCCAAATCAAATTGTGACTCACAAGTACTATTATATAGGTTAGTTTAAGCATAAGATTATTAATAACACCTTTCAAAGGAAGTCTTCTAAAAAAGAGAAAAAATAATAAAATACAAAATACCAGTTTATACTGTCAAATTATTTAAGTAGAATGTTAAACCATTCAAAACTCAAACCTAGGAACTATAATGATAAGCCACTCCAGAGAAAGGAAGTCAGTGAAGTCAAATGATAAATGTATTAATTCCTCCAATGTATAGAGTCAGGAGTAAACGTATTTCTTGCAGTACTTTTAGAAACTGCATGCTACCACTCGAATTCTTTATTATTGTTTAATGAATTCAAAAACAATAAAAAAATGACCAAGACTGTTGATTTATTTATACTTTTCTCTTACTTTTGTGGTGACTAGAGGAAATATCTGTTTGTAATAAGCATTGTACTATATCTGCAAGAGTCTATATGATTCTAATTATCAAAGTTATGCATTTAGGGAATGAATATTACCCAAATATTAAACAAAAACAATGTCGGGGTGCTCTGGTAGAAAAATGGGTTTGAAAGTGATCTGTGCAATACTAGAGCCACTTAACTGCAGAAAAGAGTTCAAATGTTGGGATAAGGTGATTGGAAACAGCATTACTCATTAATATTAATATATTTTTCTTGACAAATTTAATTCTACTTTCAAAGATTTATTTTTAATGATTTGATTTCAATTTTAATTTAAAAAATTTAAAAGATTTAATTTCAATTTTATTTTAGTTTCAAAGATTTTGGACCTTGCTTACATTGATCACAGATTTTCATAATTAACAAATAGGAAATTATCACATTGTATCACACATTCTTGTCAATTGTTCACTGGTGGTATCATGACCCTTTATGGTATACAGTTGATAAATTACTTAATCTCCTATTTAATTTTACCTTGCCATTTTATAAAAATTAAATAGAAAAAACAAAATCATTAATATTTTTGGTAAATCTAGGTTTCCTGTTCCTAATGCCAAAACTTAGATATAATTAGGTTTCTCAGTACAACAAAATTAAATCTCAGCAAAATATTTACTGATTTTTAGACAAAAGACCCTGTATGGCCCTTTGTGAAATAAAAATACAGTAATGAATCCAAATAAAATATTACACTACATTGCCAAGGAGAGTCTAAATATTGAGGTATTATTAATGATTTCATAACATTTCACTCCTCAAGGTTAAATCCTCTTCATAATAGTAGCATTTGTTATTTGACTCTGACAATTTGATAAGTTGATAGTCAAAAAATTATTATGTAATAAAGAAGAAATTTTAAGCAATTTTTGCTTAATCAAGTATGATTTATGCCACTGATTGGTATATCTTCTCCTGCATCCTCTTTAACTAGGTAACTAATAATTTGGTTGAGTTAAACCTTCACTTTAAAAAATAATGAAATGAAGAGAAAAAAAGTAATATATTGTGGGAAGCCATTCTCGCACATGATTGGGCTACCTCCTTGACTGGGTGAGAGGCGCTCAGACCAGCTGAGTCAGAGTTTTCCCCACCCTTTCCAGGTGCGAGGGCTTGTCTGTGTGGGGGTGTGACTGACCATTGACCTGGAAACCAATCACTGACCCTGACCTTGGAATGCTGTCCCCCTCTACCTTCATTGGATGGAATTTTCCCCTGAATTTTTTGTTCCCCAATAAAAGCCCACTCTCTGGCGTGCTTCTTTCTCTCTCCTGCTGGTCTCTTGTGTAAACCTCGCTACCACCAGGTGGCTAGAGGCAGGAGCCCAAAGAAGCCTTCTCTTAGCTGGGCAAGAAAAAAGGTAAATTGAGTTTTATGTGTCTTTGATTTGATCTCATTAGTTAACTTCTATGTTTGGAACCTCTAGTATGAAGCTAGCATGCTGGTCGAGCTGCAGAATAAATAAAGCTAAATAATTCAAACAATACCCCAAGAGTTAAGTAGAATGATGTACTGGCACAGATACTATTGTTTTTTAGAATTTAGAAAATGATCTATTTCTTTTTACCTGCAATGACATTTTCTGACAGGAAACTTTGTGGATGAGAAAAAAAAAAAAAAAAAAAAAAACAACTACCCAAAGCCCCTTTGGATGTCTTAAACAGTTATGTTAATGTATGCTTTTATCCATGTGTCCACATCAAATTCTTTTCAGCACTGATTTTTGGTGATCTTACTGCTTTTCATGGCTTAAAATACCACATGAAGGAAAATAACACAAGATTCTAATTTTCTGGCACTATTTCTTGCATGTATAGTAAACACTCTTTTCTACTACTTTTACTTAGAAATAATAAAGCATAAAAGAATAAGTGATCAATATCTTGTGAGTATTACAATTAAATATTTAAAGAAATTTAAAATTGTAAACAATCCAATATTCATGATAAAAATACCATGCATGTACATTCAATAATTAAAATGCTACCATTATAAAAAAATTGATTATGTCAAGATGTTACTCTCTAAATAAATAAAAAAATGAGATTTCATTATTTTTACCTCCAAATTTCACGTAGCATAATGGAGAATATGAAATCTATAAAATAGAAGTATTAGTTTATTCTAGATGACCGTGTTCACACATGGTATAATATTTTCTAAAACTCATTTATATAGATACATTAAGTCAAGAAGGAAGCATTGTAAGGTAGAAGAAATATAAAGAAAGAATATATTAAATGGATAGTACCCAATGGGTACTTCACAGGATATTTGTGATTGGGACTCCAGTTAATCTCTCATATTCTGGTTTGTGAAGCCATGCATGTTATTTTCATCCTTGTGGCTTCAGCAAGGAACATCAAACAAAAGCACCCCATTTTATAAGTTGCATCCTTCACTTTCAGTCTTTGAGTCCATCCATGTCTTTGAACACGTTCATGGTTCCACTCTCATCAAGCTACTTTTTATTAATCATATGGCTCTCTTAAAGATAAATTTGGAAAGATACATTTTTTTCCAAAATATTTAGAAATTTTAAAAAATGTGTTGCCAAGCACAACGTAAGAAGAAGGTTTTTTAATAAAGGCATTATACATAAGTTTTAGAGGAACATAAATATAAATTGATAATAGCCATTTTTTAAAAAATGAGTATTAGAAATGTTTTGCTAAAGAAACAGAATCTAATGTAGTAAATATCAACAAATTTCTTAGACACCATGACACTTACAACATAAGTACTATATATCTAAAGTAGTAATATAGTGATGGGTGACAGACTGGGTTGGACGTGAAGGAGAATATGACTATGTAGATAAAAAATGGCAATTGAAGAAATCAAATTTGGGGTGACTGGATTAAATCAAGTACAAGCAAATGAAATAAAGAGGAATAGTCAATCTGAAATACCTAGAATAACTGAATTGCTTGCTCTACAAAGATATATCTTACATTCTGCTTAAGAATTAAATTAAAAATACTAAAATAAACATTTAAATTGCATGTATATTGACTTTTAAAAACAAAAAAATTTTAAAAAGTTTCAATAAACCCAGAGTGAAGTGGTGGAATTTTCCAAATTACTGAAACTATATATAATTTTTAGCAAAGTGTCTGCATGTGTGTGTATTCCCCTGTTGGGCATGTGTGTGTATACACACATTTATATAGAAATGCATATAAAATAATATAAGCATATATAGTGACAGTAAAATAATATAATTTACATACAAACAGATACAAAAAAACCAGAAACATATTGTACTAAACATTCAATCTAGAAATCAAGTTTCTTGTGGCTTAGTATGAACTTCTCTTGAAAAACAGAAATTTTAAGGTAAAGATAATTATCATTTTTATCATTTTATGGCTCAGGTCTTTCACTTTGACTTTTCATTAAAAGTTAAATATATCTACTTTGTATTTATGTACATGCTTCTATATCTAATTCTAAGTAAATTTAATATAAACTTTGATAGTAGATTTCTTGAATTGTGTTTAGTCTATATGATCTCCAAAATAAGACAGCCCTTTTTCCAAAGTTAGTATGTTCTCTTTTCATATAGTCATTTTCTTCATGAAAAAGAAACCATTAAAATTCAATTAAAATTAGTATTAAATTTTCATTCATAGATTCAATATTCTGTAGTTTAAATTGCATATACTAAACCAAATGTGCATTATACACATACACACAAACTCACATATGTATATATACCACATGTAAATATATTTATTTATTAATATATTTATTTTTATGTCTATGTGTAACAGTAGTCGCTCTACCTTCTGTATATAGCCTTCATTTCTCCAAGGCTTAGTTTTTTTTTTTTTTAATGTGTTTTATTCTCTCTTCTCCCTTCACCCCCTCCCTAATAAGATCAGGGAGACAGTGTTATCTTTTCTTGAACCTTGAAGGATTCCTTTAAACCTTATCTAACCCTCCTGATGGGGAGAGTCACAGCCTTTGGGACAGAAGTCCTCTGTGTTTCTCCTTTGCTAGCAAAGCAATAAACCTTCTTTTTCCTCTTTCTCAAAACTGTGTCCTCATTATAAATTAGCATTAATTGGCATTGGGAACAAGGACTGAGCTTTCAGCTATATGTGCAAAGGTATGGTATGTATACACATTACATCTTAGTACTTACATCTCATAGCCTCTTCATAACCAGAGAAACTCATACAGTATAGAAACATGTATACAAACTTTCAAACTATTTCTGCATGTGTATTCTATCTCTTTATAATAGAAACTTTTTTTGTGTCCTGACAGTACTATCCCTGAAGCCTTTTCAAATGAAAATGTTTTCGGTTTTGTCTAATCATTATATAAATTCCAGTTCAAAGATTGGTGAAAACAAGCAAATGTAAAAATTACTCTCTGAACATACTTTCATGTCATTCCAATTCAGTGTCTTTTTCACCAACATTTTGACTTCACTGAAAACTCCCATTATTTATTTGTTTATTTATTTTTTTCTACAAACTGCTTTTTCAA
The DNA here is from genome assembly GCF_964194105.1 of Spermophilus citellus. Classification (NCBI taxonomy): domain Eukaryota; kingdom Metazoa; phylum Chordata; class Mammalia; order Rodentia; family Sciuridae; genus Spermophilus; species Spermophilus citellus. The sequence continues at coordinate 120,279,902 of NC_138189.1, forward strand.
ACTCATATCTTTATTTCATTCCTACTGGACTTATATTCAGTGTTACATACTTGTGACAAAACTCTTGCAAACACTTTTAACTCCCATTTTCCTTTTCCATCTGTTTTACCTGAGAAAGTGTGATATCTAATTAAACTTAATTTTCTACCTTCACCATCACTGCTCACATCAGATCTGACTTGCCTTACTTTAAATCCAAGAAAACAAATATAAAAAGTCCACTTCTTTCCACATAGAAATATCATTTTATTTGTTTTCTTTAATTTCCTTCTACCTAAAATCTTTATTGTTTTTTCTATACTCTTCTCAATTTTATTTTTTCGATCTTCTTTCCTCAGTCCTAGCTAATGGCTTTAGCTCATGCTTCATTGAGAAAAAAGAAACAATCTGAGAGGACTCATTTCATCTTAACAGGAATAAATGCAGGTGCATTTGCTTCTGTATTCTAGCTTTCATTTTACTACTATGAGGTTGTCTTTTCCTAGCATGAATAAACAAAGGGAGTTGTCTCTCTGCTTGTGCTCTGGATGACCCCCTTCTCCTTTTCTCAAGAAGTTAACTTTGCACTTTTCTAAAGTAAAATGGGGTGTCTACTTTCATTTTATTTTTTTCTTTTTAGTTATATATGACAGTAGAATATATTTTGAAATATCATAATACATGGAATATAACTTCAAAGTTTTGAGGTTGCACATGACATGAAGTTACAGTGCTCATGCATTCATATATGAACATAGGAAAATTATATCCAATTTATTCTAGTGCCTTTCTCATTCCCATCCCCACTCCCTTCCCTTCATTCCCTTTTGTCTAATCCAGTGAACTTCTATTCTCCACTTCCCCCAGTCCCCCCAGCTTATTGTGAGTTATCATCTACATATCAGAGAGAACATTCAGCCTTTGGTTTTGGGGGATTGGCTTATTTCATTTAGCTTGATAGGTGTCTACTTTTCAACTGTCTCATGAACATAGACATAGCCAATGTTATGAGTTGACTATGCTAAATTTATGTCTGACTTCTGTGAACTTCAGACTTCTTTCTCAGCATGCTCATGTAGATTTCTGATAGTGATCTCAAATTTAACATGTCAAAAAGTCAATGCCCATTCCTGACACTTTCATCTAGTTCTCTTTAATCTTTCTTAGCTCAGTAAATATTGCCACTTCTAGTCAGTTGCTCAAGATAAAAACTGAGAAATTGACTTTGAATCCTGTTTTCCTTTGAAACTCCCAATATCCAAATGCATCAGTAACTCTTGATCACTTCTGATATAATATAATGTTTAATGTCTCTAATTTGTAGTAGCTTTACTATCACCATACTAATAATTATAACTTCTTTTTGGTTTATTTAAATAGCCTCTTATATATCACTATTCCCTCACATTAAACTTCTAAAAATTGTTTTCCTCAGAGTTTCATAAAACTCTTCAAAGTGAATTCCCTTGGCATTTGAATTAAACTCTAAACTTTTCTCAATAAAGCAGCATCTACATCATCCTCCATAAGATCTGAAGCATGATTTTACCCTCACCTTTCTTTCTCTTAGTTATATAGTCTGGTCATAATGTTCTTTGGTTTCTAAAAGACATTGGGGACATTCCTATTTCAGAGTCCTTGCTTCTAATATTATTCCACTTGATCTTCCCATGAAGACTTCTAATTTGCAATATCCAAGAGTGTATCTTTAAACAACCAGCCTAACAATGTCACAGCAGCATTGTACTATGTCATTCCAATATATATATATATATATATATATATATATATATATATATATATATATATATATATTATGTGGCACTTGAACAAGTATTGTAATTTCTTATTAGGTACTTATGTGCCTATTCAATTATGGTCTGTACTTCCACAATAGTACATAGCTTCTCTGTTTGCTGAATTCCCACTTTCCAGAATAAGACTTGGTACATTGAAGAATCTTAGTAAACATTTTTGGGAATAATAATTTTGAGATACTAATTGATTTCATTATTGTTAAGATGAAATAAATAATTCTTAGAATCACCAAGATTCACTTTGTTCCTTTTTATGATAGAGGAACTTAAGTATAAATTTTCCTATGGAATTTCATAATTAATACCTATAAGATTTTAAAAGAACTTTATGACACCAGAAAGAAGAGGACAATTTAGATACTCAGTTATCCACCATTAGTGGATAAGCTACTAAGAAATAAAAGGATGTCTTAATGATACTCAGTAATTTCTGAAATTATGCTATATTACAAAGAAAATTAGATACATGCATATAATATCTACAAAGAAAAGATATTATATGCATGTATCTAAAGGAAAAATAAGTTTTTGCAAATTCAACTTGTTGCAGTTTCTTTCTTTCTTTCTTTCTTTCTTTCTTTCTTTCTTTCTTTCTTTCTTTCTTTTTGAAAATTAGTAGCACTCCATTCCTTAAAAACCATTTGTTGAAAATAAATAAATAAATAAATGAAAGCAGGTAAAAATATGTACTGCTTTCCTACACCCTATTTTAATCTTTGTATTTGTTTTCCATAGATCATACCTCTTGTTTATGGCAAAATAAAATAGTGGAAGCAGAAAAAAATTAAATAAATATAGAAAAAATTGAGTTTAACTTTAAGAAACTACTAACATCCTGTCAGTACTTCAGGCAATTATTTAAATAATCATTTATTGTATAAGGATATCATGGTGAATATTTTGATATAAGTCAGCTCATATATATATTCATATGTGTACTTGTGGAATTGAACATTGAAATAGTTTTATTTAAGTGATTAAAATAGCAGACACTATTACTATTTAGGTTACTTTCTATTCATAGAGAATAGAATATTATGCAAATAAAATATAGGCACAAAATAATATATGAAATAAAGATTTATGCAAACACCTTAAAGAAGAGGGTTGACAGAAGGAGTGAATAAGGGGGTTTTATTAGATAGATTAGAAAAGCTTTGAGTTCTCCTGTAAATTTCTAATAGATTTATCCATGGAAAAAAAATAAAACCCAAAGAAAAGAGAATATATTGAGGTATGTGTACTGAGAAATCTAGATGAATGGAATTCTAGACATATGAAATTGGGAAAAAGACACAGTACCAGTGTATATAAGATATAAGAAAGCACTTTAATAGATGGATCAATTTTGACTATAATATATAAATTATTAAACAACTACCTGGAACTCTTTCTGGATTAATACAAAATCATTTAAAGTCATGTAATTCAGAAAGAAGAATATTCAGTGCTAAGAAAAAAAATCACATTTCCTATGTGATTTTTCTCTTGTTATATTGAGGGTTCTACTACATAATAATGAAGGTCAAGCACAGAGAAATGGAGATGGGAAGAAGCAGAAAGTATTCAAACCACAAAGTCAATGGCTATGAAAAGGCTTCAACTGTTCATCAGCTCCATAGTGTCATTTCACTTGGAAAAGTGTTTCACTGGTTTTTTTTTTTGTTTGTTTGTTCTTTTTTTTTTAATAGGAAATATATCACTTAAGGAATTATAAAATGAAAGCTATGACAAGTTCTCTTCAACAGTGTCTAAAGAAAGCCAAAGGGGAGTTAAGCCTACTCCTACCTTCCTGGACAGCTGCATTGGAATTTTCCCTTCCAGCAAGTTGAAAATTTGTGATACCTTTAACATGCTCAACAACAGCTTGTAAGAATTCATTATGCAGCACTGGGCACTTCATATAGATATTCATTTTTATTTCCCTTGCTGAATCTCTCCCACATGCTGTTTTTTCTGAGTTGGTGATCTATGCTTCAAATACGCTATTCTTTCTGTCAACTATGTTTCATTTCATGCATGCTGATTCCAGCAATAGAGATCTTTTGAAATTGGTAAAGCTGTTCTATAAACTGATACTCCCACAAAAATTGTCGGTGTAACACATGGAGATCTAAACTAAAAAGAACTGAAAAACATTATTTTCTCAATATAATTCTAGATGTGAATTTTTTATGGAATTACAAACTCTAGCTGATTTGAAACAAAAAATTTTTTTCTTCAAATTGTTTTAAGAAGAGATGATATATTTAATAAATTCAGGACACATCAGATGTTCCATGTAAAGCTAGATTATTCAAATAAGTGAAATTATTTTAACTTATCAGTTTCCCCTAATGTGTTAGTACATGTTTATACTTTCAGTTAATAATAATAAATAATGTTAATAACAATAAAATAATAATAATATGATAAGAGACTGTATCATTTAACTATATAAGGATTTCCTTTGAGATTTTATAAATAATTCTTACATTTCGCTAAATCTGACACAGCATACAAAAATCTCATAACAGTCATAAAGTTATGAAGTAATCATTAGTACTATTAGAATATGATTCACCCCTCTTAAAATGTTGTCTTAAAAGTTTTAAATATTAAAATCCATTGAAATAATTGGTATTACACAAATATTAAAAACATATGAGAATAGGAATTATAAAAAAGATCTATGGTATGGTGTGTTTGGTCTAGGATAGATGTTACCTAAAAGTCTTGTTGACCCTAGATCAATTCTGTACTATTTCTTAATCTTAGTAATCTCTGTTGAAGAAAATAAAACTGATGCCAATCTATAGTAAATGTTAGTAAATTCTGCTATAGTGACTCAGGAAATAGGTATATAAAGCAAGAAGAGATAAATTATATAGCACAAAAGTGGCTGGCCTCTATACAATACTTTGTAAACATCCCAGATGGGTTATGGTACAAGAACAGCAAAATCTGCAAACCTCAGATGTGTCCTGAGTCTATTGGGAAGACCCATCTCCCACTCCAAACTGGGTATCAGTGGCTTAACAGACAGCAGGTGGCACATAGTTCTGGGATGTCTGGACCAGGCTTCTGGCTCCATGTCAGCTTCTGAGGCCATTGTATTTCAGAGACATCTCTGGGGAAACAAGGAGGAACTAAGGAATGTCTTCCACCTCTAACATCCTTTATACTTGATCCCCTAAGTTTCTACTCTATGGCTTCATTGATTCAGCAAAAATAAAATTAATGGAATTTTATTCAACTTAGACATATATCTTCATATGTTAGACATTTATTTAATAATAAATTTTCTCTTAGATGTCAGGCATATTAGAAATCATGTTCTTTTAATTTAGCTATTAGTTATGTTTACTTTCAAGTTTACTTTTCCATAGTAGCATAAAGGAGTAAAAAAAAAGTTTTTCAAACCACTTACTAAACATTTTAAAAATAATTTTCATTACTGGCATGGTGTTCAATATAATTCACAAACATAAAAATTCATCTCAACTATTAGCAAGATGCGAAAACAGCTCAGCTTTCTTCACAAAACTTCTTTGTTATTCTGCATTTTATTTAGCACTTTTTAAAAGTATGATAAGCATTATATAGTACTGACTTTGAGTCATATAAAATAACAGTTTCATGATATATTTGGAAGAATTCAGATCTATTAATATTCTGGTCAATATTTTTTCTAATATCAAAACCTAAATTGTAGACATACAAAAGAAAAAAAAAGCAGTAATTGGGTTTGTGAATTATATAGACTTGAGATCATTCAAAATTAAAATAGGCAAGAAGGTAACTCAAAAACAACATCAATAAAAGTAATAATAAACTGGAAAGTAAAATATAAAAATATAATAATTCCACACTTCTGGATCAGAAAATGTGCCTAGAATTGAATGTTTAAATGATTACTGTGACTACAGTTTTCTAACTTAAATAGAAAGGAGAAGGTTATATGTTCCAGGCTAACAATGAAGTGTGCATGTAATATGCTACCTGATCATAAAATGCAAAGATTTGAAAATTCAAAGTTAGGCTGGATTTCTAGAATTATAATATTCAATATTATATCCATGTGTGAGTCCTACATATATATGTGCATATACTCATATATTTGTACAAATATATACACATATCTATATAAGAGAATAGATGAATCCACATTCACCTGTTAACAGTTCTAATTTTTCCATTGCTTTATTTTAATATGTTTGTATCACCTTCTGATGGGTACATGCCATGTAATTACCGCAGCAGGGCTTTTGAATGTGCTGTTGCTTCTAGCTGTGTGTCCTTTTCCATTTTTGCTTCATTAAACTTTTAGCTTTCAGCTTCATCTTTACTCCAGGGAAAGCTTATGTAAACTAGATCAAATCCCTATATTTTATTCTGCAGAAATAAATATATTGATATATTTTTAAGTATACAATGAAAGTCACTAGAATAAAGGAGGGAACTTCTTTTATAAAAAAAAGAATTTGGTCATTTAAGATAATGTTTTGGTGAAAATAAAATTGAAGGGAACTTCTTTGTTGAATACGAAAATACATGAAATGGATTAAGATGGACATTCAAGTCAAAATGAAAATGATATAGATATACCATAAGTTGCTAATTTATTTTGTATGTAATAGGAACAATTAAATCACCATGATATTTTATTAATTAATTTTTAATAATGAAATAGAGTTAAAGCAGTAGGGCTTCTATAATGATTGAGATGAAATGTTTATTATTATTTTCCAGTAATTTTATGTATACATATTGATTAGGAGCTTAGCTTTTGAGACCATTATTTGAGATCCTGATTAAACATTGAGACATAGCTTTATTAATTTTATCTTACCTCATGATTGATTAATTTTTCCTAAAATAAACAATGTAATCTTTAGAAAATTTCTGTGCATCTCAGGAGTCTATCTAAAACTATTGTTCTGGTAGAATTTATCTAAGCTTGCATATTTAGCACAGTTTATTTTATGCAATTTACTTTTTCATCTTTATATTATGGTTACAGTATCTTTTTAAAAAAATTGGTGTTGTTTATATTCTCTGTGGATAGCACTTTATGATAATAAAATACGTAATTCATGTCTGATAGTGTTGAAAATCACTGGATTAGATTAATGTAGAACAATCGCTCATAATTTGTGTTGCTTAGCATTTAGTGATTTCTGGGTTGACCTTAGGATGATATAGAAAATTTGTTATAAGTCTTTTTATCTTAATCAATAGAAGACACTGAACCAAATTTGAGAGGAGTTTTCCCTTGAAAAATTTGTAAATGTTCGGGTGTATTACAAAAAACAATTTTTGTTCCCAGGTCAAAATGGGAAGCAGGCCTGCTGTTGAATCAGGCTGATGACTGGATGGTATTTAAAAATGGCATTATAATGCTGCAGGATTCAATAAACTTGGGTTAATTCAAGATAGTATAATATATGATTATTCAGATGTAAAAAGAAATCATAAAAAGACTTCCAGATAACTTTTATAATGACAGGACATTTTTTCAATGATAGAACACAGACTATGAGGCATCAGATCTTGTCTGAAGAGCAATGAACAAAATGTGAGAATAAGTTCTACCTTGAACCGTATTTCAGAGAGGTTATTCAAACTGAGCACAGTGGCACATGCCTATAATCAGCAACTAGGAAGGCTAAGGCAGTAAGAGTTCTAGGCAGTAAGAGTTCAGAGCCAGCCTAGGCAAAAGCAAGGTGCTAAGTAACTCAGTGAGACCCTGTCTCTAAATAAAATACAAAATAAGATTAGGGATGTGGCTCAGTGGTCTAGTGTCCCTGAGTTCAATCCCCAGTACCTCCCCTGTTGCAAAAAAAGAGGTTATTAAGGGAGAGAGAGAGAAAGAGTTGGGCGGGGGTGTGTGACACATTTGTTTTCAAAGTGTGCTCATGGAGAGTTGGTTAAATCTGAGAATGTAAGAATTATTTATTCTGCAGATGCATTACTTTAATGAATGTCTATGGTAATCATAAGAAAAAAGAACCTGAACTAAAAGTAGATTCATATTCTCCCCAAATTTAAGGACTTTTTCAGACTAACTCCATTTTATTTCTCTTACTCAAGGATGCAGTGGCTACAAAGAGCAGACAATAATTTAAACAAACTAGAGGCCAGTGCCTGATTCTTATTTGCTGAGCTTGCCTGAACCAAAGTTATATACCATCCATAATGCCAAGGCCATCATCTTCCTTATCTTTACATTCATTAGGATATCATAATTAACAATTCACACTCCAGGTGGAAGCAGAGGATCAAAGGGAGTTGTGAAGTGCATCTTGATTTCCTTAATCACTAAGAGGAAAATATTGACACCCTTGCAGTCAGGAATAAAAATCACAATACATGATAAGGGATGTAACCTTGTATGCAATGCAGACTGCCAAGATCCCAAACTGCAACTGAGGCAGAGCTGATGGTCACATGTGTTTTCTGATGTATTTATCCATAATGGTATTTTCATAAACTTTATCAGATAATACTTGCCAGTTTGACTTAAAAATCAGTTTTGCTATTAAGATGATCCAAATTACTTTTGTCTCCCAAACTTCATAGAGTCACAGATGCGGTTTGTTCATTTATAAATTGCTTCTTGTTTTATTGAAATTCTCCTGTATGCCACCCCATCTGTATACTAACTTTAACCAATCCAGTGGAACTCTAATCCTCTGAGGACTGATTCACTACAGTGAAGGCATATATTTAAATACCGATTTTCTCTCATCACACTCTATATCAATAAATAGAAAGTAAACTGTTTATCAAAACCAGTGCTTTTGTCTTTATCTTAATATCATCTTCTAAATTATCAACTATTCCCATAACTTGTGTAATCCACTTATTTCAAAGTATGAAAAGAGGGAACAACTTGATTATCTTCCTGTGTTCATGAATATTTAGTGCTCATTATAATTTTCTTGTATTTTTCATTTTTAACCAATGTTCTAATGACTTAGATGGCTGATTATAACCTTTATCAAGTAAATTCTAGCTACATATTTACTTAGAGTGTACATTTATATTATTTTATTTAAATAGCTTTATGTGCAATTCTTAGGTTATAAATGTCATGTCTTTACATTAAAATGAGTATTTAATATTTCTCTTTGAGTAATATAATTAGTTCATTAGTCTCAGGGTATATATACTACTTAGTATTATGTTATCATATCTGAAATCCAAAAATATAAACTTTCAAGAAATATTTTATTCAGACTAGAAAATGGAATAAATCCATAAGCAAAATTTCTAATGTGCACAATCTTGAGGGTGTTATATAGATTTCAGTTAACTCTTGTTATTTGAAATTAATATTTTTGTATCTCTTGGCCCCTAAGGTAATCTTTTTCATAGACTAATATACATGCCTATATGCTTCCTAAAATTCCAGAGAAACTACTGCACTCAAGGTATTTGTTTTCCTAAATTTGAAATATTTTTGTCTTTGTTACATACTGAACTTTATATTTATTTATATTTGGCCTCTAGATTTAAAAAATACAGGCTTCAAAAATGTATTTTAGATATGTTTATTTTTAGTTGTTTTTATGTATTAGCTTTTATTGTCGTGATAAATAATCTGCATAAAATAACTTAGAGGAGGAAAGATTTATTTTGGCTGTGACTTAGAGGTTTCAGTAAACTGGGACCATTGCTATGGGATGTAATGAGATAGAGAATCATGAGAGGGTATTGTGGAACAGAATTGGTCATCTCATGAAGACCAGGAAGGAGGGAGAGAGAAAGAGGGATGGTGGGTAGGGAGATAGGGGCCTGGGATAAGAAATGGCTCATCACCTACACTTTCCAACTTTCCACCACCTTTCAGTAGTTCATTCAGCTATCAATTCATTAGTCCACTGTTGAGGTCAGAGAGCTCATGATATAGACCTCACCTCTGTACACTGCTGCATTGGGGACATTCCAGATTAAATCACATCTTATTTCAGATATTTAAAAAAAGAATAATAATCTAAAAACTAAAGGTTTTGAAAGTTAGTAATCTGTCTATATATTTTTTCCACTTTCTGTATCATGTTGATGATATTAATGTAAAATTAGTATATCAGGGATTACATTTGTTGAGGAATACACAAAAAAAATTTAAATGGAGTCCAATTCTGAGGAAAAGCACACTTTCTTATGTATGCTCCTTCTCTGTTATTCAGTCATTCTCAAGATGCCTTTTAATAGCCATACATTTTCATTTCCTGTAGTTTTTCTCTGTTGTATTTTATTTCAATGCCTTGGCTTCAGTTCAGTGCTCTTGGAGGAAAAAAATAAATAAAAGGAACAAAGATACATCCAGAATATTCAATGGCAAAATTATTCTGAAGGGCTGTGAGTAGTGAATCATCAAAGGAAACACTCAAAAGCCATTCAAATGACAGCACCGTAATTCTCATCTTCAGCTTCTGCAGTTGAGTTTGCCATGATATCGTCAAGAGATGAAACCAGGAAGAGAAAGGAGGATTTATTAAAATTTTGAAATGTATATAAATTTAATGTAATTGCATGAAATCAGCTCTGGATATGTGCAGTATCTGAATTTCACTTATAATAAAGATATAACTTTCAAGTTTATTTCCTTAGAATAAAGAGGGACCAAACATACACAAAATGTGTGCAGTGGAGGTGTGTGGGAGAAGTTCATGTCCTTGTATGATTATTCCATTTCTCCTAAACAGTTTCAGGATTAATTCCAAAATACCTAGATTGCATAAATTTCTTTGAGAATATTCAAGCCCATCTAGAAGAGTTACCTATGCAAATGGCCAAGAGGGAGAGCCATTCTCTTCTCTGACAGTTCAAATCGTTCATGTAAATCTAAGCCTGGCCATGTGAAGTGACTTTTAATCTGTGTTGAAGTAAATATAACAGCTACTTAATCTATACATTTGACTAGCCCACATATTTATTAAACATCTCTATTTTTTTCCTCTTAGACTCACAGAGTCATTTTTACTCCTGTGTTAGATTATTACAAAGTCTGAAAATGAGCAGGCATGGTGGTGCATGCCTGGCTCAGGAGGCTGAGGCAGGAAGATTACAAGTTCAAAGCCAGCATCAGCAACTTAGTGAGGCCCTAAGAAACTTAGTGAGAACCTGTCCCTCATTGTTGTAGGTCTATTTTTTGGTGGCATCTCCTAAAACTAAGTAATTTTACATGTTATTGTTTGTTTGTACAAATGTCACTATCAAATAATATTCAGGAAGTTATCCCACTATGTATGCTGGCAAACCAACAGGAATGAAAAATGAGACAAGTGTACTTAAAAAAAAAAGTAGTTTCCAACTAGATAACAACTCTGCAAAATCAGAGAACAGATTTCAATTTCAGAAATTATCCCAGAGTCTGTTGTGTTTTCATAATATAAAATATGTTAAAATTCTCTCAAAACAGTAGCTTTAAAACAGACTCACTGCCTATTTAACTATCTAAACAAGCCATCAGTAAATATTTTGAAAAAAAAATATATATATATATACTTTCTTGATATGACTGCACATGCCATCTTAAATTACATACTTTTCATAATCATTTTTTATAACATAAACAGTTGGGGTATTAAAGCATTGCTTTCCATGACCATATGCAGCTCACTTTTTTACTGCCCATGTAATTGTGGTCATGTAACTTTGACCTCTGTTTGGGCAAGATATTTATCTTTCTTCGCTTTAATCTGACCTAATTACTTTGGTTTCTTTACCACCATCACTCAAGAAGAACTTAATTGCTTTCTGTGAGATGCCAGCCCTACTTGAAATCACCAATATGCTTTGTCACTGAAGGAGAAGCTGAGCATCTGTTACCACATCATCACCTCTTCTTCTACTGCAAAAGCAGCTGCAGCCCTTTTTAGCAAGATTCCTCATTTCATGTTCAGGGTTATGAAGAGGTTGATGTCTTTTTTTTCTGTGACATAATTAATATACAGAAGGAAGGCCAAGTTTTTAAACTGCTTTTTCTATATTTAATACCATGTTGCATGCTGTGTTTTTGTCATGGAATCACCCAAAGAATTTTATTCAAGCCTCCTGTGAAGTGATATGCAACTTTTATTCACTAATTCTAACATAATTGAAAGGTCTAATTTAATGTAATTGCGTGAAATCAGCTGTTTCATTTCAAGCAAAAGTTGTCATCTCAAATGTAGATGATATTCCATTCTGGCACTTTCATTTGAATTGTGATGTTTCTTCTCCTTAGCAATTCATGAGCTGGAAGATATTGTCCATCTGTTTTTTAAAAATTTATTATGAAGATGTGTAGAAGCTAGAGTGTATCTCAGAAGTAGAACACTTGCCTAGCATGCATGAGGCCCTGGGTTCAAACCATAGCACCAAAAAAAAAAAAAAAAAAAAAGATGTGTAGACATAGATGATGGATTAGTAAGATTCACAGCTACCAAAATGTCCTTAAGTTTCACTTGAGACTTGTTGAAAATATTTTTGTATTCCCTCTTTAATACAGCAGTTGAATAACCAAACCAAAACCAAAACATTTAACCAAAGTATAAGTGATACATTCTCACAGCTAAGAGCTTATTCATGCAAGCTGTCTCAGGTAACATGTTCTGTTAGGAGACTCTGGAGGGCTCTGTTTTTATAAGTATTGTCAGGAATTTTGATCTTAGGTTAAACCTCTTTTATCTAGTGTTATGGTTTGGTCTCAGTATGAACCCCATAGGTTCATGTTTTGGGAGATTGGTTCTCAGTGTAGATGGAGTAGATGATAGAAACTTCAAGAAGTGGCAGCTAGGAGAAAGCCCTGGGGATCATTTGAAAAGTTTCACCTCAGAAAGGATCAAAGTAACTTTTATGAAAACTCTCAGCTTTCTCAAGGGGGAGTTGTTATAAGAGCAAGTATTATCCCTGAATTGCTCTCTGGTTACTGTTTTGCAATGTGATTTATTCCTCCTGCATACATTTCCACCTTCAGCCAATGGACCTTCACCAGAGCTAATGCTATGCTGTTTGAAAATTTCAACCTCCAAAATTATGAACTAATTTTCTTTTTTTAAAAAATAAAAACTATCCTTCATTGAATGTTTTTTATAGTAACATAAAATGAACTTTGTGTACCTCTTTTTTGACCATGAAAATAAGATTGATTCTTGTAATTGTTTGAGGCACATATAAAGATGTAAACTTTAAGAAACTCTTTGATTTCATTAATGTTTATGGGTCTTTTATAGTGTAAAGCTTCACATTAATGTAAATGTGAACTTTTTTATAAATAAGCTAATATGATTATTGATACCTACAACTGGAACACATCTTTTACAGAAGAAGCAGAAATTTCAAGATAGAATCAAATGATTAAAGCAATGATCTTAAGACCCTTTGAACAATAGGAAAAGATGTTACTATTCTTTGTCAAAATCTAATTCCACCCAATAATGTTTTCTCATTTCAGTACTGAATTCATGTCCTTGGTCCTTATCACAAATAACATTTTTACCTATTTAACTAATAAAATTCAAATCGTCACATAGGACTTTTCAACATTCCATAAAAAAAACTTCGTTAGACATTAATTCTCCTTTCTGTATCTAAAATTCTTAGCCCATGAAATTAACTGTTTTTTTTTTTTTTTCCCTTTGTACACCCACTAGAATCTAATGTCTATTGAGTCTGCTCAGACTGGAGATCACATGTGAATTCTCAATTGTTAGATCACTGTAACTTTGTTCATTAAACATTCCTATGGTATTAAACATGTAAAAGTTACTGTTGAAAGAGCTTCACAAATATTACTCACAAAGATAATACAGACAAGATGAATAAAAGCAATCAGTTATAAACATTTTTTACTTAGTATCCATTTTTCACTACTGTATTTAGCATTGTTTTATACTACTTTTCTTATGACTTCTCTTTTGATTAACATGATAAAACCCTCTGAGATTCCCTCAACTCAGCTTCTCTGATCTTTCTTAGTCCTTTTCTTGAGCTCCATTTCAAATCTTGTTTACATATCCCTTTACATTTTTTCTTTTAACATACTTTGCCTTGAGTAGTCCAAACATGCTGAAGTCAACAAAGCCTCTAGTTTCCTTTCTTTAGGTTCAATTACAGATTTTTATTTGTTTATTAAATGTGTTCACTTGTCTATAGTCATCAAAAGCTAAAAATTAAAAAGTAAACAAAATGAAACTTCAAAATTAATTTCTCTCAAAATTCTCCAATCTGCACGACTAATCACTTCAAACTTTGGGTAGAAGTCTCCTAAATTAGTTGACAAATGTTTTAATTCTATATATTCAATATCTCTAAAACGTGGTCTGAAATTTGAAGCAGTGTCAATAGCTGTTTGCTTAATTTTTCCAGTAATGATGAAAATAATAATTGAGATAAGCAAGATTAGTATGTCATTTAGAAATTTAATGTTTTTCTAAAGCTATTTTCAATGCTTGAAAACTAAACATTCCTTTTTCTATGTAATATAAATTTAGATTTAGAACCTATTTGATAAATGATATTGTTTCATCACTACAATCATAGGAACATTGTATAAGAGCAAAGTTCAATACATAAGGGGAAATCTAGTCATGTTGTACAATGGTCATTTTAATTACATTTCCATTTGGTTAAATATTTAATGTAAAATGTTTTCTTAATATCATTACACCTATAGCATTCTCCAATATGTGTCTCATAAATAGTTATTAAATTTAAAACAATATTAGTCTAAATAATTTATACTATTGAAAATGATTTTAGGGTGGTAATTAAAATCATTATAAATTATAAATGTTTTCTAGGACAGATGTAAATTGAATGTACATCATCATGTGCATTGTTAAATCTAATTGATTTAAAACAGAAGTTGAATATTTTCTCCAGAAATTAAATTTTCAAATAAGTAAATTATACATAACAAATTTTCTTAAAAAAATGTGCTTGTTGTCAAAATAATATCATAAACAACAAAAAAATAGAAATTCCCTGTAATATATCCTTGAAGGTCTTTTGAATTCTTTGAGTGAGCAAACATATATGAAACTAGATTATATGAAATATAGACATAATTAGCATACATATTTTATTATTAGAAACACAATATTTTATCATGTTAAAATTTTTAAACTTTATAAAAGAGCACAATAAAATATTAGAAGGCTTATTTCTACATCTATTTTCATTTATTAGTTCCCATAAGTAATCCAATTTTTGGTTTTAAAATTAAATTTAAATTTTAAATTATGAAATTAAGTTATTTTAATATATTCCAGATCATACTGGATACCCTATTATATAATATACATAAATTATACAGAACATCTTATGATAAATGCACGTGAATTGTATTATTATTTTTTGAGTTACGTACTGCTTCATCATAGAGGGTGCCATGATTTACTTAACAATCATATGAATGGTCATTGGCTTCATTTCCAGTTGCATTTTATTCCACTAAAGCTATAATTTGGGTAAGTGTCCCCCAAATAGTTAAAGGCTTAGCCTCTAGACTGTGACACTATTGGGACTTGGTAGAATCATTAAAAGGTGGGATCTATCAAGTGGGAGCAAGTTAGATCACTGGGGAGTTGTCCTTTAAGGGGATTTTGGTTCCTAGTCCCTTCCCTTGTTTCTTCTCTTTCTCCCTCTCTCTGCTTTCTGGATATCATGAAGTAAGCATATTCCTTTACCATTCACTTCTTGTCATGATATGCTGCCTTGATGCAGGTCCAAAAGCAATGGAGCCCACAAATTATGGACTAAAAGTTCCCGAATTGTGAGCCAGAATGAACTTTTTCTCCTATTAAGTTGATTTTCTCAGATATTTGTTTTAATAATGGAAAGCTAGACTAACATAATTGTTGAGAATATTACAAAGAATTTGTATGTGTACATCTAACAACTATTTGCTATATACCTTTAATATGTATCCTGAAAAAGTAACCTGCCTCACCTCATGTCTCAAGTTGATTC
This sequence comes from Spermophilus citellus, assembly GCF_964194105.1. NCBI lineage: Eukaryota > Metazoa > Chordata > Mammalia > Rodentia > Sciuridae > Spermophilus > Spermophilus citellus. The sequence continues at coordinate 120,295,642 of NC_138189.1, forward strand.
CCCCCCCCCATTTGTATATATAGTCAAACGGCATTTTCGGATTCTAAAACTGTACCAAATTCAACTCAGTTTTGAAGTTATCCCCTTACTCTGCTACATTTAATGTTCTATCTACAAACTATTTCTAGGTTTCTGAATTAGTGACATATCCTCTTCATTCATAAGTGAAATTTATGACAACTACAAAACATTTCCCTTAGGGAGTATTTATTCTGTACTGACTTTCTCCACTTGTCTGCTATGTTGTTTGTTTGTTTTTATTCTGCAAAGTTAACTGCAGTACATATTTCTTCAAAAATTCACAGGTAGAATAATTATCATTCTAAGTTTTAGAAAATGCAAAAGAAAACAAACATATGTTTTGTTTTAATTTCAGATGGATTTATTCTAGAGATCTGGAAATAACCTGACAGAGTATGACAAAGATCTTTAATAAAAATATAGCTGTTTGTTGGTAGGTACAATTCAATTCTATCATGAAATGAAGTGCATCCTTTCTATTTTTGCATTTTAGCACAGAAACCATGCTGTTTAGAAACCAAAGTCCATAGAAATGTTTGCGGCAATGCCCCCTCCATTTGCTGCAGTTCTGACCACACTAGATTCTTTAAGACTACATAAATGATAACTAGAAATCTTCAAAGAAATTAAGTTGTAATCACATGCGATCCTAAAAAGCGGTGAGAAAACAACATTTAAGGTTGAACCAACCCCTTACTTTCTCATATCAATTAAGAATAAACATGGCTTTTCTTTTTTTTGTGCCAATCTTTTATTTCCTCTCCATTTTATGCTTATTTTCATTCTTCCACACTGCTGCTGAATTCTGATGAGGAGGCAATGTCCAACCCAATCTGTTCAGGTAATTACTTTGTATACTTAAACTCTCATTCAGTTGAAATAAGACAAATAAAATGCCAGGATGCACAGTGGCCATTTTAGCACCAACCAGAGGTAATTGTTAGTCTTAAACTTTGCCAAGCCATTTAATGATGTTTGATAATGTAGTTGTCAAGAATATTTCTCTAACATCATTCTTGCCTGGGTAGGCACTGTGTTTTAAGTCTGTAAATACTGACATTAAAATATTTTATAATGAATTTTAAATTATATACATTCTCAGTTTGAAGTATCAGAATAGGATATAAGATTAGATGGATAATAAAATATTTCCAATCAGATAAAAGTTAGTAAAAAAGACAAATGTTGATTTCAAAGACCAATTCATTGTAAATGTGCTGCAAGAAAATAATGATAAGTGGCATGAAATTAAAAACTAAGAAAATAAATGGCTAGATTGAAAGAATGAGATTACTGAGAGAATTATTTATTTTGATTAACCTACAAACTCTGTAGGCACAGAGGTATATATATATATATATATATACACACAAACCTTTTTCTTTTCAACCCTTCACCCTGCCGCTAGCTAGGGCAATATACAAAATAAATTATTTCTAAATACTTTTCTGCTCAATAAAATATGAAAATAATTAGGACACTTTTTAAAAATAAAAGTTAAATTTGACCATTGTTTCAGCTTTTGCTGCCTCTATACTGTATTAAATAATGCAAAGGTCAGGTATAATTGAGCCTTTGCCATAGTGAGATCAGTTTTTTTTTTTTCATTCCACAATGAGTTGTTAATGCTACACTCTCTTCTCCTGTTGTTAAAGGTGTCTGTCTGCCACCAGCACTCTCTTGTTGTTACAGGTGTCTTTCTGTTGACTAAAGGTGTGTGTCATTCAATAAATACAGGCCTATGAAAAAACTATGTTTACACAGTTATGCATAAAGTATATTTGCATATACTATCTCATTTACCTAAGAATCTGAGTATCTCTAAAATTATTCATATGTTCAAAATGAAGACTTTGAGACTCTAAAGAGAAGTATCTGGAGTCATATTAGTGCATCTTAGATACAGACTTGAACTTGGGGTTTCTCTATCAACAGATGAGAACCTTGCCCTGCTCTGGGAGCAGCACAGGTCTTTAGTTAATACTCTAGTACATAATACATTCAACAATTGAAAAATAATACAAAATGACAAAATTTCCTAATAAAAATTTACTGTCAGGGTTTTCTTCATCTTCTACCACTCTCAGAATAACAGTTTCACTTTACAATTAGAGGACATATGTATACATCAGTAATATACCAAAGTATAACAATTCCATATAAACTAGAGGCAATTTTCTAATAGTATGTGTTAGTCAACTTTGTGTTGCTGTGACAAAATGCCTGACAAGAAAAATCTAGAGGATAAAAGTTCATTGGGACTCACAATTTCAGAGGTCTCAGTCCATGGCTGTCCAACTATATTGCTCTGGAGCCGAGATGAGATAAAATGTCATGGGAGAAAGGTGTTCTGGAAGAAAAGTTACTCAACTTGTTGCAGCAGAAAAGCAGAAAGAAAGGAGAAGAAAGGGGTGGGAGAGAAGATAAACCCTTCTAGGACATCCCCCAAAAGACCAAATTCCTCCAACAAAAGTCCCACCTTCCAGTTCATATAGCTACAAATGGATTAATCTCCTGATGAGGTGAGAGCTCTTATGACCTAATCACTATCATAAGCCCCACCTCTGAGAACATGAGATTTTGGGAGAATTTGCATGTCCAAACTATAATATTATATTGAATACAAAACCATCCTTCTGAGGACTTTTTAATATTCTTATAATGACTCCATCCTTACATTCAAAAATTTAAAAATTAACAAGAATATTATGTATCAATTCAATTTTCCTAATAGTGTCCTTGAGAAAATTATTCTAGATCCTTCATTTCTTAAAAATGCAAAAGAAAGCATGCTATTTCAGTGACCTCCTCCTACTGGATTTCCTTTTTAATTTTCTTTTTTTTTAATTTTTTTTTTAATATTTATTTTTTAGTTCTCGGCGGACACAACATCTTTGTTGGTATGTGGTGCTGAGGATCGAACCCAGGCCGCACGCATGCCAGGCGAGCGCGCTACCACTTGAGCCACATCCCCAGCCCCCTTTTTAATTTTCTACATTTTTCGGGGGGAATGTTGTCAGTGGTAATATAATTCTCTATTTTACTATCTCAGAAACTTAATAGTATTTAGAATCTTCCTTCCCTATACAAATTTAAAAGATGGCATAACTCCCCAAAACCTACCTGAGAAAATCCAAACACTGTCACTCTTTGTCTGACCTTGGGTAAGTCAAGCTCTGGGCTTTGATTTCATCAATTATAGAACAAGGAAAATAAAAGTGCTCATCCCACATGTCTCTTGCAAGTACTGAATATGTTATTATTTCTTACATCGTTATTCAGACATCATCTGGCATATGTTAAATAATACAAAAAATTGGCACAAAACCCTCTGAAATTTTTATTTCTTAAATTTCACCAATTTCTAGACATTGAATTCATTTACTGAAATGCCATATCTATCTTGTCTGTATTTTCTAAATGACAGCTTCACAAATCTGTTGACATATCTTTTCCTAAAATCATGTTCTTCATTTTTTATGTCATCTTTTATACTTTTTGATTGCTAATATTTCAGGTACTATAACCAGATTATACTTAACAACAGAGTTCATAATTTCACCTTTTTAAAGAGACTTTTAAGCTTTTCATTATAAGGAAATCTCTACAAACTCTGAAATCTTAGGGTTTATTACATAAGTTGTAGGACCATTTTGATGACAAAAATGATACAAGGTAGTTTCTTCAGTGCCTATACAGAGCAAGGATTTGATAAATGTCAAATATCATATATACAAATATATAATACTTGTTTTACATATATATGTGTAATTATCCTTTTAATTACATATACCATCACCTAGTTAACTATTTAGTATCTTTTGAACAAATTATTTGTCTGTACTATGTTTTTAAAAAGACATGAATATGTCTTTTACACTTATGTTTATCTTGTTTTCCCAATTCAGATGTAGACTATTTTCATTAGGTAAATACTATAATGTGCCCATAGTTTAATAACTAGATCTAAATTATGATAAAATGTCATGATGTTATCTCTCCCTCATATACAATTTAAAATGTAGTATACATTTCATGTCCTCAATATTATAACACGGAGTTTCAAGTAGAATATTATCACCACAGAATTTTGTAAGAGAATCTTTGCCAGACAAAATGAACAGCTCTAGATCCCTAAGACAAAGTGGCAGAATTAGCATTCACAGCGTATCAGCCATGTGTTCATTATTCCCTGTCGATGACTTATAACAACTGTGTGATTATAGTTACAGTTGCTGGCATGTGATCAGGCTTATTTTGATGGCCTTGGAACCACAAATGACTGAGTAATCATACACTTGGCTTTAGTTCTTTTTTCAATCAGATCAATTGGATGAAAGAGAACACCAAAGCTGTTAAAAATCATCAATAAAACATAAAAAGAAGAAAAATATTAAATGAAGCCATGCAACCTGAATTGAAGTGTATGTGTACAAGGCCACATGTGTTAGTGTGCTCTCCAACTTCTGGATTTAAATAGACCTAAAAGTTTTGGCTTCATAAGAATATGTCATTAGCTGAAAGAAGAAGACACTTAGTCCTCGCATACCCATTTTAAAATACCAAACATATGTGAATGTTCAAGTTGTTAAAATTTTCCTACCTTATTTTTTTAATCCTTGATGTTTAGAAAGTTTTTCTTCACAGAGGGATTTGCAGAAGAGTGCCTATTTCTGAGGTCTTTTTCTCCCAAAATTTTGGCCAGTGGCAGTGAGCCCAGCTCTCATTGACATGCATGGCCACTTGCTGGCAAGTCACTCCCTTTATTCCATGGTTTAATTATAAAAGTCATTAAGAGAGTAGAGCTACATTGCCACCAAGTAATATATCGATGCATAGTTTGTTTTACTATTGATTTTAATGCATAAGGATGACATTTCTTAACTTTTCATATTTGAGCTCACTCACAGAGAAAATATTAAATCAACATCATTTTGTGATAATTCTATCATTTTGTTTTCTCCATTCAGATTGAAGGTAAATAACTAACTCTTGCATCATTCATAGTACTTCAAGCCACCTCCAAGGGGAAGAATATGTTCTTAGATACAAAACTATCATAGCATTAATGTTTGTTTTTCAGCTTTTTTTAAGATTATTCACCACAGAGAGTAATTTAAGTTACATGTAAACTGTAAATGGGTTTATAAAATATAACACATTTCACATTTATTTATAATCAGTATTCATTTAAGTAGGAAAATATTAGTAACAAGAACATTGTAAGGAAATGTAAGACGTGCACTAAGAACACTTACTTACTCTGTGTAAAATATTGTTACTATCTGCTATGAAAATCAGAGATAATAGAAGAGAAAGGAACAAAATGAAAGCATACATGATTAAATTAAAGATAAGGCAAATGCGATTACTTTTAGGTTATTCATGATGAAGTGAAACAGAGTCTCGAATAACTCTTAAAAATCAATAACAATAAAACTTCCTAAACATTTCACTGAATTTAAAATATATAATATATTTTATTCACACATGGATTCATAATTGTAGTTTGCTAGCCATATTAAATTATATTATGAATTTTATCATATCCTAGATTTATTTTGGCTAATATGAGCTATTTCAATGTAAAATATTTTATGTATTAAACTATTAGCATATGCCTCAATTTTGAATGTACTGTGCAAGATTCAAGAATAAGAAAATTATTAAAATACATGGGAAAATATAAAATATCACATTTGAAGTACATGGGGGCAAGCGACAAGGTATTTTATATAGTTGAAACTAAAGTCACTGTATAAATATTTAATTGGAGGAATTGAGAAGAATGAGACTTAGTATCTCTTCTAGCAATATTTTTCACTAAATTATTTAATGGTTATCTAACTAAACTTAAATACCCCTCTGAGTGACCAGTGTCTTTTCTTCGGGGAGTCAGCATTAAGCCTAGAAAGACATACTTGATCAAATTTTCATCTTGACCAAATTTTCATCTTGACCAAGATCAGGCTTCGTATTCTTGATGTCTGTTTTCCAAAACACAGATGGTCATTATAAAATGATGACAGCGGTAGATTTTGTGGTCATGTACCACAGTCCCCTTTCTTTGTAAGCATGTCATTGAAGGCCAAACTAAAATCAATTTTCTTCCTTTGTGGGAAAAGTGGATTTTCTTTGTTAAGAAGGGGGTTGGGGGAGTCAATCATGTGCATAGAATGTGCTAAAACAACAAAGGATTTCTTAAAATAATGTTTAACTGGAATTATTGTTTGAGGGGTTTTCTCCATCCCTATCCATGTTTGAAAGACCATATTTTTAACTTTTTCTTCATATCCTCTCAACTAGCAGTTGCCTGATGCCTAAGTATCATTTAATGAGTGATTGTTGAATAAACCCATTAATCTCTTGTTTCCATTGCAGAATTTAATTATTCAATTTTTGCATGGATTATTCTCATTTCACAAAAGTAGAATTCAAATTGTGACTTTTTATAGAGCCGATATATAGGTGTAAAAGCCTAACGTCTCTATTCGATTCTTTTTATCACCTTTACTTTGACCCACACTCTTTAATTTTATTTTAATTAAGACCATATTCAATCACAATCTACTCCAGAGAAAGTGTTTAGCACAACAGTTATTTAATGTTGAAGCCTGTATATTCTTAAAACTAGAGCTTGGCAGAGGTACAGTGTGAGCAGATGTTTATTAGAGCTCCCGAATCAGATACACACTTAAAGATATTGAGTGATTCAGTGTACTGGTTCTGCAAGCTGCTGTCAGAAAGCTGAAAGGCTCTATGGCCTTTCTGTGTATTGCTGTTTTCAGCAATAAAATTTGCATTTTAATCTGCAGGGATGTTCATATCTTTCTGCCAGCTAGTATCAGCATCCTGTCCAGAATCATCAAACTAGAAGCATGATGGCCTTGACAAATATTTTCATTTCACTTAGCAAATATTTCTTCCATCACTGAAAAGTTAACACCTCCATAACCAGAACTTATATGACTTTGGAGGGGTCTAAAACTTCATTTAAACAAACAAAAGTGATTTCATAAGGAATTATATTGCCATGACAAGTCAACAGTTTGAATAAGAGAATAGTCATTGGAGTCTCTATAGCATCTGGAGTACATATAATTTAAAGTGTTCAAAGGGGAAATCATTGCCCTTAGTTATGCTTGCTCACTTTAGTGGAAATTACACATGCATATCAGAGGAAATGCACTTCCTGCTCAACTTAGCGAAAATTCTAATTAAAAAGATCCACACAGTGCTCATCCGAATATACCTATGGACTTGTTGAAACCACTTATGTAAGCAGGAATTTAAATTAACATGGGTTGCCCAAAATATATAGAAAAATATAACACAGCACTGAATTTAGAAAAAAGACTAGCTATTAAATCAACAATACTCTCAGTTAAAGGGAGGTCAGATGGAGAACAAAATATGTTCTCTGTTTTACTTTCTCAAAACAACAATAAAGTTACTTTTTCCAAAAAGTATCCATTCCCAAAGATGCATGGAAAAATAACCCTAAGGAAGCTATTCTAAACTCCATGAATTTGTTGAAAGTAGCCTTTTATTTTATAATATTCAGATAAAAATAAGGGCAAACTTCACAAAATGTAAGCTTGAAGATTTATAGTGCATTCTAGAATTGTATTAATGTGAATAAAATACCCTTCAGCTCCCATATCACAGTCCTGTATTGGTTGTTTTTCTGAAATTCTCAACTTGTTTTCTACTTACATTCTCCTCCTTCCGTAACATGCCGAAGTTGTAACCCTGGACTTTAGCAGATTCAGAATAGCACATTGTTTCTGGTCCTAATCTGAAGACAGACTCAAGTGATTATTGGTGTGGTCTATGCCTATTGTGAACTCTGTAATAAAAATTGCAAAAAGCTAGGACTAACAGGCTGGTGTTAGTGCAAAACATGAAAAAGGAAAAAAAATCAGTATTTTCCATCCCAACATTGGTTGCCTTTCTCTTTCCTCACAGCTCCAAACCATTAAGGGGAAAGCAACACCCTTTTGGGGTTCCTTCAGCCATCACTTTCACTGTGTACATTTATAGTAACAAATCAAAGCAATAAAGCACAACTTGCTCTATAATGATTTATGTAAATGTTCCATTTTCTATTATCTTGTTTCTGTAGATTTTATTTTATGAAAATATTGGTCCAACAATATTTATTTCTTTTCTGTTTGGCCTTTAAACCTAGAGTCATGTGTGGATTCTTTCTTATTTACTTCACAACGCTTAGAACCATATATTCTGGAAGGGCTTACTGTATTGACATTGGGTTCAAGAAGCCACACTGATACTTGAACTTCCTATCTAATTATTTACTTACTACTACAAATATTCATAATATACATTGCAAAACCACTTATTTATTAAATATTATGTGTTCAGATAATCACAAATCTTGGATTGAGAAATGAATAATATTTGTCACATTTTCCATGGGAAATAATATTAAACTATATAATTTTAACTTGTAAATAACTAATCACAAGGAAATACAGTGTAAATTCAAGGAGTATCTATGTTCACTTCTAATAAGCAGTTCCTCATCACTGTAAGAAATTAACATTATAAATCATGTTTTGAATATTTTTGTGCCCAATCTTATATCTAAAGGATTTGTGATGGCTGTTTTCTTCTATAGAGTGTTGTCCACTTGTTAATATCAAATCTAAATCTTAAACTTTATATTCTATTAATCAGTGGTATCTCTTATGTTTTCTAAGACTCATGCGTTCTCAATATCTTGCTTAAAAAATTCCCATCATTGAATAAACTCTCAAGATTCAAATTCTACCACTAATTTTTGTAAATAAGTCAAAGTTCAGTTTTGTTACGGCATAAGACATAAAACAACCAAAGTTATTTCATTCATTTGACTTACTTTATCTTTCTTTCTGTTTATACAAATGCATCTTTCTAAATAGATGGTTCTTGAATATGCCAGTGTTATCACTTCTCTACTTTTGTGATCACTGTGCTTTTTTAGTATTAGGGTTCTTAATTTGTGTGTACTTTTTAACATTTTATTTTTGTTTATTTTTAACTAATACTTGAAAACATAGGTATTTATTTTGTTTATTTACCTAGTACTATGTGATGTGTTGACATACGAATACATCATGTAATGTTTAAATCATGGTTCTACAATTTTTAGTGTCCCCCAAAGACCTCATGTGTTTAAGGCTTTCTCCCATCCTGTGGTGCTATTTCAAGGTAGTGGAACCTTTACGAGGTAGGACCTTGTGGAAAAAAAGTTAGTCAGTGGGTGTGTAGCCCTGAAGGGGATATTGGTACCTCAATCCCTTCTTCTCTTTGCTTCCCAACTCCCACAAGGTGAGCAGCATCCTTCACCATGCATTTCTGCCATGGCCTACCATGCTGCCACAGGCTCAAGGGATCATAAGCTGAAACCTTTGATGCCGTGAGGCAAATAAACATTTTCCTTTATAAAACTGATCTTCTAATTTGTCACAATGAGGCAAATCTGATTAATCTACAGAAAAAATATATCTATATCTTCAAACGTATTATTTATTTATGATGAATTCATTCAAAATTCTTCCTTACAGCTGTTTGAAATATATATATTACCATTATTCATAATCATTCTACTGTAAAATAATAAACCAAAACATCTTACTCCTACTAAATCTAATTTAGTACCCATTTATCTACTTGTCCACATTCTCCCTCCCCATTCCCTACTGTTACTATAGAAAATGATGACTTTTGTTAGATATTGCATATGACTGAGATCACATGGCACTTGTCTTTCTGTGCCAGCCTTATTTCACTTACCATAAATAATCTACAATTCTGAAAATAACAGGATTTCATTGTTTTTAATGGTTTTAAACGGTCAAATAACTTTCCATGGTATGAATTTTCTTATTCTGTTCATCAATTGATGAGTAATTTGGTTGTTTACATTTTTTGGCTATTGTGAATAGTGTTGCTAAACATGGGAGTCAGGTGTTTATTTGATATACTGATTTCATTTCCTTTGTGTATATTCTCAAGAGTAGTATTGACAGATCATATGGTATTTGGAGTTTTAACTTCTTATAGTTTTCCTTAATGGCTGTATTAATTTACACTCCTACCAAAAGTGTGCATGTGTTCCCTTTTATCCACACTCTGACCAGCACTTTTTTTCTTAGATTTTTTTTTATAACAATTATTCTTACTGGAGTAAGGTGATATCTCATTGTGGTTTTGATTTGCCTTTCTCTGATGATTAGTGATATTGGACCTTTTTTCATAATCCGTTGGCCATTTATAATATGAGTCTATAATATATTTCTATATATACATTAATAACTATTGTTTATCAAATGGAAACTATCTTCTAGGAGATCTATTTAGTGTATTTTAAATAACATTCATTGAAGAAATATAGATATATTTGTTTGGTTATCTAAAATGGAATCATACTCAAATATCCCAATAATTATTATTTCATGTATAATATAAAAATGCTATTTGATTTTAAAAAATATGACATAAATATATATGTAGGAACAAATGTTCACAATCTTAGTAGCAGAATTTCTATTGTCAACACTCCTATGACAAAATGTTTCTCTTTTTTTCCCACTGGAAGTCACAAAGCATTACTGTCCAGTATCGCTTCAACCAATATGTCAGTTATAATCTTGACTATGTGTCTATCCTGCTTCTTTCATTCTCTTCTAGCTTTTTTTATACCACTTTATAAAACTTTTGGTGAAGTCTCTCTTCCCTTCATGAAGATAATTCTTTGTCTATAATAATGGTTCAATTTTGTGATACACCCATAGCTTCATTTTCCTGGGGTCCTAGAGAGTAGTATGTCTATGCAGACTTGGAGAAGGAGGAAGAAATCCCTCAGAGTTTTGTGTTAGATCTTATTATTGAATGCAGATTTTCACCAAAACTTTTCATTATTTTTTGACTCTTTCTCTTTATTACTTTGGCTCTCATCAAAATCAAATGATCTTGTGGGAAACAGGTCACTCCGTTCTTTCTCTACTATAGAATCCTTCCTAATTTTTCTTTTTTTTTAAAAAAAAAATATTGTTTTGTTTTAGTTAGTTTGGTTTATACCTAAATCCTTTTCTCATTTTTTCTAGGAATTTCATAACTAAATAATCCATACATATAAGTTGGAACATGTGTTGTGATTATGAGGGTGTGGCCTACCTTAGCAAAAGATGCAGTATCTAAAACACTATCTAAACACTTCTAAAGCAGGATGCCATGGAATTGAGCACAAGCCTAGTCTGAATTCTGATAGGCTATGTAAAGTAGACCATGGATTGAGAAGTCTTACACAAAACTTTTGAAACTTCTAATTTTTATCTTGATTATACTTTAGAAGAAATATAGTTTAGATCTATTTTGTGAAGTAAAATATATTAATATCGATAGTCTAATTCATTTTACTTTCCCAAAGTTTAACTAATAGAAATTTAGAAATGCATATGTGGCTGAAATCTGTGACTCACATTTTATTTCTCTTGGACAAAGCTAATATGGAAAATAATACTGAAATAAAATTCATGGGTATATTGCATTCTGTTAATAGTCACATTTATTTTCAATGATAGTATTAATTATCTAAGGGAAGAATAGGGGAAGTTTGGTGAGCAGGTAGTAAGCTGCTGTTAGATAAGGAGTAAGTAAGTAGTTCTGGTGTGCTATTGTACAGTACAGTTACTATAGAAAATGATAATATACTGCATATTTCAAAAAAGCTAGAAGACAGGAGAGTATATGTTTTCATCTTAAGAAAATGAGAAACATTTGAACAGATAGATATTCTTAACCTGATTTAAGTATTACACAATGATACATGCATTGTATAATATATGCATTGTGTTCATGTTATCTTATTAAATATGCATATTTTTGTTTTCAATGTGTCAGTTAAAAAATTAATTTAAGAATACTTCAGAGTAAAACCATGATGAAAACATTTTATATTTTTTCATATAAATTAATTCCAACAAATTTTTCATTTAACATTTATTGTAACATGAGAATACTTAAGCCAAGTATTCAATAGTTTTCAGAATAAAATTATCAGCTAAATAATCTCCTTTTATTTAATGTAGTCAAATATCAGTGATTTATTCCTCATCAAACATGTTATTGAATTCCTAATGACAATCTATTGATAATAGAGATCAGTTTTTTAAGTATTTGCTGTTCATTTGTGATGTAAAGTGAAATACATTTTGCTAAGGGTATTTTCATTTTATATTGAATCACTCTGTTCAAATGTTATATTTGGACATATTAAATCAGACAGGCAAAATATTGTAATAATTCTCTTTTTATAAAACTATTTCTGATATTCAGTAAGTTCCATTTCTTGCCGAAATTCCTGTGTTAGGTGAAACCTACCTAAGTTGCAAGGGAATCATGATAAAATAGTTTTCCAGCTTTAACACTGGGAAGATGTACTTAAGGTGGAAAATACTGATAGCAATGATAAGTAGTCAAAATGTTTTACCACCACAAATGATAAAAATGATCACCAAGATGGGTATTTGTAAATGTCTGTTGCCATATTTTTTATAGTTAATATTTCTCTCAGCATAAAGTTTATATTTCTGGCTATAACGGGTTCTTCATTCTGGTTTAATTGATTTATAGAAAAACAGTATCTGTATGACTCTTAGTCTTTATGCTCAAACTCTATTCCTTAACATGAAAATACAATGAGTTAGAAGTAAAATAAAAGCATATAGTGCATATCTTATGCATAACACATAAAATAATTTTAGGATAGAAAGTTAGATTGTATTTTTAATATTTTAAATAAAAACAATAGGGAAAGTACAAAATAAAGAAATCTTTTGAAAGTATTTATGAATTACTTATCTAAGAGGGATTTTGTGAACTGTTTCTCTTGTGTATTTATTATTCTAATATGGCAGTATAGTATTTTGAACAACCTTAATAGAATTATGGAAAACATGAAGTAGAAAGAAAATGGAAGTCAGGTTTAAGAAATACTATGCAAATTAACAGTGAATTTTAGATTATTGCTGTCAATATGTATTGAGGATTTCATAGAAGTAGTAGCGGTGGAAAACATATAGCTCACATCTTGTAAACATACATATAACCAAAATCTGTCTGTTCTTTCATAAAACAGCTGACAGTTTTCTGTTAACATGACATCAAGCTATAGGATACATTTTTAACATTTCAATTATCTGTGAGAATCACCACATATTATGAAAAGTAGTCTCCTGAAATTTTTGTTGCTTTTGGTTACTCAGCTACTTTTCTTTTCAAACTTGTTACCCTTGTTGCTATACATGCACAAAATTTACAAATGTCTATTTTATTACAGAAACTATCACTGCAGATTTTAATATGCTAATCTTAAAACTTTGGCAAAGGCAAATAATATTTTGCTTACTTAGCATTGTGATTAGGAATAAACAGTTTGCTAAATGGTTTCAACATGCCTATAGATTGTAGTTAGAAACTCAATGGCTTTGAAGAACAAAGTGCTAACACAGAATTAATTTTAAAATAGCATTGATTTACCATATTTTCAAAAAATTGGCCTCTGATAACTCCTTACATTTCTAGCAAATATTTTAATAAATTTTAACTAAAGTTTGAAAGTGTTATTTGATGTGTCATATGAAGAATATAGAAATGTTGGGGCCAGGGTTGTGGCTCAGTGGTAGAGCACTTGTCTAGCATGCATGAGACACTAGGTTTGATTTCTGGCACCACATAAAATAAACAAATAAAATAAAAGTATGTGTCTATGTACAACTAAAAAAAATTAAAAAAATATAAATTGTTTCAGTAACCCTTCAAATTGGATTATTCAAGATTTTAGACCATTAAAACCATTACTGAGAAAATAATATTTATAAAAGACAACTTTGTTTAGTTCAATACATTTTTCTGTATCAATACTGTCCGAATTAATAGGAATATAATGAGTCATAAATGAGAACCAGATATGTAATTTTAAATTTTAAGGTAGCTATATTTATAAACAGAGTTGAAATAAATGGGTGAGATTAATTTTAGTAATATATTTTATTTATTTAATTCAATATATCTAAATATTTTATTTTAATGTGGAATCAATATAATACATTAAATAGATATATGGTATTCTTTTTCTATACCAATTCTTTAAAATCTAGCTTGCATTTTGCTTTTAAAGCATATATCAGTTTGACTAGCTGTAAATGAAACACTTAATAGCATCTTTTTGCTAGTGATTGAATGTATTGGACAGCAGAGATTTAAATTTTCTATATTTCAATGAGTTTAATTCCTATCCTTCAATATATAAATGTTTCTGTTGTGGTCGAACATACAAATTCACTCCACATTTTCCCTTTATAACCAAGCACAGATCTGGGAGAATATTCCTTGACATGAGTGCTCTTGATAAAAATCTCAGAACTATTTTCTTTCAGGTTATAAATTTCTATCATGCAGTAAACAGGTAATACAAAACAATCGTTTAGGCATTGGGACCACAAGTAGGAATAGAAGTTCTTATTATGTATCAGATGAGATAGGACACACAGTAATATACCTAGTACACAATAAAAGTATAATACTGTTAGATAGGGAATATAAACTAAGCCCAAAAGAGGAAAAGTGCAAGTTTAGTTAGGGGTGCAGACTTGGAGCAGATAATTTCTTATGAAGAATTCTTATTTCAAAAGATTTCCAAGGTTTAAAATTTGAATAGCTTTGACCTAACACTCTGTTAGCATCCAACCTCGATTTACAGAGGCTACCTGAAGAAAGTCACATGACACAGAATACAGTACCAATTTAAAGTCAGAGTCAACAATTTCAAATAGAATCTCAATGATATAAAAAAATCAATCAGACAACACTCTCTCCACACTCTTTCAAACCTTCAAATTCTTGAACTCCAACTCATCTATTCACCCTTTTCAAAGAACATCTCTTCCTCTTTCATGATAAAGTAGAAGCCATGGTACTTCACACAAGTGTACGAACACACCTGAAACTCACACACCTATTTTATTTTTCTTAACATTTATTGGTGAAGATATGTGTGTGCTCTTTTCCCCTGTAATCCCAACTCCCCAACTTTGCTGTTCTAGTAAGCTTAACCTCTAACCTATTCCAGAATTATCTTCTAACAGTTGTGTAATTTGTACTCAATCTCCTCTCTGTAGCAATGCATTTTTTAACCTTTTCTATCTTATCTCCACCTATCTTTAAACATGTTAGGTTAAAAACAAATGAATAGTAATACCAAATTCTTGCTTTGGTTTTGCACTCTTTCCTACATCCAACAATCTTAACAAGTACATTTAAAAATAATTTCCATCTACATTTTTCATTCCTCATTTACCACACAATGCCTGGCAAACTCTTTTCTGCCTTCTTATTCCTTATAAAATGTTCTTGCTCAGGTCACAGATTACTTATGTTCCTTCCCCATTCTCCATGAAGACCATTCATTATCTTCATTGTCTCTTTCTGTCCTGAAACCATTTGTTCCCTTCCTTTTCATTCTACTAATTACTTACTTGACCATTGCTACTCAGCTGTCATTGCTGGCTCATGTTCTTCCTTATATCCCCAAATAGATTTCTGCACTTCAGCCTTTCTCTCAACCTATCTTCTCTCCTCATGTCATCTCAGAGTCTTTATCAGGATTATATACAGTGGTATGCCTTCACTTACCATAAATTCTAAATCTGTTTTCCTAATGCAAATCTTATCCTGCAAATCCAGGCCATATATCAACTAAACTATTACATTTCTTTTTCCGAATTCTCTGTAGTCAATTAAGTTTTCACACAATCTGTTCATAACTTTTTATCTTTTTCCCTAAAGTTTTTATCTTTCTCTGTTATTAATTTTGCTTTCTAATCACAATTTAACAATTGTTTCTAAAACATATATAATTTTGACTTTTCACCCTTTGTCTGGATAATATCCATTATCTTCCATCCATTGTTATTAACCACATGCTTTTCTCTATGTCTCCACTATATCTACCATTATCCTTGTGTTCATTTTATTTGCAATGCCACTTCTCTAGTTTAGGGTAACACAATCTGATTAGAAACCTAAAAATAGCTGTTACATGGAAAGCACACTGTGGAAGTCTACTATTATATTTAAGTTTCTATTAAAATAATCCGAGGGAGAAATAATGATATGATATCCACCTATATTTTACTTCCATAAATGTGTCACATGCCCATCCTTAGGTGAAGGATAATTAAGGACAAGGAGGAAGTAATGTGGATATATTAGGATATAAGAGTTTCTCTGTCAATTTGTGTTTGTGTGTGTGTGGCTTTGCACACCATAGGATGGTGAATAAATGAGCATAAAATTTTGGAGGTCTACTTCTCATGATTAAGTGTCAATCTAGCCATATATTTTCAAACCAAATTATAGAAATAAAAAATATGGGCTCCCATGTTTCACATCAAAGACTGAGAAAAAAAAGTGTTGAAAGAAAGTGATAGATAGATAGATAGATAGATAGATAGATAGATAGATTGGGTCAGGCATATTGTCAATGTCTATTTCTGTAAGCATTAATTCTGTCACTTCTACCATCCTCTTTCTAAATAAAATTTAGGCTACCTTCTCTTCTTTCTTTAAGACAACAGAGCTCACACATAATCTTCACCCTTTCTTGGGTAACATCTGTCAATATAAAAATATATAAAATAAATATAAAAATAATAGCAATGATGATAATAGTGACTGTAATTATTATAATGCCAAATTTTAAAAATTCTATGTTCCAGCATGTATTGAATTTATAAAGTACCTGTATTTTCAGTATAGGATCATATTGATTGTATATATTCAAAATATATGAAATCTAAAAATTTCACCTTTGACAAGTATACATCAAAATTGTTTGTCAAGAAACTGTGCCTAATAATATCAGAATCTATAAAGAACAGATAATATACAATGTGTGTTGCAAGATTAATTCTTTTTCCTGTATAAAGAAGAAAAGATAATAAATAATGTGTTTTGCAACAATAATCATTCTTCCAATGTAAAAACTTTCTTAAGTGAAAAATAAACATGGTAATATTAAGATATAGTAATTAATTCTGTTTTGAAATATTTATCTGTACATAATGAATCAAAAGGTCTCAAAAGTGTTAAGAAAAAGAGGATTGTTTGAAAATGAGAATCTAGGAGAGAGTATTTAGAATTAGGTTATAATACTTCTTCATTACCATTAAAAATAATTTTTCAGCTGTTGGAAAATTAGTAAAAAATATGATCCAGATCTGATCTGGACATAAATGACAAATATATTTCCAAAAATTACAATAAAATTTCCTATTGTTTCACTTTAAATTTTATAATTGACTAAACATTTGTTACTTCCATGGGATTTGTACTTTGTGTATTTTGCTACTAATAATTTACATGAGAGTTAGTATGCAATTTGACTTTATATTTCATATGTGTTGTATAATGTGATATGTTATTTTAAAAACACACTTTATATTTAGTAAGTGTTGACATATTCAAATTATACATGATACTAAAATTGATAATTTAATGTTTCTATTGTTATTTTAATCTGGAAGTATAATTAAAACTGATAATAAAATATTGCCATTGCTATTTTCCTCTGGAAGTATAATTAAATGATAGTAATAGAGTCAGAAAATGGAAAAGATTAAAAAACAAAGAAGAGGAAGGATGTGAGTTACAATATAATTTTAAATTAACATTTAGAAAACACTTGGAAAATAATTTTCTTAATAAATTCTTAAGACAGAATTATGTAATAACCAATCTGCCTTAGCAGCCCCTGGCAGAGCCATGCATTAAACCCTCATATCACACAAAACTTAAGAATGCATAACGTAAGTAATAAACACTGGTTCTGAAGATAAAAGTACTTCACTATTTAGAAAAGTACACCATGCTGAAAGATAAGCAAGGTGAGAAGAAGATAAAAGATGAAAACAAGAAAGAAGAGAATTTAACCTTTCTAAATGTCCATGTGGAGATGAAGAGTAAGAGACAAGAATCAAGTGTTCAAAGATACAACTCATTGTGAGGAGAGGTGTGCAGAATATCAATGAAGAAAATATTTGGCATTTCGTCTTCATATTAAAGCATAAGAGTTACAGACAGAAAAGTATAACAAATTAGTTCCATCACCAACAATAAGGTAAAGGGAAGATGAAAAGAACATATATGCATTCACACATGTTTCATGCATAATGTGATCCAAAAGAAACATGTTGATCCTATTGTTGCAGAAATGAGAAGAGTGAATTTTACAAATAAAGATAAAAACTATCAAATTGAGGCTAAGAAATAATATCATGTATGACATTTCAAAGAAATACCTCAAAATCTTATAGTAAAGAAAGGTTGAATATGAGGAACATAGACATTAAGTTTTGTTTATTTTGTTCATTCCTTACTCCATCTAGTCCATTCCTTCACAGCATAGCAGTGACTGGAGTGTAAAAACACACTTCATATCATCTCTTTCAATTAGGCTCCTGAAGTACTAGATTCTATGAATGAAGTACAATTGTAGAAAATTTAGAGGTACAGCAGTTACTATCTTCCTGCAGTTGTGGGATCTGGCAGGCAAATTTTATTAGATGTATTTGTGATAACTGAGCTCCACTTCCAGTATCCATACACCTGGACCATGATTGTGCAGTTGCAGTGGTGAAAGTCAATACAGGAGAAGTTTTCTCAATTCTGGATTACCACGAGGGTCATATTACCTAGGAGTTAGTGGGGTGGTGATCCCCTGACTTTCCTGTACCCAGCCTTTCCAAACACAATTGATCATCTAATTCCCTTGAAATAGCTATAGGAGTTTTATGTGTTGGACTATGATTGATATAAAGAGAGCACAGATAGACCAGGAAAGTGCAAAGTAAAAGAAATCAAGGGATAAAGAACTAAAGAGGAAAAAGGTTGGTATTATGTAGTAGAATTAGGATACCATTGTTTCAATTATGCAAGGTAAGAATACAAGATGACATCTGCCTCACTTGCCAATTCTGTGCCATTGAGAGTTATAGAAGCTATTCCCAACTTCAAAAGAGGAGAAAAATATATTCTTAATTAAGCATATTTTTTAGAAAACACATTACACACTTGTTTTTTGTTTGTAATATGAAGTCTCCACTAGAATGCAAACTAAATAAGGAAAAAGAGTATTTGGTTTATTGATATATTTTTGGTACAGAGAAGAGTTCCCAGAATATGGTAGATACTCAATAAAATTTATATTGCTTAGTATTTAATAATATAACTCTAAAACAAGAAATTTGTCAGTCTAAAATAATTAAAATATTTCATGTAAAATGTCAATTACATTATATTGTAGGAAGTAATTAATTTTAAGAGAATAGTTCATGCAGAATAAATTATTTTAAAAGTTTAAATATTTAATGATCCAAAAGAAAACTTTGGAGGGCTAGAAATGTACCTCAGTGATACAGCACATGCAAGGCTTTGAATTCAATTCCCAGCACCTCAAAAATCAAAACCAAGAATAAAAGTTACTAGTTCTAGCAGCCTGTTAAATAGACACCCAGAAACTCTTCCTGCTGCAAAGGCTTGAAATTTTAACATTTCTATAAATGCACAGTTTAAAATAAATTAAATTAAAAACTCTTTTTTATTGTTTTTGGATTAAAACTCTTAATGCCACTAATACAGTAGACCATAAACAAGTTCACTCAGCACATTACTGAAAGAATGTATTGGCTGCTCTGAGATGAAACAAATGATTTTCTAGCAGGAAAAGGGTCTTAAATGCCTATGACACAGGAGAAGGACATGAGATCTCTGCACCATGGGAGATGGAAGTTGAAAGTAAATTTCACATAAATCAGGAATCATCAAATAACATCATAATTAGTAAAAAGGTAGAGAAAGAAGAAACAAAGAAAAAAAAACTAACTGCAAGTGAAGGAAGATAAAGAAGCACCTCTTTAACTACCTGCATTATTGGTTGGGAAGAAATAATCTCTAGATAATTTGGAACCATAACCTGTAAAACACATGGCTTTGAACTTGGAATTATATGGTACAAAATGCATGCTGTGATTTGTATATGATCTAACTGTGTCCCCCTAAACATTCATGTGTTGGGAGTTTGGTCCCCAGGGTGGCAGTATAAGGAGGTGATGTGACTCTTTAACAAGTGGGATTTAGGGCTGGGGTTTTGGCTCAGTGGTTGAGTACTTGCCTAGCATGCCTGAAGCCCTGGGTTCTATCCCCAGCACCACATAAAAATAAACAAATAAAAAATATTTAAAAAACAATGGGATCTAGTGGAAGGTCCTTAGATCACTGGGACTCTTCCCTCAAAAGAGATTAATGAACTTCACATACAACTCCTTAGTAGGTCTTGCAGGAAAGTTATTGTAAAAAGCTGATCCTAGCACCATCAGTTCTCTCTTCTTTCTTTTCTGGGATGTGATCACTTGCTGTTGCATGCATTCCTGTCATTACCATCCACCATGATTTAACACAGCCAAGAGGACCCTGAATTGGCATAAGCCTATGTAGGTGCCATGTTCTTGAACCTCTAGAACTATGTCCTGCACAAACCTATTTTCTTGCCTTAGACATTTTGTTATAGACATGAAAAGCTAAATAACAGTGTTTAACTTAAAATTTTCATAAATGTCAGTCTCTGATTATTGACACTGCCTGAATTCCTGGAAAAATGAACACATAACCACTCTTCAGAGAAATGTTCTTCACCAGGATTGTATATGATCCATACATTAATTCATTTAAATGTGCTCATGTTGGCTAGGGATATAATTCAGAAGCAGAGAACATGCCTACCACATGTGAAGCCTTAGGTTTGATCCTGAGCAATGCAAAAAACAAAAACAAAACAAAGAAACAACAACAACAACAAAGTAAAGTTGGATTAAATTGCTCATGTTATTATAATATTATGAAACACATGAGTAAAAATCAACATGCCCAAGAAGTTTCAATTTATATTCATATGTGTTTATACACATGTGCACATGATTAAATAAATTGAATATGAACCTCTCTAAAGCTTTTTTTAAAATTCATTGAGATAATTTTTATAGCTTATTATTCAATGAAATAAAATTTCAGTTTATTAAGTTGAAGCATTTTTTAATGTTTTATTTGGAACCAAAGTAATGATAAGCAAAACAAAAATTGTCTTTTTTTTAACTAAAGCTCAAACAAATTGAAGTACAACATTAATCCCCATCATCTGCATATCTAATTTCCTTTAATCTTACCTCCAGCCCCTCATATGGACCTACCATGTAGGCTGTCTCTTTTTAGAATATTTATGGTTTTATTTCAAGACAAAGATGAATTATTTTAATAGTAAGTCTTCTATATCCCTTTCAAAAAAAAGTAAAAAAGAAATATTCCCAATTTTTCAGAACCCCTATTCCTACAAATTTTGTAAAATAAAAAACAAATGTACAGCTATTATAGAAAGTTATACCAGGAAAATTTTGTTGACCCAAGCTACTTTCATATTTAATTAGATGAGATTTCCAAACAGAAGTCAATTTATGTAGTATATTTTTCTTCTTAGAAGGTGAATAGCTGAGAAATCTTGGTTTCAGCTTTATTGGGAAAGCAAATATCTATCTTATTTTTCCTTTTGTTTCTGTATCTTTTCTGTTTTTTTTGATTAAGAACCAAGTTAAACCTCACATCCTCCTTCTCCTTCTTCCTTATTCCTTTTGAATGGGTAAGGGCTCTTGGAGAAATCCAAAAAATTGTAGCAATAACTTCTGCTACATTTTCATGGTTCCATCCTCTAGCCATTCATTATAGCTCTATCTGCCAAACTACTATTCATTTCTAATACTGCTTTTCCATGTCTCCAAAACATAAACCCATGTTTTCTTTATATCCCAGCTTAAAATCTCCTACTTGTCATATTTTATTAATTTTCTTTGTATCTTACAATATATCATACAAGTAAAACAGCAAAAAATTAAGTATTTGTATATTAATCCAAGTGTTTGTATTTTATTTGAGTAAAAATCTTTATGAAGCATGGAATTTTATTGGCATCAGTTTTCTAAATGTCATAAAAAATTTCAAGAATTTAGACATAATGATTTATATTATTAATATTACTTAGTCATTCAAATTAAGAATTATAACATCCAAAAATGATTTCTATAGGTCAAATTAAACAGACCTAAATTTTTGCTTATATTAATCTGATACTTTAATGTACTTTGCAATCTTACTGATGATATATAGTTACACATTGCTGTTTTTATCTAAATAGTGTTCTGATGATTTTCCTTTACTTCCTTTAGGGCTTCCTCACTCTATATAACACTCTAAAACACAGAAACACACACACACAAACACACACACACACACACACACACACACACACACACACACTTCTTCTTTATGCCTATTCTGTAAGGAAAAGAAGTTAATCCTCTGTACTATATGAGCAGAATAAGTTGATGTGATGAAATCCTACTGTTACTAGTTGGTTGAAACATAATGAATCTATACCAGATCTTACAGTTACAGCTACTAAGATCAGTACCCCTAACAACCCTGTGCTATCCAGTGTATCCATTTGTAAAGCAAGCTTACAAAGGATCAGCTACAACTTAAGGATAATAAAACTGTCCTTTGACAACCTCCTAAGGGAAACTAAACCAGTAACATCTATTATTCTATCTATGATTGCTCAGGATTCCATATTATATAGAAGCAGCTAGGAGGTTATGGAAAGTGGATTGAATGAGTTTGTTGCTGATCTCAACTACAGAGGGGAAGGTTGAAAATTTCCCAAAGGCTACCTTTAGCAAATACTTCTTCTGGTCTAAAAATTATGCAAATCCTTTGTGTTTTTCTGGGACCTTTCTACCCAAAGACAATTCTCTGTTCCCAAGACTTAAATTTTTGTACCTAATGGAGAGAAGAAGGAGGTAAGACAACGTCTGTTACCCTCTTGATGGAGGATTTTTCTTCAAATATTTTCTTAGATAATTTTTTTATCTATTTCTTGCAATATTATAGACCAAATATACACCTACTTTAGCTCTTCAGTGTCTGTTTCTGAGGAGAATAATCTGAGGGGATTACTTGAACACAATGAGATATAGGGTCTATAATTATTGCACATATTTAAGTAACATTTTCTTTTTATAGTTGATGGATGTATTCTAGTGTTTTCAATCACTAACGGTAGGTCCATAAAAGGGCTTGTCTATGTCTCAAAAACATATGGGATCTGCTCACTAGATATTCATTGTATTGACTTGATTTCATTACCAGTTTTTGGAAGAAAGGCATCAAATTAATCTCCAAGGATATTTTCCTTCACAACTATAAGATTTCAATATAAATATTTGGCATTATTTTTAATCCATATTTATTCATATTAACTCTTCTTACACATATATTTATTATAATGTAACTTTTATTAATATTAAAAAATTATGAGAAATATATAATTTACTGATGGAAAGACAATTACAGAATCTTGGTTAAATCACTTTGCTCTGAAGGAAATTAAGACAAAAGAAGAAGCAAGTTAATCAAGATCAAAACCCAGTTTCCTGCTGCTGGGTGCCCTTTCTGGTATAAGCTGTTAATTTTAGCATAGCTATCTGCTATCTATTTATTCCAAAATTGCTACCTTATAAGTAGGTGTGTTTATAGTTAAAGTAGCACTTCAGCAAAATATCAGCACCTTTTATTAAACAAAGTCCAATTAAAAATTTGAGAGAACTTTCAATTAAATTAACAAATTATTTATCACCTAAGCATGTTCAATTCATTGTTAAACTGTATTTGCAAGAAATGAACAAATTTCATTGATAAAATTAAGCTTTCATTCATATTTAAGCCCATTTTTTGCATATTTCTATGATGAAGTCTTTTTCATAAACTAAAGCTTGTTCAACTTGCAAGAGTCCTGTGAAATCATAAGTGATCATGTTTTTAGCTATTTTAAAGTCCCAATTTTCCAGGTGGCATATTTTATTTATTTTTAATTGAATGTTGTCCAGGAGAGTTAACAGTATTTTTGTTTTATTCTCTCTCTCTCTCTCTCTCTCTCTCTCTCTCTCTCTCTCTCTCTCTCTCTATCTCTCTCTCTCTTTAAATAAATATATATGTATATATATATATATATATATATATATGTGTGTGTGTGTGTGTGTGTGTGTGTGTGTGTGTGTGTGTGTGTAAAGGCTGGCTAAGATACACAAAAACAATTTTAGAGGCACTAAACTAATACTATGTTGGAATAATCAGTAAGTTTCTGCAATATGAACAATTTACACATATATGTGCTATTATATACCCATAGCATTCATATATTAAGGTGGCTAGCATCAAATTGGCACAAAATCAGAATCCCAAGGATAATGTTTAAAAACTGATGTAATAACTACTCAGAAAAATGATTTATGTAATATATTGCATTATTATTTGCAGACTACAAAATTATAATGTAAGCACCAATTTCTATACAAACAGTGGAAAATTTTAGGAATTTAAGAAATATAATAAATATTAAATTAAAAATATGTGAAGTAAAATAAAAGATTTGTGATTTATTGTTACTGAAGTTCAATCTACACTCTCATACAACTGGTCTTGAGTAGAATATAAAGTCATGTTGATTACTTGTTTGAAAACAATTTCCATAAGATAACGTGTAGAATCTTAAAGTTGATTTTGCATTTTTGGTATTGGAGAAATATTATTATTATACAAGTACATACTTATCTTTAAGTAACAGATCAAGATTTGGCAAATATAGTGAAAGAAGTAAAATTAGAGGAGTGGGGGGAGTGTGGAGGGTAAAAATCATACATTGGGAATTTGAACAAAAAATAACATTGATTTTATCAATAGCATTTGCTTAGCTAAATTATATTTCTTCTAAAATAAGGAAAATTTTATTAGAAAATAAAAATATAAGTAAGGAACAAATGCTGACTGCAATGTACTTCAGGATTTTAATGGGTAGTTAAAGTTTTCAGGTGTCTAAAAACAGGATAAATAAAATGATCATTAATGTATAATTAAGTAAAAAATAAATCATATATATAGTAGCTATCAAATTTCATAACTTATTAAATCAAAACTATCAAACATCTACCTGCATGATATTTCAAGAATAATTTTAGTGACCCCAGTATTTCTAAGATAAATTTGCTGTTCATCTTGTTTCATTCATATTAATGATGAAGAAGAACATGTGGAGCTCTGGGGTTTGTATTCATTATAAATTTCATTCCAGGAGGATAATGAAACATTTCTGGCAATATAATTCATGGTCATTTCACTTTTTGTGTGTTCAAAAAGTCACTTGGCCTGTAGAAGCAGAGCTTATTAGATCTTGCTTGAGTGGTTGTTACAAGAATACTATTCTCTAGGGTCATGTATACAGAGCTCAGTTGTATTCAACTATGCTCGATTATTTGAACCATAACTTCCCTCAAATATCTCACTGTTTTCCATGTGGCAGAACAAACTGAATCATAATTTTAGCAAATATGTCAGACGCAGAGAAACACTAAATATATATGTATATGTATACTATTTAAATAGAAATAAATTTAAATAGTATCTACCATATTTTTCATAAATTGACATTTTTTTCTGTGTGTGATACTATAAAACATAATCATGAATTTTTTCCACAAAAATAAATATTCTTAAATTATTACATTAAAAATCAATTCACATACACTTATTTCAATATGATTGTTGTTTCAAATTTTGAACAAAAATGACAAAATACATAGTTCTTTGTTCCTCATGATGAAATATTTTCACTTTAGCAGTAATAAGAAAAAGAAAATAAATAGAAATATAAACTGTAAATGCTTTGAATTGCCTTGCATTGCTAAAACAAAACAAAAACAGAAAGTAAGCATTCAATTAGTTAAATGAAACATTGTATTGCTTCATTTAATGTTCAAGATAATCATGTATATTAGATGATATTCCTGGTACAAAAATGGAAGACAAAGATTATATGTCACATATAAAATGCAAAATGTTTTAAAAAATCCAAACCATCTAACTGTAGAGTAACATAACAGAATATATGTGTGTGTGTGTGTATGTGTGTGTGTGTGTGTGTGTGTGTGTATATATATATATATATATATATATATAACATAAACAGAATATATATAAAAGAATATAGTTACCTACAAAAAAGTCCCAGACTTTTTATTATACATAAGCATCTTGACTTAACAATGAGGTTATATCTTGATAAAACTTTTTTGTAAATTACCAATTAAGTGATTAAAGTAGAAAAAGATTTTCAGGCAGAATAAAAACAATACAGATCCTTTAAAGAAAGAGCAAACAGCAAAACTTAACACCACAGTATACTGTGCTCTTTACCCTCAAAATCTCATGGCTGAACTGGAACTGGGCTTCTTACCCCCTGTTTAATATCATAACACTACGGAAGTATATGTGGCTGGTCCAGGAAAAGAAAACAATCCAAAGTTTGAAGTATGGTATTTTACTGAATGCTTATTGCTTTTATATCATCACCAACTCAAAATATTATTACGTAGAGCCACTGTTATTTGGAATCATCTGTCTAGCTCAATTCCTGACATCCATAAAAAAATAATTAGACTGCTGTAATGTGAGAATTGTAGTAATCTAATATTTTAAGAAAAAAAATACTAGGTAGTATCTATTATACTTTGTTATAACCGAAACTTTAGACTAACTTTTTTTTTTGACAAGGTCTCATTGTGCTGCCTAAAGTTGGCATGGAACCCCTGGCTTCAAGAGGTCCTCCTATCTCAGTCTCTTGAGTAGCTGGGACTATAGGTGTGCCACTGTGCTAGCAAGGATGAGTAGTTTATAAATTTAAATTTTAGTTTAGGAATTTATTGCTCACAGTTTAGGAGTCTGGGAAGTCCAAGACCAAGGCAACATCAGATTCAGTGCCCACTGAGGTGCTCTCTACATTGTCATTAGTGCCTTGTTACTGCATCCAATGAAGAGGGGGCAAACAAGCTCCCTCAACCTCATTTATAAAGGATCCCATCTCATTCCTAGGGCTCTTCCCTCATGACTTTGTCACCTCTGAAAGGCACCATCTCTTACTACCATCACCTTGATTATCAGGATTTCAGTATATGAATTTGGAGGAGACAGATATGTTCAGACCATAGTATTGATCAGTTCATTCATTTTTTTTATAAGAAGCTGATGTGGAAGACAAACTATTGGAAACTGAAAAAAAAATGAGCAGAGTGATATATGTTTGACATGAAGAAGATAAAAACTGAACAATTGTATCTTCAAGAGTTTAAATGAGGGCTGGGGATGTGGCTCAAGTGGTGGTGCGCTCGCCTGGTGTGCGTGCAGCCAGGGTTTGATCCTCAGCACCACATACAAAGATGTTGTGTCTGCCGAATACTAAAAAATAAGTATTAAAATTCTCTCTCTCTCTCTCCCTCTTTCTCACTCTCTCTTTAAAAAAAATAAAAAAGAGTTTAAATAAAACATTACAACCTATCAAGTTAAGGCATTGACATTATCAAATAATAAAAATTAACCAGTCTGAAGAAAATCAGTATGAAAATATTCTAATGCAGTCCTATCTAGAAGAACTTTGTGCGGTATGTAAATATTCCATATCTCTGCAGTGTTCAATAAAGAATCTATTAGTCACATGAACACTTCCAATGTAGCTAATACAGCTGAGGGTATGCATTTGTCATAAAAGTTTTAATAGCTCCATGTGGCTACTAATTGAACAGTGTGGTTCTAACATTGGGCCAAAACCAGTAGTTTCTTTGGAGTACTTCTCTAATCACAAAAATTTATGGAATTCTTCATGAATTTTCAGGCCCTCCTTGCTTAGAGGTCATGCTAGTCTTCTCTGTATCTTCCTAGTTGTAGTATATGCATGGCTAAAGCTAGCACTTATGCTCTGCCGGTGCTGAAAATATTTTTACTTCCTGTAAATATATGTACATTATTACCTTTTGTTCAAGTAAAAAATATAAAAACAATTCTGACACATTTTACTTTAATGTAAGAAAGGTATTGACAGGAAAAATAATTAAGAAGCATCAATTTCAATATATCTATAAACAAAAATTTTACATTTAGCTTAACTTCATGTTGAAGTCACAGAGAACTGAGATATATATATGCCTGATTCTGAAATTCGGTAAACATGAGACTTTGGACAATGATTCAGCTGATCTAAATTATAACATTTTCATCTATAAAATGGTGTTAATTAAAACTATTTCCTAAAGTTGTAGAGACAAATTTTTTAATAATATAAAGCACACAGTATGTCAAGCATTGTTATGGTTATTAGTACAAGTAAAATAACCTAAATTTACAAATATATTTAATGAAGTAATAAACAAAAATGCAATGCTTTTTATCTAAAAATGATGAAGTTAATGAAATATTTATTTTACATAAAAACTTACTGTATATGGGTATATTGATACATTTAAAGAAAACAATGTAAAGGAAGAGCAAATATTTGTGTTCTAAGAATCATATAACTTCTTTAAAAGATCTAAACATGGGGGATTTCATCAAAAATATTTTATGATTTTACTATTGTTAATTTATTGATATCTGAATTATGAAACTATATAGATAGAAGTATTCTCTAATGTTATTTCATGTCAAAAATATATTATAATAATGAGATACCAGAAGGTCGTGGTGGCACATACCTTTAATCTCAGTAGGCTGATGGCAGGAAGATCACAAGTCCAAGGCCAGCCTCAGCAACATAATGAGATCTTGTCTGAAAAATATAAAAAGGGCTGCGGTTATGGCTCCAAGGTTTAGAGAACCCCTACATTCAATCTCCACCTCAAATATAATAGAAATAATTTAATAATAATAAGGCACATAAAAATATCTTAGTTTTGGACACGGAAATTTATGTCTAGAATTAAGATATATTTTTAAAAAATCTACATTTGTTAGATATTATAAAGGCATAAATGTTTAACTAAACAATTGTAATTTTTGCAAACATTTTATTATTTCTATATATCTATATATATATATTCCTATTTATTTGTGTTTATTTGGTGACATTTTATTTCCTTTAGCTAAAATATTATAAAATATTTCTAATTCAGAGATATTTCAAATATACTGCATAAGAAAACAAAACATTTTAAACCTCCTGAATCAAACTTACTTTAAGTCATAAAATTAG
The DNA here is from genome assembly GCF_964194105.1 of Spermophilus citellus. Classification (NCBI taxonomy): domain Eukaryota; kingdom Metazoa; phylum Chordata; class Mammalia; order Rodentia; family Sciuridae; genus Spermophilus; species Spermophilus citellus. The sequence goes on from NC_138189.1 coordinate 120,324,902, forward strand.
TGAACTCTATAAATGCATTATTTTTAGGAACATTAATATTTGGCATATTTATGCTTCTGATATATTAGATACATTAGATTGAGAATAATAAACACATTAGTCAGCTCCAGTTCATCATAAATGGTCCTCAGACAGCACAAACATTGCAAATAATGTAAGTCATAATGTAATTACAAAGGATGGAGATTCAATCAACAAAGAATAAGTGAAAGGCCTTGAATCCAAGAGGTAATTGTGGAAATCTGTCCCTGATTCAGGGCAGCGCAGTAAAGGGACTTATTTTAAAAGTTTTCAAGATTTTTCAGAGTATGAGCCACCCAAAATCATGTCATTTACTTTATCTTCAGGATAAAGTATTATACCTGTTTTTTTCAAAGTGAAGACCCAAGAAAACTGCTGAGGAAGGTAACCATTTTTAATACACTCACAGCAGTTTTCATAGCAAAGCCCAATTCAACAGGGACAAAGACATAGTAGGACTCTCACTCAATTTCAAGTACTTTCCCCATACATTCAAGCTAATGCTCCCTCACATGCATCCACCACATCAACAGTTGCAGTACAGTAGCTGCAACAGCTGATAGAGCTGAAAGAGCAGAAAAAATAGATGTTACGTGTAAATAAGGAGTTTTTAGGAGATTTCCATTACACTAAGAGAGGAAAAGAGTGTTCCATAGGAATCCAAGCCTTGTAAAACTAATACTACAATAAATATTAAATACAAAATGGAAAGACAGTGAAATGAATCAGACATAACTTTCCTATACATATATATGAAGACACCACAGTGAATCTCACCATCATGTAGATCCACAAGACTGAGGTCCTAATTAGAATAAAACATATTCCATGTTTGCATAATTATATGAAAATGGACTCCATTGTCATCATTGTCATGTATAACTAAAAAGGCCCTATAAATTTTTTAAAAAATTAAAAACAGTCCAACTTCCAGCCAGATTGGCATAAACTCCACCAATGCAACTCTATGTCATGGAATGAAGGCCACTTATAAATACTACCTGAGCTTCAATGGTAATACAGATACCTTCCAAAAATCTATTCCCACCCCTCCTTGCATCCCTTGTGATATTGCTGTTATTAATTTCACTTATTAATATGAGAAATATGTTGCTACTTTTATAGCAAATAGTTATAAGTTAAAAATTAGGAAATTAAATCTTATTTTGCCTTTACTTCTTCTCTCATGCTCTTTCTTTAAAGGATCTGTATCATTTTTATTCTGCCTGAAAATCTTTTTCTACTTTAACCATTTAATTGGTAAGCTTGAATTGTTATTGGAGATTACCCAAAAGAAAACAAAGAGAGTAAAAAAAAAATAGGCTCGCTCTTCACACTTTTGTTTTCTTTGCTATACAGAAGCTTTTAATTTCATGCCATCCCACTTCTTGATTTTTTATTTTATATATTGCTCTTTAGGGGTCTTGTCAAGGAAGTTGGTTTCTGTGCCAACATGCTGGAGTGTTGGACCTACATTTTCTTCTAGCAAATTCAGAGCTTTTGTACTAATTTCTAGGCTTTAATACACATTTAGTTGACTTTCATGCAGGATGAGAAATAGGGGTCAAATGTTATTCTTCTATATATAATTTTCAGTTTTGTCAGCACCATTTGTTTAAAAAGTTATCTTTTCCCCAATGTATGTTTTGGCAACTTTGTCTATGAACAAATATTTATATAGGTTTGTTTCTGTCTATTCTATTCTATTCTATTCTATTCTATTCTATTCTATTCTATTCTATTCTATTCTATTCTGATTTTATGGCTGTTTTGGTGTCAGTACCATACTGTTTTTTTTTTGTTACTCTAGCTCTGCAGTATAATTTGAGATTCAGTATTGTGATGCATCCATCTTCATTCTTCTTGCAAAGGATGAAACAGACATTTCTCAAAAGAAGAAATACAAAAGTTCAACAAATTCATGAAAAAAATGTTCAACAACTCCAACAATAAGGGGAATGCAAATCAAAACTGTACTGAGCTAGGCACGGTGGTGCACATCTGTAATTCCAGTGGCACAGAAGCCTGAGGCAGAAGAATCGTGAGTCCAAAGCCAGTCTCATCAACTTAGTGAAGGTTTAAGCAATTCAGCAACTCAGCAACACCCTGTCACTAATAAAATACAAAAAGGGATTGGGAATGTGGCTCAGTGGTTAAGTACCCCTGTGTTTAATACCTGGCACTAAAAAAAAAAGAAAAAGAAAAAGGAAACCATATTAAGATTTTATTTTACTCCAGTCAGAATGGCAATTATCAAGAATACAAATAATAATAAGTGTTGGCAAAGATGTGGGAAAAAATGGCACACTCATATATTGATGGTGGAAGCGCAAATTAGTGAAACTACTCTGAAAAGCAGTATGGAGTTTCTGCACAATAACTACGAATAAAATTAACATATGATTCATCTATGTTATGGTATGTATATGTATCCTTGGTATGTATCCAAAAGATTTAATATCAGCATAGTATAGGAATACAGCCACATAAATATTTATAGCAGCACAATTCACAAGAGTGAAGCTATGAAACCAATCTAAGTACACTTCAACAAATAAATGGGTAAAGAAAATTATATATATAAAGAAAATTATAAATTACATATGTATATGTGTGTGTGTGCGCGCGCGTGCGTGCACACACACACACACACACACACACACACACACACAATGGAGTCTTTCTCCACCACAAAGAAGAGTAAAATTACTACATTTGCCAGTTAGTAGACAGATCTGGAGACTATCAGCTAAATGAAATAAGCCAGTCCCCCAAAAGTCAAAGATGAAATGTTTTCTATAATATGTGGATGCTAATGTAAAATAAAGAAGGAACAGAAGAAAGAGAGAAATGTGAAAAAGGGGAGAAAAAATTTCATCAAGATAAACAAAAGATCAGCAAAATAGAGTTTGGGATAGAGGGGGAAGAAAACAGGATAGGAAAAGAGAAGAATAGTAAAATAAATCTGACCAAACTTTTGTACCTACATATGTGACTATACCACAGTGAATCCAAATATCAAGTATATTCAAAAAGCAGCAATTCAAACAAAAAACAAAAACCCTAAAAAAAAATTGCAGAAAAATCAATAGAGGGATGGGAGCAGGGAAGGGAAAAGTAGAGGAGGGAAGAAGTGCTGGTGACTGAATTAGAGCAAATTACATTCCATGCTTTTGGGATTATGTCAATTTATATCCTAATGTTATACATAACTAAAAAGAACTAATAAAAAAAAACTACCTAGCACCGCCCCCCCCCAAAAAAAAACAATAATAGAGGAGTAGAACAGAATATCCAAAAACTGTGGAAGAATTATGAAAGATAATATATCCATATTGAAAACAACAGAAAAGAAGAAGAGAGAAATAACCTAAAAAATAATAAACTTTAATGTTATAATGGTTTGAATTTTTTAAAAAATAAAGCCATCCACAAAGTCATGGATGAAACCCAGAGTAAACAAATTAAAACTATATATGCCATGTTCAAATTTCAGCAAAACAAAGACAAAAATATCAAAAATCAATGAGAGAGCCAGAGAGAGAGAGAGAGAGAGAGAGAGAGAGAGAGAGAGAGAGAGAGAGAGAGAGAGCACTTTTCAATATAGAGGAACAAGGAGGAACAAGAGCAATAATAATATCAGATTTCTCTCATCAAGCCTTGAAGGTAAGAAGAGAGTTGTGTAACTATTTAAAGTATTTAAAGAAAAAATCATTAGCCTATAATTCTATGTCCACTGGAAGTATCTTTCAAATAGAAGGAGCAATAGACTTTGTCAAAAAACAAAAAAACTGAAAATATTAACTGCCAGAATTGTGTCTCAAATTTATGTTTGTGCAGAAGAAAGTTGGGAAAATGTCTTCAGATAGAATAGAAATGATATAGATCTATTAGAGAAAGAGCATCAGAAAAGGAATAAAGGAAGATAAATTAAGGTTTAATTTTTATAAGTTTAGGGATGTAATTCAGTAGTAAGAGTACTGGCCTAGCATGCATGAGGCCCTGAATTCAAATCCCAGGACCACACATACACATACAAAAAGAAGTGTTTTTAAGCCCATTAAAAAAATTAAATTTTCAAATTCTTAACTAATAACTATTTGAAAAAACAGTAACATATATTGGGTGATTATATAATATAAATAAGTGACATGAATGACAGATTTGCCATAGGAATGGAAGAAGGAGTGAAAACAGACTATTTTATAAAGTGCCTTCATGATTTTTAAAACTCAGGTAGTATTTATGAGTGTCCTTCAGTTAGTGACACATGTATATTAAAAACTCTATGGCAACAAAAGAAAATTGACTAGGAGAAAAATCATAAAATTAAACTAGAAAATTAAATTAAAATTAGAAAAGATGGAGAAAGCTGGAAGAAAAAAAGAGCAAATTTAGGAATTAAAAACCCATTCTAAGTATGGTAAATATGAAATAAACTACAAAAATAATCAATTTAAACATTAGTAATATAAATCTATCAATTAAAAGACAAACTGGAGGAGTAAGTAAAACATATTTGGCTATATGTTTTTTTTTAATGAACAAACTTTAAAAATAAAACCACAATTAGGTTAAAAGTAAAGGGAAGAGGGACTGGGATTGTGGTTCATTGGTAGAGTGCTGGCCTAGCACGCATGAGGCACTGAGTTCTATCCTTAGCACCACATAAAAAATAAAATAAAGGTATTGCTTCTATCTACAACTAAAAAATAAATATTAAAAAAAGTAAAGGAAAGAGGAAAAAAAGTTATGCTAGGAAGCTACAGTAGCTATAAAATAAGTATTTTTAAAAAGTAAAGGGAAGAGGAAAAATAAGTTATGTTAGGAAGCTACAGTAGCTATATTAATTTGAAAGAAACTTGACTTTGGCTAAATGAAAATTATGAAATATAAGATGGCTATGACGTAAAAAGTTGGCCAATTCTTCAAAAAACACCATATCTTCCATGTGTATGTACCTACTAAGAGTGTCAAAATAAGTAAGACAAAAACAGAACTACAGGAAGGAATAGACAAATCCATAATTATCCATCAGTCTTCAAAAACTCCCTTCTAAAAATGAATAGATCAAGCAGACAGGAAATCAGTGAATATATAGTTGACCTGAATTACCCTTCAATCAATTTGATCTAATTAACATTTATAAAACACTTCAATGGTATTTCTTCAGCAGTAAAATTCATGTTTCTTGCGATTGCATGAAGCATTCACCAAGAAAAGATGACAACCAGGGCACATGTTAAAAAATTGAAAGGAACCATGCAAATCACAATAAGTTTAAACCCGAAATAATAGCACAATGACAACTAGAAAATCCTTGAGTATTTGGAGATTAAACATTGTACTAAATGACAGGGTGTGAGAAGAAGTCTCAAGAAAAACTTAAAAATATTTGTAAATAAATAAGAATATATTACAAAATGTAGAATACAGTGAAAGCATTATTTAGTGAATACTTTAAAGCATTGAATGCATGAATTAATATTTTTTATTAAGAAAGCAATGTTTCACTTTGGGATTTTAAAGTCAAAAAAGAATTGAGTAAAGTATTTTCAGTTCAAACACTAAGAAATCAATCTAAAATCTTCTAGAAAGAATAACATTTTTCTAAAAATTAGGTTTGTCTAAATAATAATAAAAAATAGACTTATTTTTAATTCTTAATTAGTGCAAAAGTAAAAATAGAAGAAAACATTTTAAATTTAAGTAAAATGTCTTATTGATACATACCAACATAAACAACATAGAAATTTTACTTATTTATAAGGTACATTTGATGCTTTGATACATGAATACATTGTGTAAATTTTAGGTCAGTATAATCATATATATCTTCAAATATTTATCATTTCTTTATGATAAAAAAACTTTTGTTTCCTCTAGCTTTAAAAAATATATGGTATAACATTGTTAGCCATAATCTGTACAATAAAGCACCAGAAATTTTCTTGCTCTATTTAACTATAACTTAGTACCCATTGATCAACATTTCTCTATCCTCCTGTCCTTAGTAACCATTATTCTATTCTCAACTTCTCTGAGATCAGCTCTTTTAGATTAATATGAAATATCAATTAGTACTTTTTTTCCCTGATTTTTTAAACTCATATACCACATTTTCTATCTTCATTAATCAGTTAATGAACACTTCAGTTATTTTCATTTCTTAACTCTTATGACTAGTGTTGTGATTAAAATAGGAGTAAAGATGTCCTGATTTTATTTCCTTTGAATATATATCCCCTTGTAAGATTGTTGGTAGGACTATTTTCATTTGGGGGGAAATCTCTATATTAAGAAAACACATTATATATGATTTTATGTAATAATTATACATAATAATTTTATATTATTAAATATCATATTCGTGGGGCTGGATTGTGGCTCAATGGTAGAGCACTTGCCTAGCACATGCAAGGCCCTGAGTTCACCGATCCTCAGTACCACATAAAAATAAATAAATAAAATAAAGGTATTGACAACTCAAACTAAAAAATAAATATAAAAAAATGACATTCTTCTTAAATTCTTAGAAGAGATGTAACAATATCTGGTGAAATGCTGGACAAATGTAAAAAATTAGACTAGCTCTTGGAATTGGAATGTAGCTTAGAGTTAGAGTGCCTGCTTAGCATGCATGAGGTTCTAGGTTCAATCTCTAGAACACACACACAATATAAACACACACACACACACACACACACACACACACACACGTAAAAAAAGAAAAGAAACCATATTGTGACTGTTATGTTAGTACCTAAGTAAAAGATACAAGTTTGAAAAGTGTTTAGAATAAATAAAACAGAGAAAAATGGAACTCAAAGGAAGTATAACAGAGCGGGGTGGGGAGAAGAAAAAACTAAAGAGATTGTCTTCATTTCCAAAGGAAAAATATATATATTGGGATTTACTTAACAGATAATGTTAACCAGTGAGGAATTTATAAGTATCACTAAGAAATTGCCATTTAAGGTTTTTAAAAATTTGGATACATGTGAAAAGGTCAGACTGAGCAATTAGCAAGGTATACTTAATTATTATTGATTAAATGACACATTATTTGAAGTAACAAGGACAATTAGATATGACACTGATATTTTAAGATTGTATCAACTAGTGATTTCATAGTCACCTTAGTTTGTGTAAGTGCAGTCTCTGATATTCACATAGTAATATTGCCTACTAGTGTCTGTTTTACAATGCATTCTCTTTGCTAAGTGACATGTGACTATAATGTAAAACACTGTAGATATAATATAGATAACTTGTGTGCTCCCTAAACACATGTTCTTGAAATGAATGAACCTAAGAACTGAATTGTCTAGTTCAGCCAGTTCAAGCATATATTGAAACTACAATAAGAAATAATTTATTATAACCATTCATAAACACAAGTTAACTTAAGCACACCTATTAAAATTTGTCATGTAGGACTTTACAAGTTTCTTCTTTATTTGGGAAAATATGCAATCATAAGGACAAAAAAGATTTGATTTTCTAAAAAACTTTAAATGCCTTTTGTATTTTCTGGGATCTTTATTTTGAATATCCAACAAGATAACACAATCCATAACATGCCTAGGATTTAGCTAGCTTTATCTAATTATCTCTGGTCATTAAGTTAATACACAAATTAAGACTGCTGAAGCTCAGTAAGAAAACTATGAGTTTTTATTATATTTTATGAGTAATTAATTTTTATTTTATTATAAAATATACAATGGAAATTTCATAAGCTTATTACTTGTTTAAATATATTATAACTCAATATCTTGTTTGCACAGCAACATAGTTTTATGTTTTACAATAGTTTGTGTAAATTACTAAATATAAGAAAATGCTTGCCTATAGTGCAGAACAGCATTCAGAATTTGTTTTACTATGACAAATAATTTTAATAAATGGGAATTTTTCTACTGAAATAACCAGACTTCTAAATCTATATCTTGTGTCACCTTAATTTAAATTCTATAAAGATTTATTTCATTTCCTAAGTAGTTGCTATATTTTCATTTCTACTGCTCCTCCAGCATTAAGAAATGATTTTTAATTAAATATTTCAATCTCAAGGTTCTGCATATTTTATAAAATAAATGCAAAGTAAACTGTGAGTATGGTGGGTTTGATTATTGAGAAAATTCTTCATAAGTACGTTAGTAATTTTATTATAGTAATATCCACAGCAAGCTGATTTTTTATCAAAAATAAAATGGAATTAAATAAACTCAAAATTACTGCTCTGGTTTGGCTATGAGGTGTCCCCACAAAGCTCCAGAATTAATATGGGTATGTTTGGAGATGAAATGATTGGATTGTGAGAGCTCTAATCTAATCAGCCTATCCTAGTTTGAATGAACTGACTGGATGATAACTATAGGCAGGTGGTGTATGGCTGGAGGAGGTGGGTCACAGAGGATGTGTCCTTAAAATATTTATCTTCCCTGTTGTATTGTCCACTTTATCTTGCTCTCTCTGCTTTCTGACTGTCATGAATGGACAACTCTCCACCACTCCTTTGCACCATGGTGTTCTTCCTCACCTGTAGCCAAGGGCAAGGAAGTCAACCATCTATGAGCTGGTACATCTGAAACTGTGAATTCCCAAGTTCTTTCCTTCTCTAAGGTGTTCTTGTCGAGTGTTTTGGTCATACCAATAAAGAGTTGACTAACACAATTACTATAATCAAGTTGGAAAACTGAAAAAAAAATTAATAATATTCTCAAGAAAAGAGAGACCTTATTAAAGACCTTAATAGAAATAAATCGCTTAAATATTTTTAATTTTTTAGTTCATTATACATTAAAACTATACTGAATTGAATAATAAAACATTAAAAGAATTCCTGAAGTTGTGATAGATTTTCCTGATATTTAAAATATTATGATTTGGATAATGAAAACAAACTTCAATATTTTTAAGTCTCAATCACATTAGCATTTTAGACTACAAAGTTATTCATAACATAAAAAGCCAGGAATAAGTCTGAGCACCTCTAAAATAATAGTGAATTAATAATATGGCATATTCATATGATATATTATTGTAAATCAGTAATAAGAAATGAATTAAAATAAATCATGTTAATATAGATAGATCTTTGTAACATAATTATATGTGAGAAACACAAAAATGTGCTTATACAAGGTGTTAATTTTGTAAAGGTAAAAACAACCGAGGCACAAGTGTGCAGTTTAGGAATAATTTAAATATATAATAAAATCATAGAGCTATAAACTTGCTCAACACATGGTTAGCAAACTTTTCCTTAAAGAGCCAGACTGTAACTCATTTAAATTGTAGATCAAATGAGCTCCACTGTAATACTCAATTCTGAATGCAGTCACATATAAGACAGAATAAAACTTTATTTATAAAAGCAGACAAGTAGCCTACAGGCTGATTTGATGACTTGCTGATTCCAGGGAGGAAGTGGGAGATAGGTTGGTGTTCATCATGAATTCTTTATTCTGAATATACTATGGATGTGGTCCTTTGGGTACATATAAATTACCATACTTAATTCACAAACTAAAGTGTTCCATGCAAAAGTGGATTAAAAGAAAGGGTCATGAGCATGGGTTTATAATAATTTAGTGCTTTGTCTGAGGTTCAGAAAAGAAATTGCTCTAAACTCAGTGTGCAATGCTTAGATGTAAGTTTTAAAACAATCTCAATTGTTCTCCTTTATCTTTATACATCACAAGATTCTCAGTAGATTCTTGAAATTGCAGATAGTACCAAATCATCTATGTATATACACACTGTTTGTTCCAATACATAAATAGTATATATGGGAAGTTTAGTCACAGTATGAGATTAGCAATAATAACTAATAATAAAACAGAAAAGTTATAAAAATATTGCTATAAAAGTTATTTCTATAACTTTTAATTTAATAGATTTGGATTGTGATTGACCATGAGTACCCAAAACCATAGAAAGTAAAATCATGGAGAAGGGGAGTCTATGACAAACTGACTTCAAGTAACTGAATATATGACAAAATATATTTTAACATTCTCCAAAATCTTAAAACAAAATTCAGAAACCAACAATGTTAAATCCACAATATCCATCATTCAGTTAAACAAATACTAGGCATTCAAAGAGGCAGAAAAATACAACCCAAAATGAGAATAAGAAATTACTAGGAATAGATTAAAAATGACAGAATAAGCAATTACTAAGAATAGATTTTTAAAAAATGATCAAGTAGTATAGACAAAGGTTAATTTTATAAATATGTTCCTTATGTTCAAGGTGGAGTAGGAAAACATGAATATGTCAACACATAAATGTAAAATTAAAATGTACTGAAACCTAACTCCTAGAGACTAAAAGTATACCATTTGAAATGGAAAATAAAGTAAATATATTAAATAGAATTTATAGCTTATGTGGTGCTGCAAAGTGACATAGTAGTATAAAAATATCTAAAATGAGGCACAGAGAGGACAATAGAAAAATAAATGAATAAACTGATCACCAGTAACCCGAAATAATCAAAAATTCTAACTATATAAGTAATTAGAACTTCAGGAGGGAGGGTAGTGGTAAAACAAAACTATTTATTTGAAGTGACAATGGCTAAAATATTTTAGTATTAATTTAAAAAATATTAACCAATATATTCAAGAAATTCAAATCAATTCTAGCAAAAGAAACCAAGACTCATCATAGCAAATCATGATCAAATTGCTTAAAAGAAAATCTTGGAATACCTTAAAGGCAGATAGTAGGAGATTATGAGTAAATATAATAGTGGAAATCACAGAATTTTCATGCAGTGCTATGCAAGTTTTAAAACAATACATAGATAATTGCAGTTTGGGAAGAAAATGGAATGAAAATCTGAAAAAAAAAATAGCCCTCTAAACTTACTATCCTAAGTAATTGAAAAAGTACAGTATTATTAGCCTTCAAAGAAACAAAGACAGATACAATGCATTGTCATCTGACTGTACTCTGGGAACTGCTAAGGAAGTTAACATATTTAGGCAGAAGAAAAGTAATAACAGATGGATTATGCTTTCAAAATGACAAATAGAATGTAATAAAACTGGTAAATACATAGGTACACGGAGAAGACATTTTCATCAAATGTAATATTTTAAATGAAAAATTATATTATAGAGAAAATATAATAATTCATTAGTACATAGAACAGTAAAGTGTTTGATAAAAACAAAGGTTGTGAGGCAAATAAAAATGTTAAATTCTTTAATGAAAAATAAGATTTTATAGTATTTTTAAGGGATATTTGTGATATTAAACTTGTGTATGGTAAAATATAGCACAAACACTAAAAATGTATATCTAAAGAGTCTAGTACACATAAAACACACACACACACACACACACACACACACACACACACATATATATATATATATATATATATATATATATCAGAGAAAGTAAAAGACTCATGAAATAAATAAAAAACAAATAGATCATTGATTTAAATGTAACCAAATTAATACATAAATTAAAAGCTATAAATACTGCAATTCACAAGGAAAGATTATTAAATTAAAAAACAAATTAAGAACAAAACACATAAAATTTTCAAAACTCCATGAAAATAATGTTATTATTAATTACAGCTAAAATAAGTTGAAAAAAATATGATGGGAAAAAATATTGTATGCCAGCATAAATCAAAGTAGATAAAATGATTGTATTAATATGAGACAAAGTAGAATTCTCAGTAAGGAATATTGCCAGGGACAAAAAGGGGAGTGCCATTCCATGACAATAGAAGGAGCAATTCATCAAATGTATATAACAATGACAGAGCTTTAAAGATCATGAAGCAAAAACTGGTAAGACAAATTTGAAAATTAACAATATATGAGATACTTTTATATTCTTCTCTCAGGATAAGAGAAATAAACACTAAATTTCCATAAAGATATAAAATTTAGCAGCATTGTTCAGCCCAAATTAATATTAATATAGAATTATACCATATAAAATCATAATAAACAAATTTTAAGTATACATTATATCATCACCAAGATAAATGATATTCCAGGTCAAAAATTACTCTCAGTAAATGTAAGCATTACAATTGTACAAAGTATGACATGAAGAAGCAATAAAATTGTAACACATACATCTTTCCTATTATTGGAAAGTAAACAATACACTTTTAAATAATATAAAGATTAAAGAAAATATCAACAGAGTAACTAGAAAATGTTTTTCACTGAATGAATGAAAATTAAAGTACAGCCAGGTGTGATGGTGCACACCTGTAATCCTAATGATTTTTGAGGAAGAGAAAGGAGGATTGCATATTCAAGACCAGCCTTAGACTGTCTCATAATAAAAAACAAAAAGATTGGGATTGTGGCTCAGTGATAAAGTGCCCCTGGTTGCAATCTGGAGTACTGGGGGTAAAATGGAAAAGAATATATATACAACATATAAAAATTTCTAAGATATTAAGCTGTAACTAATGGAACATTTTAGAAAGTTCATGTTTACATTATTAAAAGAAAAGTCCCATCTATGATTTGAGCTTAATATTTTGAGAGATTGCAGAGGGGAAGTTTTTAAAGTAAATCCAAAGTTGTAAAGGTAAGAGCATAAATCAATGAAATTGAAAACACAAAACAGAGAAAATTATAAATACCATGACTATGTTTTAAAAAGAACAATAAAAATAGCCAGAATTACCTAATGTATGAAAGAAGGCAGATATACAAATGCAATTCACAAATTCCTTAAAAATCACAAATTACCCAGACTAAATAAACAGAATGATTAGGCAAATTAAATAATATTTTACCTATTTCTTGAATATCTTCGATACCGAAGAGGCAGATTGAAGAATCTGTAAAAATATTTATTGTTCTTTTTTTTCATTTAATAAGACATGGGGATTTTGAATATTAATTTGTGGAAAAACATGCACTGGTATGTTTAAATATGCTTGTTCAACAAAACTTAACTGTATGCTCATAAATTAGTTCATGTAGAAGCTCAGATATTTTAAATTTATTTTTAATATCACAAACCATGAGTAATCAGTGGAAAATTGATTGAGCTTAATGTTGTTTTCTGCCTGAACTAGAGACATTCTTCTTTCTACATCTAGATTTTAATTAATTTCAGGGTTGCTATTCTATGATTACCACCATCCAGAGTGTCATATGGCTTGTACATGGGAAACTTTATATGTCAAAATTACTGCATCTTAGTCAATGGAAATGTGTATTGCAAAGATATTAACAGTCTGCTATTTGATTTGAAAAAATAGCTGGCTGAGTCTTAGTTTTTAAATTTTGATTCTATAACAGGGACCTTACAAGATTTGAGAAAATGTTGCTGTGATTCTGTTTTCTCAACAGAAAAGTAATTGCATTCTCCAGGATCATTATTGGGCTCAAAACTGGACCCACTAAAGTTAAATTTAGTTTTTAAAAATGTGAACAATTTTTTATTTAAAAAATGTATCTCACAGAACTTTAGCAATTTCTAATGAATCTTAACACTTGTAAATTTTTATGAATTTTTTCATGAATCTTGAAAGAAAATGTGAATCCTATTAACAAATTCTGGGAACAATATAAGAATGAAAAAACTGTGTCCCTTGTGGTAATACTTTGGATCCTGAAATATGAAGTATGAGTGGACTATCAAAAGTGATTGAGTGAAGGTATTTTAATTTAACTACTTTTCTGTTTTAGTCTGTGTAGGTTGTTGCAAAAAAATACTTTAAGACCGGGTAGTTAGAAAAATTGAAATGTATTTCTCACATTTCTAGAGACTGAAAGTTCTAGATCAAAGTATCAGCAGAATTCATATCCTATGATGCATCTCTTCTTGGGCTGCAAGTGGTCATTGCAGGTGGTTATTTTCTCATTGTGTCCTCACAGGATCTTTCCTTAGTGTGTGAGTGTGGAGAGAGAGAGAGGAGAGAGAGAGAGAGAGAGAGAGAGAGAGAGAGAGAGAGAGAGAGACAGCGAGAGAGAGAGACGGGGTTGGGATAGGGTGGAGGACACAGAGAGAAGGAAAGAAGAAAATTCTCAAGTGTCTGTTATTGTGAGGGCCTAGGACTTTCAAGAGGGTACCACATTGTGATGTCATCTGAGCCTAAAGTCCTCCAAAATGCTGCATCTGCAAACTTCATCACACTGGAATTTAGAGCTTCAACATGCATATTTGGTGTGGCGGGGCACACTTCTGTCCATATCACTTCTGGTGGTGCTATATCTATCACAGAAGAATAAGAGAAGAAAGTATAAGAAAAAAGTTATATAGAAATAGATCTATCTTACTAACAAGGGCCATTAGACAGACTGAGTAGTTTGGTTCATCACAATCCTCCAGAGTATAACAGGAAGATAGAGCAGAACCTGAAACTTAAACTTATCAGTTTTGACTACCCATGCACTTTCCTGGACTATCCTTTTTTTCAGATCTTGGAGTCTATCCCTTGATTGTCTATCCCTCTTTGTTTAGATATTTTAGTTAGTTTAACAAAGATTTCAAATAAGCAGCTGTCAGTCTCATACTGGAATGGGGTAATCACTAGAAGGATAAGAAAGTGTTTGAAGAAAGAATTGTCCAAATTGGCAGTAGCCAGATTGCCAAAGTGGTATTGTCTAATAGACAAATTTACTAGAGATTGGCCTATGTAGACAACAATGGTGAGAAATTAATCAACAGTTCTCAGGAGTCTCAGAACGGTGGTCTCAGCAAAAGAAATAATATGTTTTACCTGTAGAGACTAGACAGTAGTAGAGATCTCAATGTTAGGAGTATATTAGTGCCACTTTAGAGGCTTATTGATATACTAATCATATAACCAAACAAATGTATAAGACATGTACTTTACTTTCAAAGTTTTATATTATTTCCTGTAAGAAATATTTAGTACTTCAGGGTACCTGTATTTTTTTACTAAGGGAACTACAAATTATAAAGATCTCTTAAATTGCATTTTAAACTTGTTTAATATTAAAAGACTTGAGTCTGGTTTATCAGATTAAGAAACCAAAATATAGGATATCTAGTTGTATTTAAACTTATCTGTAACTGTTTTTGTAAATCTGATGAAAAATCAGAATATGAGATATTTTGGAACTCCTGGCAGTCATTATAGGACACAAGAACACTAAATACAGGAAATGTTCTTGATAATACAGGATGCTTGGCAAACCTATCTGTATCTCACAGTATAACTTTAAAACCCCAGTTAATGGTTAGCATTATTTTCAAAAATAAGAAATAAAAACCAGGCATTGCTTTTTTCAACTGGACAAGAATATTAGTTTTCATAGCATTTTTGTTCTTTATACAATGACTTTGTGAATGTGATACTGTAATAAACAGAAATAAAATGCTATGAAAGTGTCACTGATACACAGGGAGTCAGGACCCATTTTTGTTGCCAATTATATTTTGGAACTTTTATTGTGTTTTAGATTTTGAGTATGATAAATCAATGACCAAAGAAAAAGGGGGGGGTGGGAAGCACAAGTAGAATTAATATAGTCCAAGCAATTTTTATTGTATAAATTATAAAAGTAGAACTATAGTTGGTTTTAGATCTGTGACTGTAAGAGAGTGAGGTGACATGACAAATAGATCTGACATTACTTGTTTTGTAAGCCATCTTGCATGTCAGAATTCTTCTGGCAAAAGCATAAAATCTGAAGTGGACTTGGGACCACAGAAGAAAATAAAGTGTGTCTTTAGTATTTACAATAAGTGAGAAACAGACATTTCATGTACCCTTTGTTTCACACTTGGGAAATAAGGCTGAAGGCTCTTTATACTCCTGATGGTATTGGAGTGCTCCCATTGAGGGACTCTTCTTTATAATTACTCCACATATCTGGATGTTGCTGGTATAGTAAAGGTCAAGCTAATATTTGTCATAAAGGTTAAGAAGCAGACACTGCTGGAAGTAGGAAGAAAAAAAATTTCACTCAGGAATATGGAATATCAAACCCCCAAATATATATAATACAGAATGGAGTTAAAACTTGTCTAAGAGGGAAAAAATAACAACATGAGACCATGGAAAACAACATTAGAAAATGCACATTTATCTTACTTATGAATCATCTTTTTTTTAGGGAAAGCAGTTGAAATAGTGTGCTTAGAGCAGAAAGGCACATTATGTGAACTAATTCCATCATTTCCCTGTACTTAGAAGTAATGACACAATTATCTGTAAATATATGTTTCCAAAATAATACGTGTTCACAGTAAAAAAAGTTTGAAAATAAAAGGCAATATAAGGACAGACGCAAATATACTTTTAAAACAGCTTCCTGTATATTGTACTTTATCATATTAATCAATTCCATGATTCTTAAAAATTTTATTATTGTAAATTATAGTATAATTATTTTAATAATCCTGTAAGGCAGTTTTGTTATCATCATATACATTATTTAAAGGAAGAAACTGAATTTCAGATTTTAGATTTAAAACTAAGATATTTGTTCTGAGTAAAGCCCTTCACATTTGTAACAAACTGATGATTAATTTATATTAACTTCTTGTGATAGAATCATTGAAATGAATACATGAGGAATTATATAGGAATCTTGGCAGATTTTGCCTATATTTCTCCGAAGATACTATGGGTAAATTATTTTTTCATTATGTTTATGATAATTGATTAAAGTATCATGTAATTAAAAATTAAGAAAAAATAAGGATGAAAATAATGTTTCCCAAGAACTGGAAACAAACTTGTTTATTATTTGATAAATTTTTATTTATCTGATTATTAACATATTTTTGTGGTTTACTGGTGATTTTAAATCTATATGTGTATATATTACATATATACATATAATAATATATATTATATAGAAAGATTTTATATATATATATATATATATATATACACATATATATATATATATATATATATATAATTTCTAATATTTATAGCAAGGTAGCTCAATGTAAATATATATACATGGAAAACTAGACACATACCCATATACCTATTGCACCTTGAATGAGCTGCTGAACTTAGAAAGCAGCACATAGCTCATCATCTACTATGATGTATAATCCAAGAAAGAGAAGAACCCTGGGCATCAGCAGAAGTCAATGATCTTGACCCAGTGGAGGAGGAGGACATGAAGTCAGTGGTTTTCACCTTGTTCAAGAACAAATCTTTACTCCTCACACTTCAGATAGAGCCCTAATATCCAGAGTATACTAAGAACTCAAAAAATTAGACAATAAGATAACAAATAACCCAATCAACAAATGGGCCAAGGACCTGAACAGACACTTCTCAGAGGAGGACATACAATCAATCAAGTATATGAAAAAATGCTCACCATCTCCAGCAGTCAGAGAAATGCAAATCAAAACCACCCTAAGATACCATCTCACTCCAGTAAGATTGGCAGCCATTAGGAAGTCAAACAACAAGTGCTGGCGAGGATGTGGGGAAAAGGGTACACTTGTACATTGCTGGTGGGACTGCAAATTTGTGCGGCCAATTTGGAAAGCAGTATGGAGATTTCTTGGAAAGCTGGGAATGGAACCACCATTTGACCCATCTATTCCTCTTCTCGGTCTATTCCCTAAAGACCTAAAAAGAGCATACTACAGGGACACTGCTACATTGATGTTCATAGCAGCACAATTCACAATAGCAAGACTGTGGAACCAACCTAGATGCCCTTCAATAGACGAATGGATAAAAAATAAATGTGGCAAATATACACAATGGAGTATTACTCTGCATTAAAAAATGACAAAATCATAGAATTTGCAGGGAAATGGATTGCATTAGAGCAGATTATGCTAAGTGAAGCTAGCCAATCCCTAAAAAACAAATGCCAAATGTCTTCTTTGATATAAGGAGAGTAACTAAGAACAGAGTAGGGACGAAGAGCATGAGAAGAAGATTAACATTAAACAGGGATGAGCGGTGGGAGGGAAAGGGAAAGAGAAGGGAAATTGCATGGAAATGGAAGGAGACCCCCAGAGGTATACAAAATTACATTCAAGAGGAAGTGAGGGGAAAGGGAAAAAAATACAAGGGGGAGAAATGAATTACAGTAGAGGGGGTAGAGAGAGAAGAGGGGAGGGGAGGGGAGGAGAGGGGGGATAGTAGAGGATAGGAAAGGCAGCAGAATACAACAGACACTAGTATGGCAATATGTAAATCAATGGAAGTGTAACTGATGTGATTCTGCAATCTGTATACGGGGTAAAAATGGGAGTTCATAACCCACTTGAATCAAAGTGTGAAATATGATATATCAAGAACTATGTAATGTTTTGAACAACCAACAATAAAAATTTTTTAAAAAAAGTTTATCTTTCAAAAGGAACCAAAAAAGTCATTCCATCAAATTCTATCAGCCTTCTTCATTCAGATTTTAAAGAGAGCAGTGAGATCAATTAGGATTCTTTTGGAGACAATTTTGTTTTGTAGGAAATGGTAGTGAAGACAAAGGCTGATATTTTCAAGCCAACACTTAACCTAGAGAATAGTTGCCTGGGGAAAACAAAGATTATACCTTCCTAAAAACAAACAAACAAACGAACAAACAATAACAACAACAAAAAACCCAGAATCTCCCAAGCCAATGGAAGCCCAAGCATACTAGGGGCCTCAGTTTGTTCTGAGGGGTCTAGAACTTTACATATCTGTTTTCAGATTTACATGATGGAGGCAGTAGGGAAATGCTTTAGGGAAAACAGTAGAGCACAATCAAGGATAACTTTTTCCTCAGTCCTTGGTGGCACAATTAATTTTAATTTGTGCTTAATATTAAGTCTCTGAGGTTAACAAAGAAATAAGTGTGCATGATTGTGCATGTGGTTTATGTGCTTGTGTTTATGTGTTTGTATTTGTATATATATATCATTTGCCTCTGTTGTCTTGGATCTTTCATACTAGCTCAAAATAACCAATAAGAATTATTCTGCAATCTGTATACAGGGTAAAAATGGGAGTTCATAACCCACTTGAATCAAAATGTGAAATATGATATGTCAAGAACTATGTAATGTTTTGAACAACCAACAATAAAAAAAGGAATTATTGGAATAGAGGAAGGCATAGATGTCCAAACCAAAGGAATGAACAATCTATTCAAAGAAATAATATCAGAAAACTTTCCAAATATGAAGAATGAATTTGAAATTTAAATTCAAGAAGCCTACATGATGCCAAATTTACAAAATCACATCAGATCCACACCAAGTCACATTATAATAAAAATGTCCAACATACAGAATAAGAAAATAATTTTAAAAGCTACTAGAGAAAGAAATCAGATTACATATAGGGGAAAACCAATTAGGATAACAGCAGATTTTTCAACACAGATCTTGAAAGCTAGATGATCCTGGAACAACATATGGTAAGCTCTGAAAGAAATTGGGTGCCAACCAAGAATCTTGTATCCAGCAAAATTAAGCTTTATATCTGAAGATGAAATAAATACCTTCCAAGATACACAAGAGTTAAAATAATTTATAAGTAGAAAACTGACACTACAAAACATCCTTGGCAAAGTAATCCATGAAGAGGAAATAAAAAACAACAATGAAAATCATCAGAAGGAGAGTATACCCTAAAGGAAAAACTAACCAAAGAAGAAAATTAAGTCAAATTAAATAACAAAAATAAACAAATATGGCTAGAAATACAAACCAGGTCTCAATAATAACCCTGAATGTTAATGGCTTAAACTCAGCAATCAAAAGACATGTGCTAGCAGACTGGATTAAAAAAAAGTCCCTACAATATGCTACCTACAGGAGATTCATTTGATAGGAAAAGACATATACAGACAGAAGGTGAAAGGTTGGGAAAAAACATACTACTCACATATACTGCTGAAGCAAGCAGGGGTTTCCATCCTTGTTTCAAATAAAGCAGACTTCAAGCCAAAGTTAATCAAAAGGGATAAATATGGACATTACATACTGCTCAATGGAACCATACACCAATAAGACATAACAATCATAAATATATGTGTCCTAAACAATGGTGCAGCTATGTTATTCAAACAAACTCTTCTCAAGTTCAAGAGTCAAACTGACCACAACACAATCATCTTGTGTGACTTTAACACACCTCTCTCACCACTGGACAGATCTTCCAAACAAAACTTGAATAAAGAAATTATAGAACTCAATAATAAAATCAATAACTCAGACTTAACTGACATATATAAAATATTTCAACCTGCATCAAGCTGATTTACTTTCTTCTCAGGAGAATGCAGATTCTTCTCTAAAATAGACCATATATTATGCCAAAAAGTAACTCTTAGCAAATACAAAAATGTAGAAATACTAGCATGCATTTTATCAGACCATAATGAAAATAAATGGGAAATCAACAAAAAAAAATAAAAATAAAAATTTCTTCACCACCTGGAGACTAAACTATATGCTACTGAATGAACAATGGGTTACAGAAGACTTTATAAGGATATTAAAAAATTCTTAGAGGTAAATGAGAACATAGACACAACATTGAAATCTCTGGGACACTATAAAAGCAGTACTAAGAGGAAAATTCATTGCATAGAGTTCATTCCTTAAAAGAAGAAAAATTAAATAAATACATAACCTCACACTACATCTCAAAGCTCTAGAAAAAGCTGAACAAATCAACAGCAAAAGCAGTAGAAGGCAAGAAATATTTAAAATTAGAGCTAAAATCAGTGAAATCAAAACAAAAGAAACAATTAAAAAATAACAAAACAAAAAGCTTGTTCTCTAAAAAAAATAAATAAAATTGATAGACCCTTAGCTATGCTAGCAAAGAGAAGGAGAAAGAAACCTAAAATTACCACCATAGGAGATGAAAAGTGTAATATCACAGCAGACACTACAGAAATGTAGAGGATAATTATAAATTATTTTGAAACTTATACTCCAACAAAATAGAAGACATTGAAGGCATAACCAAATTTCTTAAGTCATATAATTTGCCCAGATTGAATCAGGAAGATATACACAATTTAAACAGACCAATATCAAGTGATAAAATAGAAGATGTCATCAGAAGTCTACCAACCAAGAAAAGCCCAGGACCAGACGGATACACAGCCAAGTTATAGAAGACCTTTAAAGAAGATCTAATTCAATACTCTTCCATTTATTTCAGGAAATAGAAAAAGAGGCAGCACTTCCAAACACATTCTACAAGGCCAATATCACCCTGATCTCAAAGATACATTAAAGAAAAAAATTTCAGACCAATATTTTTAGTGAACGCAGATGCAAAAATTCTCAATAAAATTCTGGAAAATTGAATACAAAAACATAACAAAAAGATTGTGCACCATGATCAAGTGGGATTCTTCCCAAGGATGCAAGGTTTGTTGAACATATGGAAATCAATAAATTTAATCCATCACATCAATAGACTCAAAGATAAGACTCATATGATCATTTTAATAGATAAGGAAAAGGCATTTGACAAAATACAGCACTCCTTCATGTTCAAAGCACTAGAAAAAGCTAGGGATAACAGGAACATATCTCAACATTGTAAAGGCTGTCTACACTAATCCTCAGGTCAACATCATTCTAAATTAAGAAAAATTAGAGACACTCCTTTCTAAAAATGAGAAAAAGACATGGATGCTTTCTTACACCACTTCTATTCAACATAGTTCTTGAATCACTGCCCAAAACAATTAGACAATGAAAGAAATTAAAGGGATACATGTAGGAAAAGAAGAACTTAAATTAGAACTATTCACTGACAATATGATTCTATACCTAGAAGAGTCAAAAAGCTTCACTAGAAAACTTCTAAATCTAGTAAATGAATTCAGCAAAGTAGCAGGATATAAAATCAACACCCATAAATCAAAAGCATTTCTGTATATTAGGGACAAATCCTCTAGAAGTAAATGAGGGAAACTACCTCAGTTACAATAACTTCAAAAAAAAAAAAAGATATTTGGGAATCAATGAGATTGGCTGGGCACAATTGGCTGGGCACAATTCAGGAGCCACTTGTCAAAAGAAACTAACTTCATTTCTAGAACCACACACGCCAAACAAAACAGCTCCTCAGGAAAAACCCTCAGAGCCCAACTGCCACCACCGACTTCCCACAAGCCTCTCACACCGAAAACATAAGCCTCTCCCACTCCCACAATCCTCCTGCTCTTGAGGACAATTGGCTGGGTCGCATGGGCGGAGCCAAAGAAGTCCCCCAATGAGCAGCTCCGTGGTCTGAAAGGGCAGGGAAACAGCCCAATGAGCATCACCGCAGAGGAGCCAATCAGCTAGATGTTGCTGGGGCCGCTGTGAGCCAATCATCAGCTGGCAGTCTGAAAGGGCGGGGAGACAGCTCAATGAGCATCTCCAATGAGCATCACCACAGAGGAGCCGATCAGCTAGATGTTGCTGGGGCTGCTGTGAGCCAATCATCAGCCGGAAGCTGGAAGTTTGCTGGGGCCCCTTCAGCTATGGCTCTCAACAGAGGTGAAAGATCTATACAATGAAAACTACAGAACCCTAAAGAAAGAAATCAAAGAAGACCTTAGAAAATAGAAAGATTTATCTTGCTTTTGGATAGGCAGAATTAATATTATCAAAATGACCATACTTCCAAAAGCACTATACAGACATAATGCAATTCTGATCAAAATCTCAATGGTATTCCTCATAGAAATAGACAATGCAATCATGAAATTCATCTGGAAAAATAACAGACCCAAAATAGCTAAAGCTATCCTTACCAGGAAAAGTGAAGCAGATGGCATCACTATACCAGACTTTAAACTATACTACAGAGCAATAGTAACAAAAACAGCATGGATTGGCACCCAAACAGACTGGTAGAACAATGGTACAGAATAGAGGACACAGAGACTAACCCACAAAACTACAATTATCTTATATTAGACAAAGGTGCCAAAAACATGCATTGGAGAAAAGATAGTCTCTTCAAAAATTGGTGCTGGGAAAATCCATATGCAACAAAATAAAATTAAACCCATATCTCTCACCATGCCCAAAACTCAACTCAAATGGATCAAGGACCTAGGAATTAAACCAGAGACTCTGCATCTAATAGAAGAAAAAGTAGGCCATAATCTTCATCATGTGGGATTAGGCCCCAACTTCCTTAATAAGACTCCTATAGTGCAGGCATTAAAACCAAGAGTCAATAAGTGGAATGGAATCAAACTAAAAAGTTTCTTCACAGCATTAAAAACAATCTGTGAGGTGAATGGAGAGCCCATATCTTGTGAGCAAATTTTTACCCTTCACACATCAGATAATCTCTAGAGTATATAAAGAACTCAAAAGATAAGCACTTAAAAAACAAATAACCCAATCAACATATGGGACAAGGTCTTGAACAGACACTTCTCAGAAGAGGATATACAATCAATTAACAAATATATGAAAATGTGTTCATCATCTCTCACAATTAGAGAAATGTAAATCAAAACTACTCGAAGATATCATCTCACTCCAGTCAGAATGGCAGCTATTATGAAGACAAAGAACAATAAGTGTTGGTGAGGATGTGGGGGAAAAGGTACACTTATACATTGCTGGTGGGAATGCAAATTGGTGCAGCCAACTTGGAAAGCAGTATGGAGATTCCTTGGAAATCTGAGAATGGAACCACCATTTTACCCAGCTATCACTCTTCTCAGTCTATACCCAAAGGACTTAAAATCAGCATTCTACATGGACACAGTCACACAATGTATATACCAGTACAATTCACAATAGCTAAACTGTGGAACCAATCTAGATGCCTTTTCATAAATGAATGAGTAACAAAAAGTGGCATATATACACAATGGAATTTTACTCATCAATAAAAGAGAATAAAATCATGGCATTTGCTGGATGACATTGGAGAAGATAATGCTAAGTGAATTTAGCCAACCCCTCCAAAACAAATACTGAATGTTTTCTCTGATATAAGGAGTCTGACTCATAGTGGGGTAGGGAGGGGGAGCATGGGAGGAATAGATGCACTCTAGATCAGGCAGAGGGGTGGGAGGGAAAGGGAGAGGGCAGGGGATTAGCGAGAATTATGGAATGTGATAGACATCATTATCCAAAGTACATGTATGAAGGTACGAATTGATGGCAACATACTTTACATACATCCAGAGATATGGAAAATTGTGCTGTATGTGTATAATAAGAATTGTAATGCAATCCACTATCATTTTTAAAAATCAATAAATATTTGAAAATTAAAAAATAAAATAAAATTTTAGGAGTTCTTTCAAGCTGTTGATTGGTAGTTTGGAGTCAGCCATGCTGGGAGTAAATAACTGGAAAAAAAACACTATAGACCAGCAAATCTGCAAATTAGGCTTTCTTCCTGAACAACCCCTGTCCATTACTCTTATCCATTATTTTAAAAGAATTTGAGTCCAAATAGCACACTGACATGCTTATGGCCTCGTACATAGGTAGCAGCAGAGAGATAAACCATAGAATACTGTCCCACGATGTGGGATTCATCAGAAATGAATTGGCTAGCTTATTTATGATGTTCTAAATCATCAATCAATTATGGTTTTCTCTCGATATCAGTTTATACTAGCAGCAATGAGCAAATCCAGTGTCTGGATACTGATACTGATATTGATACTGTTCTTCAGTAAAATCAATGAGGTATTCTTGGAGAAATGGTTGATTCTAGGTTTGGGACATGGACTATAAAAGATAAAACTGAAGTACTGCCAAAAATAAGAGCTAATAAAACAAAGGGCGTGGGGTTATAGGAGCCAAGTGAAAGAATTTCCAGTGGCCAAAGCTGGAAGCATGTGAGAAACAAAAATAATAATGGAATTTAATTATAACACAATAAATACAAAATAATGGAAATAAATATTCCACAAAGAAATCTAAATAAGTTATGTAGATACTCTCAAGTAAATGGAGTCCTTTTTAAATGTGAGCTACTCATAGTGACTTCCTGTCAAAGAGTACAGTATAGAAAGAAGAGAGAAAAGTTAATTTAGAATTTAAAAAAAAATGAGGAACCATATCTCAGTCAGAGAATCAAGGTTAACATTACTAATGACTAACACATGTTAACACATGTGAATACAACCTCATTGAGAATGGTGCTTTTCTTTTTTGATAAATATAGTCTAATTATGAGAAAAACATGAGAGAAATGCAAATTAGGAGGTGTTCTGCAGAAAGTCAATACTCAAACTTTCAAAATTATTAAAAGCAAGGAAGTCTGAGAAACTGTCAAAGGGTAGGGAAGCCTAGGGTTCATAATAGTTACATGTAATGCATCCTGTATGGGAATCTGAAGCACCAAAAAGGCATTATGCAAAAACAGTGGAATATAAATATGTCTGAACTTAGTTAAGAACCATGTTATAAATATTATATAATTGCTTGGAACAAATACACCATAATGCACAATGTCAATACTAGAGAAATGAGGGCAAAGGATATATAGGAACTCTGTTTTAATTTTGCAAATTATATGTGAATACATATTATTGTAAAATAGAAGTTTATTTAAAATTTATCATTTATTATCATATTAAAATTTTAACATTGAAGCCTAATTGGAATCTTTTATTTAAATAAAGTCACTTTATGTTCTTTATTCAAGAAAATTAATTTGATATCTCAGCATCTTCTACAGAACTGAGCTGTGGTTGCAACCAAGAATAGAGAGCAGATTAATATTTTCTAAAACCCTAGTGAAGGGACTGTAAAATCCATCCAAGAAACTAAGCATATTAAGCCTCTCAAATGAATGCAGTTGGCCATCCCATACCCATTGATTCTGCACTCATAAATTTCACTAACTGCCAATAAAAATGTTTGAAAAAGTATTGCATTTGTTCTGAATATGTATAGATTTTTTTTCTCATGATTATTCCCTAAATAGCACAGGGTAATTACTGATGTAGCCTTTTCTAATCTTTTTCAAGTACCATAATAAATTTTAATTGCATTTAAATGTACATTAAATTTACAGTTGGATTGCATGCCTGTAATAATTTTTTAAATAAAAAAAACTTAAAAATGAATCAGATAAAGGAATATTACTAAGATTTTTATTGATTGGAAAATTTACCCATATATCTGGATTTCTAAGAATATCTTCCAAAGAGCCAACACAATTATTTGCTATTGAAAGGCTAGCACAGACTGTTAAATCAGTTAATTATTCTGAATAAAGAAATTTAGTTAGATACTGCTATTCATCTAACAGTACTAAAAGACATCAAGATTAATCTATAATAAAATTAAATACATATGCCAGAAAATGACATAGTATATATCCAAGAAAAATTTAAATTATATTTTATGAGTTGATAATTGCAAATCTTCCTAAACTAAAACTCAAAAGGGAAACATTTATACATACTAAACCTTACTCAGAAGGGATCCTACTATTTCTGTTTTTAAATGAGGTCCTCTTGATGATCTGAAATAGGAAATTGTGCATAGCTATGCCATAATCATTGCAGTCTGTAATTACAAAAGGGAGAAAAGAATATAGGTTTCAGTTCCATTACTTCTCTAGAAACTCCAAGGTGCAATCAGTCAAAAGAAGTAGAGTGTTAATAATTGAATTAATAGTGCTCAGTGAAAATGGAGTTCAACAAGATTGGCAGCTTAGAAGAGTTTAATTTAGACTTGAGTCAATTGTCACAGGGTTGAGAAAGAGCATATTTGTGACACTGAAGTGTACTAAATCCTCATTATCCTGTAATAGCTGGAATGAGTTCAGGAAAAGAAATTTAGATATATGTGTAAAAATACAATTCACCACAATAATTGAACCTCCTTTTACTTATTGCAGACTTGTATACTAATTACAATATGACTAGACTCAGGCTTTGAGAATTTTTTGTCCAATTTCATGTATTCTGGATTACATTCTGGAATATTCTGAAAAGCATCCATCAAATGTTTGGTTATTTATGTATTTATACCTAAGCAGTTTAATTATTAATAACTTTTTATTACTAAATATTTGTCATATTAGTCCCTTTAGAACTGTTGTTAATAAATTCACTTACTTCTGTCAACAAAATTAGAACTATCTGGCTGATGAGAGGATGTTATGAGATAGCTTCAAGAAAAACTTTAGTTTTTAGATTATATATTAAAAGTAAAATTTAAAAAAAAGATCTGCAGATGTATCAGTTGCTTTCAATTAGAAAAATGTCAAACACCAGGATAGTCATCTTTCTTTGGAAGAAATCCAAGACAGAATAATATTTAAAAGTAATATTCTTTGATATGGATTAAGTTTTTCTTAGAAATGTAGAAGGTTAAGAATGTGACAAAACTTTTCTGGTATATTTCCACAGGTTTTCCAGTGTTCAACAGAGTAACAGATCATTTTTAAACCTCAATTCTAACTACAAAACTAAATCTCTGTTCACTAAGTTTATCAGAAAAGTGTTACCTGACTTGATATCTCTGCTGAAGTTTAAAACAACTTGTGAAATTAATAAAATTTAGCATTTGTGATGGAAAAGTGCTGAATTCTACTAGAAATACTAACCTCCAAGCCACTAAGACTGGAAAGGTATGATAACCCCAGGATTTCCCGTCACTGATGCCATCACTGTGAATTAAGTCAGATTCTTTAATGCTTTGAATTTTGTTAAGAAACAGTAATTATACCATAATATATGAATTGAATGATCTGTTCTTTCAATTACTTGGTATAATAGTTTCAACTAATAGAATTTCAGAATATTTTCTATGAATCCCCATTAAGAGGTTTTCACAAAGGGGAAGTCAGACATGTGCCACAGTTATCTGCTTAGGGCAGAACACAAAAGCTTGCAATATTGCAACTAATAATAAGAATTCTTCCTATTTCCATTCACTGAAAACTACTTGGGTAGCCTAGTTATGCAAGCAATGGACACATTCCAGTGTTCACACTGGAGCAACAGCTAAATGACCATTTTCTCCTTAGTAACACAGGGAAGAGGTATGGTTCAACAGTAAAGATTGTCTAGCATGTGTGAGACCCTGGGTTGAGTCCTCAGCCCCAGAAGGATAAAAGACATGGAGGGAATAACACATATTGTATGATCATAACAAACATCCTATATATATTCACTATTAATTTCTAATTTGGAATTTTCCTTTTACATGGTGCTAGGTAATATCTTTGCTCTTTTAATTAACTCTGTTCATCATCTTTCATCTTCTTTATCTTGTGTTTAAGTTTTTGTTCTGTATATATATATGTAATCCCAAAACAACTGTGATGGTGAGACAGTAGTTTTAATAATAGAAAACAATGTGTTTGGAAATATTTTTGATATTTAAAATTAGTATTAATCTCTTGTAGTTTTTAAAATACAAAAATTCTATACCTCCTATTCTTTCAATAAATTAAAAAGTATTCTTCAATCACTAGAACTCATAATAAATAAATTTATATTTAGAAAAATAGTTGATATGTTTAAATGCATGGTATACATCCTTATTTTTTGCTAAAAATGTTTGCTTTTAATGAAAGAAAGTGAGATGAAAACCTTACTTAGAATATATACAATTACTAATTTAGTGAACATAAGAAATAGTACATACCTAGGTCAAGAGAGAGATGAAAAGAATGAGGGAAGAAAAGCATAGTAAATGTGACTCTAGATCTTTAAAAAAAATCGTTTAATTTTCTTGCTACAGCTAAAGAGAGAATAGAAGAATCAGCCTTATACTGAGAAAATATTGAACAAAGGATGGTGTATCACAGTGATTCAGGGTACATTCTCTGAAAAAAACACTGAGTTTGAAATCCATTTCTGCCACTTACCTCTGTGATATTTGTTGTTTTATGTAGCATTCTGCATTTCAACGTTCTTATCTATAAAATAATTAGAATACCCCACAGAGCTATTGTGAAAAGGAAAAAGATATAAAGCAGGTAATATGCTAACAGTGCTTAGCATATCACAAGTCTTCAAAAAAAGAGCTGCTATTATTTCTATTATTATTATTACTATTTGTGTGTATGTAATGCTGGGGATCAAAACCACATTTTTGCACATGCTGGGTGAGTGCTCTAACACTGAACTACACCTTAAGCTCATTTTCATTGTTTTTCATGAGTTTTTGCCAATTTAATTTTCAAATTCCATATGCTAATAATATAATGAAAAGCACAAATAAGAAAATACATAAAAATTAGAAACTGCAACTATTATATAAGTACTCAACCTTCTTGCATTGAAAAATTTCTATACAAAAGCTACATTTTCACATTTCTAGATAATTAGATTACAATAATTAGGTGCAGTAGCTGAAGACTTGAATGAGTGGTACAACATGGTGACTATCATCAAAAATATTGTATTGTATACCTTAAATTCACTAAGAGAGTAGATCTTAAATGCTCTACATACACACAAAAAAGTAACTGTGAGGTAGTAGATATACTAATTAGCTTAATTCTAAACATTTCACAGTGTATAGGTATATATCAAAAGACCATGTTGTGTGCAATAAATGTATAGGGGTTTTATTTATCAATTATACTGAGTGATTGAATATCAATTATACCTAGCTGGGTCAAAAGAATTGACTTGCAAATCACTGCACATGAAAATGTGAAATGGATAGATTTGGATTCTATTATCAGATTCTTATCTTTATGAGATCAGAGGCAGCATTAAGAGGGAAAGAGCACAATGGCTAGAGCTTTCTATTGTAGCAACACAGATTGTTTGTGAAGGTTACTACCCAGACACTCTTGTGATGTTTCAATACCAACTTCCTTGCAATAAATCACTTTCTGGTAGAAATACCTACATTAGTGTCTATGTTCTCTATCTCTCTTGAAAGACACGGCCCAAGAAAATGCCAGAAGCAGAATGGATATAGTGACTGTCATAAACAGCAAATCGACTCAGTAATACCTCATAAAAATGTGAAATATTATATCTTAATCAAAAAATAAAATAAAATTTATTAAAAAATGAAAAAAAACTGGTTTGGATGCCATCTCTGTTTTCTTGATGAAAGACAAATCTTCAGGATTTTATATGGACAAAAATAGATGAACAATCTAATAAAATCCTCTTGGACATGTAACAAAATATTTTCTTATAAAATAGTGTCATTCAATAGATGAATGGATAAAGAAAAATGTGATATATATATTTTCTCCCAAATGGAATATGACTCAGGTTTAAAAAAAGAATGAAATATGGCATTTGCCAGTAAATGGATGGAGTTGAAGAATATCATGCTAAGCAAAGTAAGCCAATCCCCCAAAAAACAAACGCCATTTTTTTCTCTAATATGTGGATGCTAAACCAAAATAAGGGGGATGGGCACTAGGAAAGATTAGAGTTAGTTTAGATTAGGTAGAGGAAGTGAAGGGATAGAAGGGAAGGGGATCTGGGTATAGGAAGGATAGTAGAATGAAACAGACATTATTACTTTATGTAATATATATATATATATATATATATATATATATATATATATATATATATATATGATTGCATGACCAATGTGATTGTACAACATGTATAATCAGAAAAATAAGAAATTATACACCATCTATGTATATCAAAATGAATAAATGCTTTCTACTGTCATGTATAACTAATTAAAACAAATTGAATGATTTGTAAAAATAAATGAAACAAATTTAAAACAAAGCACAACATAAAAACTTTCATGCATGGGGAAATGTATATAATTGGAATTATTATAATGGAGGGTGCAGATATTTTACCAACTTATAGACCTGAGTCAGTTCAAGGACACAGTGCATTTAGAATAAAAAGGGAACAAACTTTATTTGAGTAAGGACATTTTAACATTGCCAGATATATGATAATGTTTATTTGTAGTGACTTGCTAAAGAGAATATGCATATCAGTGAAAAGAAAATACTCAATTTAGAGGAATTTTGATTTATATACATTAAGTTGATATTAATTTGGGGGTTATAGAAAATTCTTGTGGTTTGGCAAAAAATGAATGGCATTTTGGTTTAGAGAATGTAAGTAGATTATCATGAAAATAAATGATGATACCCTGATTACAGATAGTTTCCTGATATGATTTCTTAATTGGACCAAATTAATGTGGTTAATGTCATTTTTTCTATATTGATTCATATTGTTTATACAAAATATTGAGTTTCATCATGGCATACTTTCATATACATAAAAATGCAATATGGTAAATTTCATTCCCCAATAGCTCCATCGTAGACCACTACTTCTCCGTGATTTCCTTCCTCTACCCTAGCATTGTACCTATATTTTTTTTCAACGTTCCACATATGAAAGACAACATATAATTTTTTTAATTCTTTTACTCTAAAATATTGTTTCTAGTTTCATCTATTTTCCTGAAAATGACATAATATTTTTTTCTTCTTTGTGGCGGAATAAATCTCCATTGTGTGTATATACAACATTTTCTTCATTCATTCATATGCTCATAGACAGTAAGTCTGATTCTAAAACTTAGATATTGTGAGTTGTGCTGCAAAGAACCTGGGTATGCATATACGTCTAAAGTATGCTGACCTTAATTTTTGTTTTGATAAATTCTAAGAAGTGGTACAGCTGGATCATATGATTGTTCTATTTTTAGATTTTTAAGGTAACTGCATGTTGATTTTTACATGATTGTACATTCCCACCAACAGAGCAAAAAAGTTATTTTCTCTATCCTTGCTAATATTATTATTTACATTCTTGATGATTGCCATTCCAACTGAAGTAAGATGGAAATTAAGTGTAGTTTTGTTTTGAATTCCCTTGAGAGTTAAAGAGTTGAATATTTTTTCACATAACTATTGGTCATTTGTATTTCTTTTGAGAAGTTTCAATTGAGTTTATTTGTCCATTTTTTATTGATTGGGTTACTTGTTTTTATAGTGATTTTTTTAGTTCTTTTTATATATTCTGGATATTGATTCTATATTAAAAGAGTATTTGGCATAGATTTTCTCCCATCTGTACTTTGGCTTTTGACTCTTTGGTTTCCTTTGTTGTGCAGATTTAAAATTCTATGCTATGCCATTCTTTAATTATTGCTCATATTTCTCAAGATGTAGGGTTCCTATTCAGGAAATATTTACCTCTGCCTATATGTTAAGAGTTTTCCCTATTTTTTTCTTCTAACAGATGCAACAGTCAACAGTTTTTAGTAATATACACAGGTAGGTTTTTGATCCACTTTGAGTTTACTTTTCTATAGAGTGAGAGATAAGAGATATAGTTTTATTCTACAAACACTTAACTGATTTTCTTAGCAACAGTTGTTAAAGAAGCTGCCTTTTCCCCAAAATATATTTGTGGCATCTTTGTCAAGAATCAGAGGATGAGTTTGTTTTTGAGTCTTCTTTTCTGTTACATTGTTTTACATGTCTGTTTTCATGCATAGTACTTAGTATGCTGTCTTGATGCTATAACTTTGTAATATAATTTGAAATTGTGTACTGTGATGCTGCTAGCATTCCTCTTTTTGCTCTGGATTATTTTGACTTTCCTGGGTCTTTCTTTCTTTCATGTGAATTTTAGGATTGTCTTCTTCCAGTTTTATGAAGATTTTAATTGGTATTTGATGGGTTTACATATAATTTGAAAACGGTCATTTTAAATATGTTAATTCTTCCTATCCATGAAGAAAAAGTTATTTCCATTTTCCAAAGTCATATTAATTTTTCCATAATTTCCATTGTAGAGGACTTTCACCTTTATGGTCAGATTTAATTATTTTAAGCAATTGTGAATAGAATTAACTTCCTAATTTCTTTTTTAGCTGATTCATTAGTGATATATAGAAAAGTTAGTTATTTTTTTATTTTGAATCTTCTTGCTTTTCTCAGTTTATCAGTTTAGAAGTGTTCTGCTAGAAACTTGAGGGTCTTCTAAGTATATCTGCATACAGTGATACTTTGATATATTCTTTTCTTATTTTTTTAATTGATTATTTATCGCATTACATAGTTCATGATATATCATCTTTCATACATTAGACTCAAATTGTGCTTTGAACTCCCATTTTCACCCCAAATACAGATTGCAGAATCACATCTGTTACATATTCACATTTTTACATAATGCCATATTAGTGACTGTTGTATTCTGCTACCTTTCCTATCCCCTACTATCCCCCCTCCCCTCCCCTCCCCTCCCATCTTCCCTCTCTATCTCCCCTGCTGTTGTTCAATTCTCTCCCTTTTTTTTTCCTCCCCCTTGCCCCTCATAACCTCTTATAATTTTATGTATCCTTGAAGGTCTCCTACCATTTCCATATGCTTTCCCTTCTCTCTCCGTTTCTCTCCCCCCATTCGTCTTTGTTTACTGTAGTCTTTTCCTCATGCTCTTTCTTCCTGTTCTGTTCTTAGTTGCTCTCTTTATATCAAAGCAGACATTTGGCATTTGTTTTTTAGGGCTTGGCTAGCTTCGCTTAGCATAATCTGCTCTAATGCCATCCATTTCCCTGCAAATTCTATGATTTTGTCATTTCTTAGTGCTGCATAATACTCCATTGTGTATAGATGCCACATTTTTTTATCCATTCATCAATTGAAGGGCATCTAGGTTGGTTCCACAGTCTAGCTATTGTGAATTGTGCCGCTATAATCATTGATGCAGCCGTATCCCTATAGTGCGCTCTTTTAAGGTCCTCAGGGAATAGTCCGAGAAGTGCGATAGCTGGGTCAAATGGTGGTTCCATTCCCAGCTTTCCCAGGAATCTCCATACTGCTTTCCAAATTGGCCTCACCATTTTGCAGTCCCACCAGCAATGTACAAGTGTACCCTTTTCCCCACATCCCCGCCAACACTTGTTGTTGTTTGACTTCATAATGGCTGCCAATCTTACTGGAGTGAGATGGTATCTTAGGGTGGTTTTGATTTGCATTTCTCTGATTGCTAGAGATGGTGAGCATTTTTTCATGTACTTGTTGATTGATTGTATGTCCTCCTCTGAGAAGTGTCTGTTGAGGTCCTTGGCCCATTTGTTAATTGGGTTATTTGTTATCTTATTGTTTAATTTTTTGAGTTCTTTGTACATTCTGGATATTAGGGCTCTATCGGAGGTGTGGGGGGTAAAGATTTGTTCCCAGGATGTAGGCTCTCTATTTACCTCTTTTATTGTTTCTCTTGCTGAGAAAAAACTTTTTAGTTTAAGTAAGTCCCATTTGTTTATTCTTGTTGTTAACTCTTGGGCTATGGGTGTCCTATTAAGGAATTTGGAGCCTGACCCCACAATTTGTAGATGGTAGCCAACTTTTTCTTCTATCAGACGCAGTGTCTCTGATTTGATACCTAGCTCCCTGATCCATTTTGAGTTAATTTTTGTGGATGGCGAGAGAAAGGGATTCAATTTCATTTTGTTGCATATGGATTTCCAATTTTCCCAGCACCATTTGTTGAAGATGCTATCCTTCCTCCATTGCATGCTTTTAGCCCCTTTATCAAATATAAGATAGTTGTAACTTTGTGGATTAGTCTCTGTGTCTTCTATTCTGTACCATTGGTCTACCCACCTGTTTTGGTACCAGTACCATGCTGTTTTTGTTACTATTGCTTTGTAGTACAGTTTGACCTCTGGTATCGCTATGCCTCCAGATTCACACTTCCTGCTTAGAATTGCTTTTGCTATTCTGGGTCTTTTGTTTTTCCATATGAATTTCATGATTGCTTTGTCTATTTCTACAAGAAATGCCATTGGGATTTTGATTGGCATCGCATTAAACCTGTAGAGAAGTTTGGGTAATATCGCCATTTTGACGATGTTAGTTCTGCCTATCCATGAACAGGGTACATTTTTCCATCTTCTGAGATCTTCTTCTATCTCTCTCTTTATGGTTCTGTAGTTTTCATTGTATAAATCTTTCACCTCTTTTGTTAGGCTGATTCCCAAGTATCTTATTTTCTTTGAGGATATTGTGAATGGAGTGGTTTTCCTTATTTCCATTTCAGAGGTTTTGTTGCTGATATACAGGAATGCCTTTGATTTATGTG
Source organism: Spermophilus citellus (assembly GCF_964194105.1). Taxonomy (NCBI): domain Eukaryota; kingdom Metazoa; phylum Chordata; class Mammalia; order Rodentia; family Sciuridae; genus Spermophilus; species Spermophilus citellus. The sequence goes on from NC_138189.1 coordinate 120,359,893, forward strand.
TGTTGATTTTATACCCTGCCACTTTGCTGAATTCATTTATTAACTCTAGCAGCTTCTTTGTAGACTCATTTGGGTCTGTTAAGTATATTATCATGTCATCCGCAAATAGCGATAGTTTAATTTCTTCTTTTCCTATTTTTATGCCTTTAATTTCTTTTGTCTGTCTAATTGCTCTGGCTAGTACTTCGAGAACTAAATTGAATAGAAGTGGTGATAGAGGGCATCCCTGTCTTGTTCCAGATTTTAGAGGAAATGCCTTCAGTTTTTCTCCGTTTAGGATGATGCTAGCCTGAGGTTTAGCATATATAGCTTTTACAATGTTGAGGTAAGTTCCTGTTATCCCTAGTTTTTCTAGTGTTTTGAACATAAAGGGATGCTGTACTTTGTCAAATGCTTTTTCTGCATCCATCGAGATGATCATGTGGTTCTTGTCTTTAAGTCTATTGATGTGGTGAATAGCATTTATTGATTTCCGTATATTGAACCATCCTTGCATCCCAGGAATGAATCCTACTTGATCATGGTGCACAAGTTTTCTGATATGTTTTTGTATTCGATTCGCCAGAATTTTATTGAGAATTTTTGCATCCAAGTTCATTAGAGATATTGGTCTGTAGTTTTCTTTCTTTGAAGTATCTTTGTCTGGTTTTGGGATCAAAGTGATGTTGGCCTCATAGAATGAATTTGGAAGAGCTCCTTCTTTTTCTATTTCTTGAAATAGCTTGAAAAGTATTGGTATTAATTCTTCTTTGAAGGTTTTGTAGAACTCCGCTGTATAGCCATCTGGTCCAGGGCTTTTCTTAGTTGGTAGTCTTTTGATGGCTTCTTCTATTTCTTCTTTTGTTATTGGTCTGTTTAAATTGTGTGTGTCTTCCTGTCTCAATCTGGGCAAATCATATGCCTTAAGAAATTTATCGATATCTTCATTATCTTCTATTTTATTGGAATATAGGGTTTCAAAATACTTTCTAATTATCTTCTGTATTTCTGTAGTGTCTGTTGTGATATTGCCTTTTTCATCCCGTATGTTAGTAATTTGAGTTCTCTCTCTTCTTCTTTTCGTTAGCATGGCTAAGGGCTTGTCTATCTTATTTATTTTTTCAAAGAACCAACTTTTAGTTTTATCTATCTTTTCAATGGTTTCTTTTGTTTCAATTTCGTTGATTTCTGCTCTAATTTTAATTATTTCTTGTCTTCTACTACATTTGCTGTTGTTTTGCTCTTCCTTTTCTAGGTTTTTGAGGTGTTGTGTGAGTTCATTTATTTGTTGGTTTTTTTCTTTTTTTGAGGAAAGAACTCCAAGAAATGAATTTCCCTCTTAAAACTGCTTTCATTGTGTCCCATAGATTCTGGTATGTTGTGTCTGTGTTGTCATTTGACTCTAAGAATTTTTTCATCTCCTCCTTTATGTCTTCTACAACCCATTGATCATTCAATAACATATTGTTCATTTTCCATGTGATGTAGAATTTTTCCTTCCTTCTTTTATCATTGATTTCCAATTTCATTCCATTATGGTCAGATATGGTGCATGGTATTATCTCCACGCCCTTATAATTACTAAGAGTTGCCTTATGGCATAATATATGGTCTATCTTTGAGTAGGATCCATGTGCTGCTGAGAAGAACGTGTATCCACTTGATGATGGTTGATATATTCTATATATGTCGGTTAAGTCTAGGTTATTGATTGTGCTGTTGAGTTCTATAGTTTCTTTATTCAGCTTTTGTCTAGAGGATCTGTCTAATGGCGAGAGCGGTGTGTTGAAGTCACCCATAATTATTGTGTTGTGGTCTATTTGACTCTTGAACTTGAGGAGAATTTGTTTTATGAACGTTGCAGCTCCATTGTTTGGTGCATACAAATTGATGATTGTTATGTCTTGTTGGTGGATGGTTCCTTTTAACAGTATATAGTGACCTTCTTTATCCTTCTTGATTAACTTAGGTTTGAAGTTGATTTTATTCGCTATGAGTATGGCCACTCCTGCTTGCTTCCGAGGGCCATATGAGTGGTATGATTTTTCCCAACCTTTTACCTTCAGCCTGTGTATGTCTTTTCCTATCATATGAGTCTCCTGAAGGCAGCATATTGTTGGATTTGTTTTTTTGATCCAGGTTACTAGCCTATGTCTCTTGATTGGTGAATTTAGGCCATTAACATTTAAGGTTACAATTGAGATATGATTTGTATTTCCAGTCATGCTTCTTTATTTATTTATTTTAGTTTGGCTAGTTTTGCTTTTTGGTTGTTTTCCTCCCCCTTTACTGAGATACCTCCTGCTGTTAGTTTTGGGCACTATTTATCAAATCCTCTTCTTGTAGTGTTTTGTTCAAAATGCTTTGCAGAGCTGGTTTTCTTGCTGCAAATTCTTTTAGCTTTTGTTTATCATGAAAGATTTTAATTTCATTGTCAAATTTGAAGCTCAATTTTGCTGGATATAGTATTCTTGGTTGGAATCCATTATTTTTCAGCGTTTGAAATACATTATTCCAGGATCTTCTCGCTTTCAAAGTTTGTGATGAGAAATCGGTCGTTAACCTAATTGGTTTACCCCTGAAAGTAATCTGCCTCTTTTCTCTCGTAGCTTTTAATATTCTCTCCTTGTTCTGTACGTTGGCTATCTTCATAATTATATGTCTTGGGGTTGGTCTATTATGGTTTTGAATGTTTGGGGTCCTGTAGGCTTCCAGGATTTGGCAATCCATTCCATCTTTCATCTCTGGGAAGTTTTCTAGAATTATTTCATTTAATATGCTGTCCATTCCTTTGGTTTGAAACTCTGTGCCTTCTTCTATCCCTATGACTCTCAGATTTGTTTTTTTTATGACATCCCATAACTCTTGAATAGATTGTTCTTGGGATTTAAGCATCTTTTCTGTGTTGACTATATTCTTTTCAAGTAGATAAACCTTGTCTTCATTATCTGATGTTCTGACTTCTACTTGATCAAGTCTATTTGTAATATTCTCGTTTGAGTTTTTAATTTGGTTTATAGTTTCCTGCAATTCTAGGATTATTGTTTGATTTTTTTTTAGGATCTCTATCTCCTGGTAGATCTCGTTCTTTGCCATTTGAATTTGTTTGTTTAATTCATTTTCAAAATATACTTTTATTTCTTGGACTTGCTGTCTCATGTCTTCTCTAATATTCCTTTCCATTCGAGTTAGGTATCCCTTGAGTTCTTTCCATATCCCTGTTTCTGAAGTTTCTATGTCCTCCTGTAGAATTGAGTTGTCTTGCATTGTTTGAAATCCTTTTTTCCCTTGTTTTCTCATGTTGTCCACGTTACTTTCCAGCTCTTTTTGATTGTGGTGTTTCTGCTCTCTTCTATAGATTTGTTTTGTTTCTGTATTACTCTGATGTCTCTCCTTTGTGTTGTTGAACTATGCCTGCTAACGTGGATTCTGCTGGGAAGGAATTCCGACGTCCGAGCTCCAGTGACGACACTACTCTGCTATGCCGTGCCCCAGTCTCCTTGCCGGGGTGCCCTAATGGGGGGGTGTGACTGGACTGTCTCTGTTTGGTTTCAGCACCCGGTCGTGGCAGGCGGGCAGACTCCCGCCGCCCAGTATCTCAGGCCGTGGGCAGGTGATCCATCGCCAGCGGGAGGGCGCTCTCCTACCGCCCAGTTACGCTGGCAGTGGATGAACTGTCGCCGGCGGGCCTGCAGTTTACAGCTGCCCAGTCAACAGAGCCTTGCCTCTAGTCTCCTGTTCTCTCCTGCCAGGCTTGGGTTCTCCTGCTAGACCAGATTTCCCCTCAGTGATGGTTCTCGGCAGTTCAAACTGTACTCTGGGCCTGTTTTGTTGCAATCTGTGGGAGAGTGGCGGTGGATACTTCAGCTCTCTAAGATGGTGGCCGCTGTTTGCCTTAGCGGAGTGTCCCTTGTGGGGGGCGGGGCCTTACCGGCTTCCTTCCCCGACTGCAATCCCGAACTCAGCCCGGGGGTCAGTGCGGGCTTGGGCTTGGCTGGTGGGATACCACCGTGTCGCAGCCACTTAATTCCCTGCTGACTGGTTAACCCCTTCTCTGCGGCGCCACGCCTTCTGTAGCCTCGGGGCAGGCCGCGCGTATCAGACAGCCTGGATCTCCGGGGTCACACCGTTGGCTTTTGGGATCCCCGGCACTCTATGGTTTTGATTTTATCTGCTTGCCCCTCCCCCAGCGCTGGCTAGGCAGGTTTTGTTTTGTCCGCTGATGGGAGGGGGGGTTGAGCGTCAGGTGCCTCTAGCTCCCCTTTAGTCTTTATGCAGGCTCACTCTGATACTGCCTCCCCCTGAAAGTCTAGGAGAGATTTTATGCGAAATCCCCCTAAGTATGGGGGCTGGGCTGGGTCACACACACCTGTTTTGTTGCTGCAATCTGTCGGAGAGTGGCGGTGGATACTTCAGCTCTCTACGATGGTGGCCGCTGTTTGCCTTAGCGGAGTGTCCCTTCTTCTTTTCTTATTTGTAACCTCCTATTTCCTTTTCTTGATTCATTGTTCTGGATAAAATTTCAAGCCCTATATTTAATATGAGTGGTAAGAGTCGACATCCTTGCCTTACTCCTAATTTTAGAGGAAATTCTTTCAGCTTTTCCAATTCACTATGATATTGACTTTGGGTTTGTCATTTGTAGCCTTTATTATGTTGAGGTAGGTCCTTCTATTCTAGTTTCTTCAGGGTTTTTATATGAAGGGGTGTTGAATTTTCTTAGATTTTTTCTGCATCTACTGAGATGATTGTGTAGCTTTGTCCTTGATTCTATTTATGTGGTATATTAAATTTATTGATTTACATCTGTTAAGTAATGTTTGCATCCTTGAAAACTAATCAACTTAATTATGTACATAATGTTTTTAATGTGCTCTTGAATTGATTTTCTAATAGTGTATTGAGAATTTTTTCATCTTTGTTTACCAAAGATATTGTTATATAGTTTTCTTTCCTTGAACTGTCATTATCCAGTTTTAGTATCAGAGTGATACAGGCTTCATAGAATGAGTTTAGAATGATTATTTGCTTTCAATTTTATGGGATAATTTTAGGAGTATTGGCATTAGCTAGTCTTCAAATATACAATAAAATTAATTATGAATCAATCTGATTCTGAACTTTTCTTTACTGCAAAGATTTTTATTATTGCTTCAATCATTTGATATTAGTCTGATTAGGTTTTCTAAATCTTCTAGGTTCAAGTGAGTCTAGCTATAGATCCATTTCTTATAAATTTTCCAATTTATTGAAATGTAAGTTTTCAAAACAATCCCTGGCGATCCTTTGCATTTCAGTTGTGTCTACTGTAACATCTGCTGTAACAAAAATAATTATTTTATTCTTCAATTTTATTAATTTGGAATTTCTTTGCCTTTCTTTTGAGTAGTGTTGTGAAGAGTTTATCAATCTCAACAACTTTTTTTGTTGGTCTTTGTATTATTCTTTACTTTCTATTTTGTTAATTTCAGTTCTACTTATTATTATTCCTTTCTTTCTCCTGTTTTCAGAGTGAGCTTGTTCTTGTTTCTTAAGGGATTTGAGATGGGTCATTAGGTTTACCATTTGAGAAATCTGTTTCTTTTTATTTATGTAGACACTCATAGCTATATTCTTCCTTCTTAGCACTTCTTTCACTGTATCACAGATTCTAGTATATTTTGTCTCAATTTTTATTTAATTCTAAGAATTTTTAAGTTTAACCCTTAATTTCTTCAATGACCCACTCATTATTAAAAGGTGTATTGTACAATTTTCATGTATTTGAACAGTTTGTATTGGTTTCTAATTTCATAACATTGTGAATGTATAGACTAAAATATGATCTGTTTTTGAGAAAGTTCCATGAGATGTCTAAACAAAATTGTATTTGATTGTTGTTGGATAGATATTTGGTAGATTTCTGTTAAGTTCAATTTATCTGGGGCTGAGGCTGTAGCTCAGTGGTAGAGTGCTTGCCTTGCACACGTTAGGCCCTGTATTCGATCCCCAGCACCACATAAAAATAAATAAATAAATAAATAAAAATATATTGCGTCCATCTACAACTATTTTTTTTAAAGTTCAATTTATCTATAGTAAAGTGTAAATCCAATGTATCTTTCTTGATTTTTTGTTTGGGTGATCTGTCAGTGAGTTCGATATATTGAAGTCCCCCAATTTTATTAAAAAGAACTTTTCCAGTACAGTTGAGGTTAACTTCATATCATGTAACATTAGTTTTATAAAATGAAATGCACCAATATTAGTGCCATTATTATTTATAATCCTACTATTTTCTTATTAACTTCTTCCCTTCACCTCTGTGTAACAACCTTCTTTGTGTCTTTGGACTAGTTTTGGTTTAGAGTGTGCTTTGACATGTGTTAGAGTGATTGTGCCTGCTTGTTTTTGGATTGTGTTTGCATCAAATATCATTTTTTCATCCTTTCACTTTCAGTCTGTGAATGTCTTTGCCTGTGAGGAGTGTTGCTTGAAGACAATATAAAATTTATTTTTTAATACAATAGGGCAGCCTGTATCTTTTAATTGAATAATTAAGATGATTTGCATTCTCCTTCCTTATAAATATGTATAAATATGCATAGCTATATATTAACTTCTTCTTGCTCTTGTTTTTCATTTCTAAGTCTTGTTACTTCTAATTCTCATTTGTCTGTGGACAATTCTAATGAAATTTCTTCTTTTCCATGCCCTCTTGGTTGTGTGTAAGATTTCTTTTATTTTCTTCTGCAATGATAATTTAGTGGTCATGAATTCATTTTGTTCCCATTTATCGTAGCAAGTTTTTATTCTCTAATTCTGAAGTATAGCTTTTCTGAATAGTGACCTTGGTTGGCAGTTCTTTTCTTTGAGGACTGGAGATAGAGTCTAAGCCCTCCTGACCCTTGGAGTTTTGCTTAGATATCTGCTGTTATTCTGATTTGACTTTATAATTGATCTATTATGTGTCTTTTGCAACTTTTATTCTTTGTCCTTGACTTTTGACAATTTAACTGTAATACATATTGGAGAGGTTCTTTTTTAATCCTATCTATTTGGGGTTATAAATGCCTCTAATGTATGAAAGTCCATCTTCTTCCTGAGGTTTAGGAAATTTTATATTTACAGAATATCTTATTTCATTGACCTATACCTCTTATCCTTCTGCAAGACCTACAATTCTTAAGTTAGTCTCTTATTGTTGTCCAAGAGTTCTTGTATATTCTAGTAAGAGCTTTTTATTTTTTTATTTATTGCTATGAATTTCCCAGTCTTGAAATTCTGTCTTCTATTTTTTTAAAATCTATTGGTGAGACTTTTAAAAAATACTTATTTTTTAGATATAGGTGGACACAATGTCTTTATTTTACTTTATATGGTGCTGAGGATAAAACCCAGTGCCTCGTGCATGCTAGGTGAGCGCTCTACCCCTGAGCCCTATTGGTGAGATGTTTAACTGTGTTTTGAAATGTGCTCCCCCCGCCAGGATTTCTCTTTGATTCTTATTCAATATATCTATCTCTTTATTGGATTTCTCATTCATATCCTGTACAGTCTTCCTTCATTCACTCAGTTGTCTGTTTGTGTCCTAGCACTGCTGGGACCCGGGTTCGATCCGGGTTCGCCACATAAAAATAAAGGCATTGTATTGTGTCCATCTACACCTAAAAAATAAATGCATGTTTAAAAAGAAAAAAACAAAAAAAAGAAAGTGATGCAGCACAAGATGAGTGACATTTTGGACTTAGAGGTAATTAATACCAAAGGTTAGCATGTGTTTCCAATATATCTTTAGTCTTTAAAACTACATAAGTTGAATAGGTCCAAGGACAAGACAAGACTTCTCAGCTGGTCCAGGTTATAAGTCATACCCTACCACTTGAGCCATATGAGCCAATACACAGATTCCCCTCTCCTATTTCCCTATTACTTTATACAAAGTAAGTATTTATAGAATCTTTGTAGTTTAGTCTTACAATGTAGGGCATTAATGTGGTACTGAATGAGAAAAAGAATTAGTGTTATCTCTAAGAAGCAGAAACTCTCATGGAAAAGGAAATGTGGACACACACAGCTAATGCTTTAGAATTTTAACACAAAATAGAATTAAACAAGAGAATATTTTCAGGGAAAGAAGCATCAAACACACACAATCATCTGAAATTTCATTATTCCTCAGAGAGACATGCTAAGCTGGATATAACCAGGATTCTAGTGAAAGGGACATCTCTCTTTCATTGATGAACATATTTATAGAAACACAAATCAGGGAATATTTTTTTGAATGTCTTCTGTAATCTTCTGCCAAAAGCAAATCAGAAAGAAAGATTTGAATAGAAATATTTTAATTGGTAAGTGATAACAAAAACAGTTACAGGAAAGACTGATTTAAAGTATATATTTTATGATCATTTTCAACTGTTGATATAGATTCATTAGCTTCTATCAGTTATTGGTTTTGAAGGATTCCTAAGTCACTAATTGCTTAACTTTTATAGCCTGCCATAGACACAGGCTGATCTTGCTCTGACATCAACAAAAATCTGTTCAATGATGAACATGTGATTATAGTAGAAAAAAATAATTGGTCTAAATAATGAAATACATGAAAAAGCAATGCAGATGGAAGCTCCAACAAGATCTTCTGAATTCTAGTCTACTGCTCACACAGTTTGGAACCACTCATTATGTTACTAATTTCCCACAGTCATGGATGGTCATGATGACTAGAATGATACTTTAAAAAGTAATGTTAAAAATTAAAGTCTACGAGACTATAACTTTTATCATTTCATTCTTATACTTCAAATACATGTAATTTATCTAAAGAAAATTTCCTACACCTTCCATGGTCAAAGAGGAAAGCTGGAGAATTTACTTTCCATCAAGTTGCTGATCCGTTTCCATCATGGAAACTCAATGTTTGTCTCTGCTAGTAGAAGCATTAGACCAACTTGGTAAAAAGGAGAGTATTCACTTTGGCTCAGGAATATTCCCCATACCTGAAACTGTAACAACTTTGTTCATAGGACTATTCTATATGCACAGTTTCGACAAAGAATACCACTCATGAATGAATCACTGTGTGTATGTGTGTGTAGTGATTTACTAAATCTTCTACAGAAGATGCTTCGCTGCTATGAAATACAAGAATTCTTATACTTGTGCTGAAGTCCAAAGGTTCGTTTTCCAAGATTGTTCCAGTGATATTCCGATATTGCTACTTTGAGAACCAGACAAAAATTCAAGTCATTCATATGTACCTCCAACCTTCCACATCATTCACATCTACCTGTAACCATCCATTTCAATATGCACACTATTTCATCCAGGGACTGTTAATGAAAACAAAAATTTTAACTTTAGTATCATTGAGCTGTCCAAACCTTGAATTTTGCTTTCTCTTTTCCATTTGTGTGTGTATATAAACACACACACACACACACACACACACACACACACACCCCTAATGAGGCAATAGAAATAGATGTGAGTTGAAGGAAAGATGCCAGTGCAAGAGATATGGTTGACATGGGCATCCTGGATTCTTGATTTGTAATATACTTACACAGTCTGAATGTACTGAGAGGTCAGCTTAGACTTAACATAACACTGACATTAAGACAGCCCCATTTCTGACCCCATTCTAGGTTTAAACCACCTGTACTTTTTCTTAAAATTTTGGAAAAAAAATAAACTTTAAAAAGATAAATTAGAAAAAGTAGTACTTTGTCTACTAAACTCTCCATATTTGCTACATAACATTAAAATCCACTCCAAATTCCTTAAAAGAGTCAACAATGGCGCTATCTGACTTGATTCCATCTTCTCTAATTTCCTACCTCTCTTATTTTAAATAGCTGCTGTCCAAAACTATTGCCTTATTTGCTGTTCTCTTGTGATATTTGAAGGGAAATTGTATATTCATTTTAGACTGGCCTTGTAAATTTCATAAGCTGTTTTATGCCTAATTTCACAAAGATAGTTTAGATGTATACTGTAAGGAATTTGAAAACTAGCTAGAAATGAGGAGAATGTGCAGATTGTACATGAGCATTCTGTTGTATACATTTGCCTAAGTGTGAAATTTAACATTTATAATGATTTTTTTTCATGCTTGAAAATTCACAGATTTAACACCCATCTATAATTAGGAAATTGCTTTTATTCCTGTAAGTATTTTTTGTATTTCATTATAGTGTCCTATGATTTCATGTCACCTGATACCATGCATTCAACTTAAAATAGATACTGTGTAATACATAATCAATAAAAATTTAGTATATACTCCAAGAACTTAGAAAACACCGAAGATAGGGCTCTTAGATCATGTTAATTTAGTTGTCAACTATTTGGTCAGTCTGCTATATGGGTCTATGTGTCAAGAACAGGACCATCATGCAGTATAGCAATAACAAATTAGATATTTAAAATATCAACCTAAAAATGTATGAGTTATAAACAGTTCATTTTGTATTCTTATACTAGATTTATTTCAAGCAACTTTTGGAGATCTAAAATTTATGGAATGCTAAGTCTCTAGAAGAATAATCAGGAAAAAAATTAATTTGCTGAAGTAGGGAAATAAAGTAATTTGCTTTGCTTTGGAAAGCCTGAGACAGTTGGAATAGTTCAGAAGGATTAAAAAAAAGTTAAAAAATGTTTATGAATTAACATATCTTTGACACTAATATGTTCTTTTTAATGATTCACTGGATAATAATAGCAAATTATAGTAAAATCTAATGAAAATAATGCCCTACTAGATAAGAAATGCCACCTTTGAGCAGAGAGTCCAGATGTTTTTAAAAATATCTTACACTTCTGTGTGAAGGGGTAGTGGGTAAAAGATATTTTGTCATATAAATTAGTCAGAAATTCTTTTAGGCAATATCACAACAGATGTGTATTTGAGTTTTGATGGTAGCTACCAGCTGTGCTTCTCCATAGTCACCAGAAATCATGTGCATGTATCATCCAGGGATAATATGGAATGAATGAAATTGGCAAAAAAGCTTCTTAGATATACCAGTAGAAACATTCCCTTTTTCTTTTCTTGGAAGATGCCAAGTCCCCTGCTGAAATGTGTGATATTTTTACATAAAAAATGTGATTACAGTGATTTTGAGTTTATTGCATAAATTCAACACATATAACTATATTAATAAAATCAAATTTTATCTATTGATCCATTTTTTGTTATATAGCACGTTTATAAAGCAGAAAAAGTGTTTAACATGTTAGAGGTTATTTTTCAGATGACATAAGGCATAATAAAAATTTCCTTTGGGAGTCCTCAGTGTACCTCCAAAAAACTGGAAATCTAGGAATCTCATTTTATAAATTCTAGGTATAAAATATGGGTCTACATTATTTTTGTTCATGCAATATTTAGTACTTTCAGAAACATTTGTTGAAAAGAGTATATTTTCTTTGTTGAATAAGCAAATAAGCAAAGATATTTGCTCATTTCCCATTTGCATGGGTCTATTTCTTATGTACCATTATGTATTTGTCTAGATCAATGGGAAGATTTGACAACATAAAAACATTAAGTCTTCCTATACATGAACATGAATATGTCTCTGCTTACACATTCTTTAATTTTTTTCATCAGTTTTATAATTTTCCTAATATAGATTTTTATGTACTTTGTCAAATTTTTAACTAAGTATTTTTTAGTGCTAATGAAAGTGGTATTGTTTTTTTAAATTTTGAATATGTACTGTTCATTGTAGATACGTAGAAAATCAATTGATTTTTATGTTAATAACTTATGCAACTTTGCTGTTATAATTTCTTACTAGTTCCAATAGTTTTATTGTTGTCTTTGTTATTGATTCTTTGAAATTTTCCTCAGAAACGTATTATATTCAAAGGAGGATAATTCATTTTTTTTTCTTCAAATCAATATACATTTTCTTTTTGAATAGCACTAGATAGGACTTTCAGCATGATGAAGAAGTTTGTCTTGTTCTCAGTCTTAGGGAGAAAGTATGTAATTTCTAATCATTAAGTATAATATGAACTGTAGATTTTTGTTAAGTGTTCTTTAACAAGTTGAGAAAATTCACCCTTTAATTCTAGTTTCCTGAGAGTTTTTTCCATGAATATGTGTTGGATTCTGTCAAATTATTGTGCATCTATTTGTATCGCCATGTATTTTTGTTTTCCTCACCCCATTGAAGATGCAATTTGCACCAATTGATGAATTTTCAAGGTTGCACTAGTTTTTGTTTTAGCCAGTTTTTATTGCTATCACATAGTACTATAAATAGACAGCTAATAAAGAACAAGTATGTATTACTTACTGTTTTGGAGGCTTTAAAGTTGAATATCAAGGCACAAAGAGTGTCTAGTGACAGATTATCCTTTCTAGCTATATCCTCAAATAGTGGAGGAGGCAGGACAGCTCTCTGGAAACTCTTTAATAAGGACACTGATATCATTCCTGAAGGTTCTGTCCTTTTGACCTAAACCCTTCTAACAGCCCCAACTCTTAATATAACAATGGTGCTTTCAAAATTAATTTAGGGATACATAAACATTCTAATTATTGAACTTGAATGGCTGGGATAAATTTTGCCTGATTATTATGTTCCATTATTTTTAAACGTCATTGGATCTTTTTGGTAGTATTTTGTCAAGGGCTTTTGCATCTGTGTTCATGAGAGATATTGTTCTATATTTTTACTAAGACATTTATTTCTGACTTTGGATAATACTGGCTTAATAGAATTAGTTGAGATGAATGCAATCCATTTTTAATTCTAGAAGAGATTATAAAAGCTTTATTTAATTTCTATCTTAAATGTCTAGTAGAACTAATTAATGAAATCAATTTGGGCTCAGTGATCTTGTTTTGAAAGATTACTATTAATTATTGATTCAATTTCTTTAATAGATAAAAACATGTTCTGATTATCTATTTCTTCTTGACTATGTATGAGAAATTATCTCTTTCAAGAAATTGGCTCAATTTATCTAAATTAAGAAACATTTGGCCGTAGAGTTGCTCATAACATTCTTTTTTTGTTGTTGTTCTAATTTGTTATACAAGACAGTAGAATGCATTTTGACAAATCATATGTAAATGGAGCATAACTTCTCATTCTTCTGACTGTACATGATGTAGAATCATACCAATCATGTAGTCATATATCTACATAGAGTAATAATGTCCAATTCATTCCTCTGTCCTTATTACACCTATACTACCTCCCCTAACTTCACTCACCTCTGCCTAATCAAAGTACTTCTATTTTTCCCTCATCCCCATATTGTGAATTAGCATTCCCATATCAGAGAAAACATTCATATTTTGGTTTATGGGGGGGATTATCTTATTTTGCTTTTTGCATATTATTCAGCTCCATCAATTTACTGGCAAATGCCATCATTTTATTCTTCTTTAAGTCTTAGTAATATTTTATTGTGTATATATACCACCTTTTCTGCATCCATTCATCTTGTTGAAGGACATCTACATTGGTTTTATAGTTCAGCTATTGTGAATTGAGAACTGCTATAAACATGTATGTAGCTGCATCAAGATAGTATGCTGATTTTAAGTCCTTTAGGTATAAACTCCAGGATGAGATAGCTGGGTTAAATGGTGTGTCCATTCCAAATTTTATAAGGAATCTCTATATTGCTTTCCATAGTGTTTGCACCAACTTGCAGTCCCACCAGCAATGTTTGAGTATATCTTTTTCCCCACATTCTTGCCAACAATTATTGTTGTTTGCAGTCTTGATAATTGCAATTCTGACAGCAGTGAGCTAAAATCTTAGAGTAGTTCTGATTTGCATTTCTCTAATTGCTAAAGATGCTAAATATTTTTTTTTAATATATATGGCAACAGATAGCATTTCTTCTTCTGTGAAGTGTCTGTTCAGTTCCTTAGCCCATTTATTGATTGGATTATTTGTTGTTTTAGTGTTAAATTTTTTTGAGTACTTTATATATCCTGAAGATTAATACTCTAGCTGAAGTGGAGGTGGTAAAAATTTTCTCCTATTCTGTAGGCATTCTCTTCACAGTATTGATGATTTTCTTTGCTGTTAAGAAGACTTTTAGTTTGAATCTATCCAATTTATTGATTCCTAATTTTCCTTCTTGTGCTTTAGGAGTTTTGTTAAAGAAGTCATGTTCTTACCTGACATGGTAAATTTTGGGGCCTATTTTTTCTTCAATTAGGTGCAAGGTCTTTAAGGTCTTTAAGTCTATTGATGTGATTGATTACGTTTATTGATTTCCATATGTTGAAAGAGCCTGCATCCCTGGGATGAATCCCACTTGATTGTGGTGCACTATCTTTTAAATATGTTTTTGTACGTAATTTGCCAGAATATTATCAATAATTTTTACATCTATGCTCATCAAGGATATTAGTTTGAAGTTTTCTTTCTTTGATGTGTCTTTGTCTGGTTTCTTATCAAGGTGATTCTAGCCTCAAAGAATGAGTTTGGAAGGGATCCCTCCTTTCATATTTCATGGAATAATTTGAGGAGTAGCAATATTCTTTTATTAGGTTTCTAATGTCCTTGGGAAAGAGGTGATGACCTCTTTTTATTTCTGATATTATTAGTTTGTTTCTTCACTTTTTTCCTTAGGTTGGATAAAGGTTAATCAATTCAATGGATCTTTTAGAAGAGCCAAATGTTTGTTTCATTGATTTTCTCTATTGTTTACCTATTTTAATTTCATTAATTTTCACTTTAATTCTTATTGGTTTTCTTCTACTTGCTTCAACTTCATGTTACTTTTCTGCCTCTAGTATGTTATTGATTTCAGATGTTCTTATCATATATGCTATCACTGTAACAAATTCTGAGAATTTTATTTTCATTTGCACTTAGTGTAAAATATGTTTTTTTGAATTTTCCTTGAGATTTTCTCTTTTATGTAAGTGATATTTAGAAATGTATTATTTTATCTTCAAATATTTGGCAATTTTCCATCTATTTTTCTGGTATTGATTTATAGTTTAATTCTATTGTGTTCTGAAAGAAACTTGCAGGATTTCTGGGCTTTTAAATTTATTTAGTGTGTTTATGTCCCATAATGTAGACTATTTTGGTGAACACTTCATGTGATCTTGAGTAGAATGCATACTCTGCTATCAGGAAGTGATGTGTTCTATAGATGTCAATTAGATACAGGTAATTGATTATGATCTCACCCAATATTTTACCTGCTGGGTCTGCTAATTATTAAAAGAAGATTGTTGAAGTCTCCAAGTATAATTAAGGAATTAAAACTTTTAAAATATTATAATGCTGGAATAGTCTATTTTTTCCTTGCCATTTTATAGTTTTTGCCTCATGTATTTTGATTCTTTATTGTTGATACACTGTTTTCTTACATGTTCTAGCAGGATTAATCGCTTCATCATTATATGATGCCCATTGTTATGCTTGATAATTATTCTTGTTTTAAAGTCTGCTTTGTCTGAAATTAATATGGCTACTCCAGGACTCTTTTTATTAGAGTTAACATAACACATTTGTCTCAATAATTTACTTCAAATCTGGGTGTCTTTAAAGTAAAATTTTTAAAGACAACTATAGTTTATTATTATTATTATTATTCACTCTTTAATCTTTATCTTTAATTGGTGCTTTTGGGTGATTCACATTTGAGTATTATTTTAATGGTTGTATTAATATTTACCAGATTTATGTCACATTTTCCTTTTTTTGTATCTACTGCCTTTGTTCTTTATGACTTTGGTAAAAATGATTTTTATTGAACTTAATCTTTGCTATGGAAAGCAAAGTAAATGACTTAGTACTCTGAATAGATTTCAGAATGGTTATTTTTATCCTCTCCTGGAAAGCAAAGTTTTTGAAATTTTATGTAAGCCACTCTGATATATTATTTATATGTTCCAGACATAAGTTGTATACAAATCCATTTAGTGTTTAATTTAGAACTTTATATCCTACAAAGAACAACTAAGCCAAATTGAATAAAATTTTATTTTCCAATATTAAATAAATCATGAAATCATATTCCAAAATCTGAAAATTATAAAAAGATAAATAATTTAACTAAATAATTACCAAAACGACTAATTTACTTTTTCTACAATACAAAACCCAAATTTAGAGACTCATATTCTATTTTGGTGGGGTATTTGTTTATTATTTTACAATGCCCATAATTTCATACACATATGGGGAAGTACGGCACTGATTTCTCACATTGTTCCTCATAACTTTTCAGCTGATTTTTCTGGGGCTTTCAAGTTATACATTATTTAATTTTATAATTTCATCTAAAATGGAATGTTTCATTTAATAATGTAAAATGCATTTAATAATGCAATATGGATTTACACTATATAGTACAATAATCTTGATTAAATGCATTTGTTAGTATGTACAAAATATGTTTCATTAATAAAAATTATGTTTTGCTCTTTTCTCGCAATCATCTTTTTCCCTCCCTCCCTTCCCCCATTCTCTCTCTGTCTCTCACTCTGTCTCTCTCTTTCTCTCCCTATCTCATTTCTTTGTTCTATATCTCATTATTATATTTAATTACCTGGATTTTATGTTAAGGAAGTATTCATTCATTTCATTAGGATGAAATTTTAAAGTATGGCATGCATCAGATTTTATTGAAACAAAAATAATTAGCCACTTCTTTTATTAAAAAACCCTATAAAATCAGGAATATAAGTATCTAATCAGATAAAACCAATATTAATTTTTAAATGGCATTATAATTCACTTAGATATAGAAACAATTTACTCACATTCTTCTATACAAATCATTTATTTTACCTATTTATAAAAGTGAAGGATTAGGGCACTTTCATACTATGGAGGCAAAAAATCTAGAGCCTACCTTCAATCTAATGATATTGAGATAAATGGTTAACTTAAAAAAGAATCATTTTACTTATTATATTTTCCTCTCATTCAGTGTAAATGATATTTCTTACAAATTATTTTATTACTCAGCCTGTCTTCAATTACCTAAAATACAACCTTTACCACCGAGATTTATATCAACTACAAAATGTTACATATTATTGTGGAGAAATTTTTTAAATGTTGCATATTTTGAGGAATGGGATAGTAGGAAAAATGTTAGTTAATAAAATATCTACCTGTTATTGGTCAATTAATTTATAAATAAAGTTACTTGTCTACTTTTCCTTTCTTTGTTGTGAACAAAAGGAAAATAAATTCAATATTTTTGTAGTTGTTTGTTTTAAGATGTCTATGTTAATTTGCTGTTTTCCTTCATCAAAAGCTGAAAAAGTAAGAAAGAAACATATTTTAACAGTTTTTATTTTTTTTATTGGTTGTTCACAACATTACAAAGCTCTTGACATATCATATTTCATACATTAGAATCAAGTGGGTTATGAACTCCCATTTTTATCACAAATACAGATTGCAGAATCACATCAGTTACACATCCACATTTTTACATACCACCATATTAGTGACTATTGTATTCTGCTACCTTTCCTATCCTCTACTATCCCCCCTCCCCTCCCCTCCCATCTTCTCTCTCTACCCCATCTACTGTAATTCATTTCCCCCCATGTTTATTATCCCGTTCCCCTTTTAACTTAAAGGTATTCTGAATTTAGTTTATACTTTACATTAAATGTAAGAATGACTAAGAGTTCAGCATGTGGCCCAACTGGAGCTTATATGTTTCCATTCTTTCTGAATTAACTCAGAAAATCCCCTGGATTAAAATATAATTTATAAACTGATTATCTTAAAATGTCAGCTCTGACTCTGATCATTCTTCTGCAGTTGCAATTGATATATTCAATTGTTCATTTACCATCTCAACATGTATACTTAATGGCAATCTTAAATTTATTTTCACCAAATAAAAATGCTTTATTCCCTTGTTCCTGACAAGTTGTAGTACAGGACTCATTATCACATTACTGCATCAGTGTTGCCCAGCATAAAATCCCCCAAATTGTTATCAATTTCAGTCATTAGGAACTTGCTGCTCTAAGTGTGATCCTGGCTTATCATCATTCGGAAACTTTTTAAAAATGCAAAATCACATTTCCAGTTCAAATTTACAAATTCAGAAACTATACTGTAACAGGATCCCTAGGTGCTTAATATAGATATTAAATTTTAAAAATATTAACCCCCCCCATACCCAATGAATCAGTTATTATCATTCCTTCTAAATCAAAACACTGAAGACAAATTATTTTTTTACCATCTCCATGTTTGCCAGTCCAATTCTTCATTAATTTGCATCCAATGTGCTTCCCACATCTTTGTTTTCTCTTCATCCATTCTTTTTTCACGGTAGCTCAGAAAGCATTCTTTTGGAATTATATATAAAATTATATAGGTTTCTATTCTGATTGCATCTGAGGCTCTTCTGTCTGTCGAGTTATATTCTGCATGATCTATCCCTAGCTACTTTTACCGCCTACCACTCCAATCTCATTTGTTATTCTTCAGCTTCAGTAACCTCTTGTGGAAACATAGCCATGAAGTATCAGAAGATCAAATGCTTGTTTCTACTGTGGCCCAGTAACACGGCAGAAGTTTTTATCAAAAGACATAATTTGACTCCGTGTCATGGTGCATGCCTGTAATCCCAGCTGTTCAGGAGGCTGAGGCAGGAGGATAGCACATTCAAAGCCAGCCTCAGCAAAAGCGAGGTGCTAAGCAACATAGTGAGACCCTGTCTCTAAAAAAAATACAAAATAGGGCTGGGGATGTGGCTCAGTGGGTCAAGTTACCCTGAGTTTAATTCCCAATACCCACCACCTGCAAAAAACAAACATATAATTCTTCACCATCAATGAGAGGACCTAGTGGTCTACTTTATGTTTCTTCCACAGTAATTTGCCCAAATTTGCACTGGAATAACCCAAACTATATCTGAATTTTTTTTTTATCAATAAGACACAATAACAGGGTCAGCCAAATCATATAGACCAAGATTTAGGGGCCTCTAATACTGCAGCATAGAGCACTTTCCTTACTGAGTGTCTGTTGGGGATGCAAATCAAGTCAAGATGGTGCCTGGCACTTTGCCAGGAGGAGTGGTTTGTGAAGTAATACCAGTGAGCCATTAAGATGATGAGGATAGCTTAATGACTGACTGCTGTGTCTAGATGATGTTAATTAAGTTAATCTGTGTATAATTAGTTGGGTATATGTACCTCTGCTGTCCCGAAGAGAAGCAGCTCCTGCTACCTTGGGTGCCCGCTACTTTGAGTTCTCACTCAGTTCCCACTGAGTTCACTCGCAACAAAGTAGTAGTTCACTCGCTTCAACCTTCAAGTTATTTTGCCCAGCCGGACTACAGCAAGTGTCAGCCAAAAATGGCAGCTTTTGTGTCTACCAATATGTGGTTCTGAACAAAATACTTTTGGGTAGAATACAAAGTCTCCAGGAAAAAAAAAAAAAAAAAAAAAAAAAAGAAAGAAAGAAAGAAAGAAAGAAAGAAAGAAAGAAAGAAAGAAAGAAAGAAAGAAAGAAAGAAAGAAAGAAAAAAATCTACCAGGATCTTCATCCTTTGTGGTAAGGAAATGCAAGATTCTTTGATTTTCTTTTATTTGAAGATTAGATTTCTAACCAGATTTGAACATGAGGGCCTAAAATATTTACCGAGTAGCAAGCTCTAAAACTGCATAAGATTTATCTTTTCACATCTGGAGCACATGTATTACCAAGATGTTCGACATACTATCCACTTATTGCTTCTGTCCAAACAGCACAATGCCATCATTATAATATATCTATGTTATGTTCTGAGGTATGGCCAGGTGGTCCAGATCTTTCTGAACTTTTACTATTGAGGGAAGAAGAATTAAGAGACTTAACAGAAAATCTTTAAGGTAATACAATTACCCATATCACACAAAACTTTCCAGAAATGATTTTATTTTCTTGATGGGGAATATAGACTAGCTATTTCATTTCTTTAATGATCATAGATCTATTTGGATTTTTAAATGCACTTTTGAAATTGAGCTCCGGTGAGTTAATTTATCTTGGAATATGTGCATTTTGGCTATATTGTGAGTATTTTTCAATGCCTATGTACATTATATCATAATTATTGGGGCCATTTATCCCATTTTACAATAGCTAGTATTTATTTTGTCTCATAAATTTCATTTTTGGTCTATATGGGCAAACATTTGCCTATTGTACTACACTTTTTCAGGAATTAAGATTTAGCTTTGTAGATCATTCTTACTATATTTTCAATTTCATTAACATTTGGTCATATGATTATATTTCCTCTTTTGAGTTTTATTATACTATTTAGTAATTTTCTTTGGAAATTTTGTATTAGAAGTGTGTTTATTAATTTTTAGTTTTGCTATGCATGGTGGAACATGCCTATAATCCCAGAGACTCAGGAGACTAAGGAAAGAGCATCCCATGTTAAAGATAAGCCAAGGCAACTTAGCAAGACCCTCT
Source organism: Spermophilus citellus (assembly GCF_964194105.1). Lineage (NCBI taxonomy): Eukaryota > Metazoa > Chordata > Mammalia > Rodentia > Sciuridae > Spermophilus > Spermophilus citellus. The sequence continues at coordinate 120,380,301 of NC_138189.1, forward strand.
CTCCAAATAAATAAATAAAAAGGACTAGGGATATACCTCAGTGATAGTATTCCCCGGAGTTTTATCCCCAGTGGCATAAAAGTAAATACATACATATATAAATAATTTAGTCCTTACTTTTGTCTAAGATAAGCATTTAAAAATAAGAATTTTTCCTGTAACTAGTGCTTTAATATTCATTTATAACTACTTTTAAATTATCCACTATATTTTCTCTTTTGATTTATGAGTGTTTTACAAATGTGATTGTAGAATTCAAAATAGCTAAGTGTTCATATTACTGATCCCCTTATTGACTTCAACGGTATTGTGATCGAAGAACATGATGTACATATTATTTTTCAAAAATTTATGTTATGTCCTCATATGTGGTCAGCAGTTTAATACTTTATGTATTCTTGAGAAGACGATCTAATATCAATTTTATGGAGGTAGGCAAATTAGTTGATTTCTAAGAACTGGATTCATTTTTTTAAAAAAGTTACTACACATTTGTAAACTTTTCTGTATATGAGATACTTTTAATTGCAAGAAATATTTCAAATATCTCAGATATTTAGGATAGATTTCTCAAATTCCTCCTGCTATCTTATGTGGTACATAAAAATCTAAAAGTGTTAAATTAGTACTTTTATTATACAAAATGATCTTAATAACATATTTATATTAAGGTATATTTTATCTGATATAAGTAAAGACATATAAACTTTATTTTGATTAACAATACTTGTTTCTTTTTTTTCCCTTTACTTACATATTTTCAACTACTTGTGTTTAGGTTGGTCTCTTATTCAGAGCATAAGGGTGAAATTTTAAAATCCAATCTGCTACCACTATTTAAGCACTATATTAATATATTTACAATCATCCTGATTATATATACACCAAGTGGGATTTCTTACTTTATGGAATTTTATCATGCATTTTTATTTATTTATCCTACATTTTTATCCTGAACATTTTTATTCTGCATTACCTCTCAAAATATTTGGATTTTGTTTTATTTTCATTGTTTTCTTATTCAGTGTTTTTCTTTAAAATATTAAACTTCCTTTAAAATTTTTTTAGTATAATCCTGATAATGGTATACTCAATTATTATATATTTGAGAAGGTTTATTTATTTTCACTTTGTTTTCAAATGATATTTTGCTAAACATACAAATCTTAATTGGTAATGATGTTCTAGAAACATTCCATCCCAAATATAGAATTCTATCTTCAAGTTTTTTTTTTTTTTTTTGAGAGAGAGAGAGAGAGAGAGAGAGAGAGAGAGAGAGAGAGAGAGAGAGAATTTTTTAATATTTATTTTTTAGTTCTTGGTGGACACAACATCTTTGTTGGTATGTGGTGCTGAGGATCGAACCCGGGCCGCACGCATGCCAGGCGAGCGTGCTACCGCCTGAGCCACATCCCCAGCCCTATCTTCAAGTTTTAATTGCTGAGAAATCTGCCATCAGTTTAATTATTATTCCTTGATGCATATTTGATCTTATATGTTTCTCTAGCTACTATGTATGTACTTATCATTTTGTTGTGCTGGCACTGAGTAATACCTCCAGGCATTTTCTGACTACTTTTAAAATCCCTCTCTTGAGTATGGTGTTTCTCAGCATTCCTAAAAGCCTCTATGTATTTATATTTTTGTTCTTACCATATGAATTTTAAACTGTACTTTGAGAAATTCTTTGTGGGTTTATATTTTAATACCTTCAGGAAAAGTTTAGATGGTTATATCTTCAAATATTTCATGTCTGCCAATTTCTCTTTTCTACTTTGGGATATCTGATCAGACACACATATTAGACGTTCCCATTCTATTTTTCATATCTCCACTGTTATCTAATAATTTTGCTATCTCCCCTTGTCTCCCTATTTATTAATTTTATGGATCAAGTTTCTCTCCCTTCAAAGTGTTCTGATATAATATGGGATTCTCTAATTCTATCCTAAATGTACTACTGGTCTGAAACTTGTCTCCTATCTGTAGCACTGATCTTGTGGAATTCCCTTAGGATGATCCCACATTTTATAGGTGACTTACTCTTTTAGTGACAAGTCTCAGCTCACAAACTCTTTGTATGATTTGATTTTTGGAGTTTCTTCCAAATATCTTGTATGGCCATACTTTTGCCAAATTTTTATGATTAATCTTTCCAGTTTTTGCTATTTTAACTTTAGCTAAATTTATGGAGGTATGATGTACATATCATAATGTCCAGTTATTTTAAATGTTCATTTCTATACTTTGGGGAAAGTAGTGATAGTTGTGTTAACATCATGATAATCAAAATATCCCTTCCATCACATCAAAAATATCCCAGTTCTCCTTCATATTTTCACACTCTTTCCTCACTCACTAGCCCATGGCAAACAATGATTCACTACTTATTACTGTAGATTTAGACTTTTGTCTTGTGTAAAACTGAATGTCATTCACCCGGAAGATCTAATTTTATTTGAGGTTGCACTGTGTCCTACTTCCTAAAAGGATTATTTTTATTGTCTCTTAAAACTTTTCAGTACTGCTGAAGACAATTACCTCTGGATATATCTATTAACTTCTTTTTAGCTGAGAGCCATCAAATGGATTAAGTCCAAAATTTATGTGCTGCCTTAGGTAGGATACAAAAGTAATGAGAAAAGAATATGCTTTCTTTCCAAAGTTATTCACTGCACCCTTGGGTCTGTCTCTGAAGGGGTGTGTGTTGTGTGTGTGTGTGTGTGTGTGTGTGTGTTTTAAAAAAGACCAAAAGTTTTTTTAACTTATTTTTTTATTGATTTTTTTAAAAAATAAATGACAGCAGAATGCATTACAATTCTTATTACACATATACAGCACAATTTTTCATATCTCTGGTTGTATATAAAGTACACTGACACCAATTCGTGTCTTCAGACGTGTACTTTAGATAATGATCCTGATTTTAACTATCTTTAATTTTATACTTTCTACCTGTACATCAGAAGTAAGAGATCTGTAATCTGCTTGGAGTCAAACCATATAGACTTTTAAAAATGTAAAAGTGTCTTTTACCTAATACTATATTCATAAAAAAAAAAACATGAGGTTTTCCACTTATTCTCTAACTACTATATTGTTTTCTTGGCTTGTTTTATTTTCTACCTTTTCTTTATTCTTATACACATTAGTTTCTGGGAGAGGGAAGTGTAGAAGTGTAGTTTGATTCTATGATACTGCCCCAAACTCTCAATTCAATAACTTTGAAACCTCAAACACTGAAGTAGAAGGAACATAGTTCTATTTGGAAATAATAAATTATGAGAAAATTGTAATGGAGATTATGTTAAATAAATATTTCATCACAATCTAGTTTTCTTATCTAAAAAATTTTATTAAAACACTCCACTCTGGGGCTGAGGATGTGGCTCAAGCGGTTGCGCCCTCACCTGGCATGTGTGGGCCTGGGTTCGATCCTCAGCACCACATACCAACAAAGATGTTGTGTCCCCCGAAAACTAAGAAAAATAAATGTTAAAATTCTCTCTCTCTCTCTCTCTCTCTCTCTCTTTAAAAAAAAATTAAAAAAACACTCTACTCCTGCCTCAGTAATCCAAAATAAAAAGATATATCTTCATATTACTCTCTAATCTCTAGGCCTGTTTCCATATTGTGCTGTAGTTTCCTGAAATCAATCACCCATTGAAACCTCTTATGGTGAAAATATGGTTTGAATGTGGCCCCAGAGTTTCATGTGCTGGCAACAGGGCTTTCGTTATGACAATGTTGTTATCATGAGGCCTTTAATAACTGGGGTTAGTCGAAGGTGATTAGTTAGTTCTGCTGCCTTCAAAAGGGCTGAAGCTCTAGACAGAGCCCAGTTAGTTCCTAAAAAATGGCTTGTTATAAAAAAAGCAATCCTGGCTACCAAATTCCTTTGGTGTCCTGACTTTCCATGTGATCTCTTCCTCTCATACATGCTTCCACTCTAATGCCACCCATTAAATTGTGATGCAGCCCTAATCCCTCATCAGGTTTAAACAAATTCTTGCACTATCCTCTTGAATTTTCAGAGCTGTTAGTTTAGTAAACCTCTTTTTGTTATAAAGTGCCTAGATCAGCTATTTTGTTTCAGTAACAGAAAATGAACTAAAGTATAGCACAGGACCTACTATTGTTCATGGCATATAGGATTTGTTTAATAAAGCTTTTTCATTGAAAGAATGAAATACTCTAGTTTCAAAGAAATTTATACCTTTTATATTTTGTGTGTTTTGAAATTATTATCATAATTGTAAAATAGATGTAATTACTGCCAAAGAAATACTAACATTTAAACTGTACTTAATAGAAATATAAAAATATAAATTCTTTGCAAATTGTATGCTGGCTCTGAGAAGGCAATTATCATTTTGATACTGGGAAAGCTTATTATACCAGAAAATATCACAGAGGATCCAAAAATTGCACAACAGATCATACTAAATTAGGAAAATGTAAGAAGAAGCAATAGGAGAGACATTATATAGCCACATGAGTAACATTTTCCTGACTGCACTACTGACAATTAATTGACACTTAGAGGATATTTAAATATCATCATTGCACCATACTTATGAAATATATGCAGATTTTTAAATACTTTTAATATTTTTTAATATATGTGGATTTCAGCACTTACAACTGATATGTTTGTTGCATTTATAGGGTCTCTATAGACATAGAGGTGTAGTTTAGTGGAAGAATGCTTGCCAAGTATGCATGAGGCTCTGGGTACAATCCTCAGCCCAGCAGAAAACTAAACATATATAAATATAAGGTTTGCATATTGATAATGCTTTGAAAAGGATAGCAACAGGAGACTTCTAGCTAATAATTAAACTGTTTTTTCTCTTTTTCATAGGTCTGGAGCCAGACTCCATGGATGTTGGAATGATGGATGTCACCATCACACATAGTCCTTAGAATCCTCTCTGCCTTTCACAGCTCTTTACCAAGTTACCTGAGGAGTGAATATAGATTTAATTTTTATTAAAATTTGATCCTGCCTAATGTTAAGTGAACCTCATCCATCTGTAAATTTATTTTTATTTTGCTAAAAGAATGCTAAAGGAATAATTTGAACAGCCAATTACAAATGGTATTTCAATTCGTGCCTTTAAAGCTGTCCTTTGATTTTTTTCAACTACTCATTTTAATTCCCCCATTTAGTTTAATATCATTCCAATCTACAGTCTACAGTTGTTTTTAATCATTAAATATGTTTTTCATGGTTTGGGGGAGACTAAGCTGAGGAACCTTTTTAAAAACTTAAGTATTTTCATGCTTTTTTTTTTTCTCATTTAGTTTTCCTGAGGAGTGGATTCTGTCCACAGAGAAATCTTCAAAAGCATGTGTTGATGATAGTAGGGTTCCTAAATAAGATAAAGAAAAGTTTCCCTGTTCCTCCCTCTCACCATATTAGCCAAAAACAAATGTGCTGTTTGAAGTCATTATGTGTATTTGGACCCTGCTCATTTCCCCAGTTTATCATAACTAAAGACATTCCTGACCCTCACAATAAACAAACTGTAGCTGTTTCATCTCATTATTAAGATAGAATAAATGGCTGGGCATGGTGACACACACATATAATCCCAGAGGCCATGGAGACTAAGGCAGGAGGGTTTTTTTTATTTTTTTTATTTTTTTTATTGGTTGTTCACAACATTACAAAGCTCTTGACATATCATATTTCATACATTAGATTGATGTGGGTTATGAACTCCCAATTTTTACCCCAAATGCAGATTGCAGAATCACATCGGTTACACATCCACAATTTTACATAATGCCCTAATAGTAATTGTTGTATTCTGCTACCTTTCCTATCCCCTACTATCCCCCCTCCCCTCCCCTCCCAACTTCACTCTCTACCCCATCTACTGTAATTCATTTCTCTCTTTGTTTATTTTCCCATTCCCCTCACAACCTCTTATATGTAATTTTGTTTAGCAATGAGGGTCTCCCTTCATTTCCATGCAATTTCCCTTTTCTCTCCCTTTCCCTCCCATCTCAAGTCTCTGTTTAATGTTAATCTTTTCTTCTTACTCTTCCTCCCTGCTCTGTTCATAGTTGCTCTCATTATATCAAAGAAGATATTTGGTATTTGTTTTTTAGGGTTTGGCTAGCTTCACTAAGCATAATCTGCTCTAGTGCCATCCATTTCCCTGAAAATTCTATGATTTTGTATTTTTTATTGCTGCATAGTACTCCATTGTGTATAGATGCCACATTTTTTTTTATCCATTCATCTATTGAAGGGCATCTGGGTTGGTTCCACAGTCTAGCTATTGTGAATTGTGCTGCTATGAACATCGATGTGGCAGTGTCCCTGTAGCATGCTCTTTTAAGGTCTTCAGGGAATAGTCCGAGAAGGGCAATAGCAGGGTCAAATGGTGGTTCCATTCCCAGCTTTCCCAGGAATCTCCAAACTGCTTTCCAAATTGGCCGCACCAATTTGGAGTCTCACCAGCAATGTACAAGTGTACCCTTTTCTCCACATCCTCGCCAGCACTTGTTGTTGTTTGACTTCATAGTGGCTGCCAATCTTACTGGAGTGAGATGGTATCTTAGGGTGGTTTTGATTTGCATTTCTCTGACTGCCAGAGATGGAGAGCATTTTTTCATGTACTTGTTGATTGATTGTATATCCTCCTCTGAGAAGTGTCTGTTCAGGTCCTTGGCCCATTTGTTGATTGGGTTATTTGTTATCTTATTGTCTAATTTTTTGAGTTCTTTGTATACTCTGGATATTAGGGCTCTATCTGAAGTGTGAGGAGTGAAAATTTGTTCCCAGGATGTAGGCTCCCTATTTACCTCTCTTATTGTTTCTTTTGCTGAGAAAAAACTTTTAAGTTTAATTAAGTCCCATTTGTTGATTCTAGTTGTTAACTCTTGTGCTATGGGTGTCCTATTAAGGAAGGCAGGAGGGTTTTAAGTTCAAAGCCAGCCTCAGCAAAATAGTGAGGCCATAGGCAACTAAGTGAGACCTTGTCTTAGAACAATAAATAAATAGGGCTAGGGGTAACTCAGTGGTTAAGCATCCTTGGGTTCAATCCCTGGTACCAAAAAAATAAAAATAACATGTTACCTGTTTCTGTTGTAGAATGTTATTCCATGAAGAAAAGACATCTCTCTTTTCTGTATAATCAATTAATGACATTAAGATTTATACATTCACATACATTAATACAGACATTATTCATTACAGATAAATATGACAATATTTGAAAAAAAATAACAAAGAACAATAGAGGTGAAGAATGTTTTTCTCTGTCCTTGCTAAAAAGCCTTGTACTCTATAAATAAACTAGAAAATTCTGAAATTGCTTCTTATGGAATGTCACATATCTATGTGAGATTTGCTGGATGAAATTTTAGCAAAAACCAACACATAGCCATTGTGCTCTTTTAAACACTTTCTTTAGATACAATGTGTTTCCCCCAATGTGAAAGCTTATCATAGGGTTTTAATGAAGTGATGAGCGGGTTAAATTCTCAGGCAAAGCATCTCCACTCCAGCTCCAGCTGAGGGCTAAAAACCAGTTTCTTTATAGTACTTTCCAAACCTTTATATAATAAAAATGTGTCAAAAACAGAAGGAAAAAAAAATCAAATCTGTAACAATAGGCATTGTCACTAAACAGTTTTTCTACATCAATGTAACCATGTTCCCTGTGGGGCAACACAGGACATTCAGCAGGAAACTGTACTCTTATTAAGGTATTATAGATATGGTCATTAAAGGCAGCAGAGGACTCATGTTCTGCGGAGGAGTGCTAGCCAAGATGTTCAGCAGTTTTCATCTTACATTTTAAAAAGGAGCATGTAAAAGTGACATGCATACACTTTACAACTTGCCCACAGGAGCTTCATTAAAAACATTTACCATAAAAAAAAATCTTGATAGCAGCCTTTTGTTGGAAAAGGTAGCTGAAAGCTGTCAAAGTCTGGTCTTTTGTGGGGCATAATGAGCTACTGCCATGGCTCTATTGTCCTAACCAAAGCTGGTTTTCAAATGATTCCTTAGGAACATAGTCCAACATTTGTCAAATGTGGCTGTAATTTGTAAATTGTGTTCTGAATGTTTATATTATCTCTAACTTAAATGCTGTAAGCTCTTCTTCCTTAGCTCAGCCCTGATAAGAAGAAAATGACAGCACAAAGGAGACTGAGATGGTCTTACAGAAATACATTACACTCTGTGCTGCAGCTCTCATTTGAGATAGTGATTTGCTCCATAGATTCTATTTTCTATTGCTGTACAGTTTGAGTTTAAATTGTTGCATTTTCTTTGCAAAAATGACCAGTCTCTTTATATTTTTGTTGGAATTATTCTTTATATTCACAAGTGCCACTCTATCCTTTCATAAACCAAATATTTTTCCCTTTAAAATGAAAATAAAGATTTCATTTTAACATTTAGGGTTTCAACATTTGATGTGTACTTAAAATGGGATATTTCAAAACTATTTATACCTCCTCAGTGTTTAGATATATGCAAATGCATGAATATGTATATGTTACTGGTGCAAGGGGCAGGGCTCCCTAGGGAGTCCCATGTCCAGATTCTTGGCATCCCCAGCAAAGATCCCAGAGAGACAAATTTTGGCAGGAAACCAGAGGTTTATTTGAAAGCAAAAGTAACATTGGCAGAGAAGCAAAATTTCACTCTGGGAGGGCAGAGTGGGCTGAACTGAGAAGTAGCTCATGGCTCCATCTACGGAGCAGTTGTATGGGGTTGTGCTTATTCTCCCCCCTTTGCCATGGGTGGATCTGGCGTTGATTGGCCACCTTGATTGACAGCTAAATTTTACATAATTTCTTTTCTATAGTCCATGCATAAGTTTCTTTTTCCCCTAGAAAATGCATCGAGCAGAAGCAAATCACAATCCTAATCATATTTTAAATAACAACTAACTTTAGGATTATCCCTTAGGCTATTGCACATGGTCTAGGAGCTTTCCCTGGTCTAGGTTGCCCAGTTTCCCCTCAAAGGAAGAAACTTAAGTAGAGTGTGGGGTAGAGGTCTGAAAGCGCTAAGGGGTGGTCCTTTACACACACACATACACACACACACACACAGGATAGATAAATATAATATTACTTAAGATGAAAGTTTTAAAAACTGCAGGTATCCTAGTGATTTTCATTGTGAAGCACAAATTGTGAATTTTCAATTCCAATGTATGAGCATGCAGGATTTTTTTTCTTATACTCTAAGTGTTCTCTCTTTTTCCTCACTCTTTCTTGGTCATATTTGTAAAATTAGACTTATTTACTGTCCTTGGCTTGCTATAGTGACATCTGACCAGCTCAATAATCCCTAGCAGTGCCTTGACTCTCCTATTACTTGGCTACAGAGGAACTGACAGTACACTGTTCCTGCCACCCATTTTCTGATCCTTGTACTACCCTATTCTCATTTTTCTCCACCTCCAGATTAGACATGGTGCATTTTTACGACGACTTCCTTGAAACATACTCAGCAGCCTACATAATCTATTTTGCCCATAAAACTTTAGAGAATCCCCAGTCTAAGAATCCTCCATCAGCTCTATGCTTGGAGAAAAATAGTCAACCTTGCTGACTGGACTCATTTTAAATCATGATCACCAGCTTTAGGTGAGCCCTTAAAGGACCTGGCAACCCTCTTAAATTTTGTAGTACATTAAATCTGAAGAGGTATTTTACTCTTTCTTTTCTTTCATCAGAATGACACGATCACCACTCTTATCTGAACATGAACTTTCATTCATTTCTCAGAGAAACCAGAAATAATCACAAGAAAATAATTCTAGGTAAGCCCCGTGTTTCATTTCCAACTGGTATATATTCTCTCTTAACTTCTGTGAATATGGATATATTGCTCCAGTTGTTCACTATGCACTTTGTTGCACTCAGAGAGAGTCCAGGATTCCCTTACTTTCTCATTGTTTCATTTCCCTTCTCTTTACCCATTTTATTTCCTCATTTTATATTTTTACATAGAAAATCATCCTTACACTATAACTGCACCATCTGCTGCACCACCATATAGCAAAACTGTTCATTATCTCCATGCATCTTTTTTTTTTTCTCACAATCCTTCTTGAGTTCAATAATTTTCACTTTTGTTTCCCAACAAAGTAAATCATCACTTCTACCCACTTAACTAAAGGTAATGGGCATCTTTAGTTTACATTTTACTTAACCTAGCAGTCATATTACCTTTGATAGATATTTGTGAATGATTAACGAATTTCTACTCGAGATATCTGACTAGAACACTCGGATCTCAGCCCAATGTTCTATCACATATTAAGGTAGTTACTTGACATCTTCAGTCTAATGGATTACACTTTAGAAGTACAAAACTTTATTTTTGATCTCTATGTTCATTTACCTCTCCCACAATCATCTTTATCTTATGAAGTGACAACTTTATCTTTCCAAATATTCAGAGAAAATAAATCCTGAATTTATTAGAATTTACTTTTTCTTTTTATACTTCACATTGAAACCATCCTCAAATATTTTCTCTGTACTAAAAAAAAATTTGAAATTACAGTGTTCTTCACACAGCCTCCACCAACAGTCATCTGACTCAACCTTTTTTTCCCCCTGTACATTATTACCATGACTTCACAAAGTATCTGTACTTTTGGTCTCCTTTTCCTACATCTCTTTTTAACATGAAAGTCACAGGAGAAGATGTAAACCAATTCTTTATGCTCTTGAACACAAAGCATTTCAATGGATTTGCATCTCACTTGAAATGAAGTTAAAAATCCTTAACTTTGTCTATGAAGTTGTATAAGGTCTGACCGCACTATCACTCTGGCATACCTTTATTCAGCACTATTTTGGGATCCAATCAGGCCTCCTTACTGTATATCAACCATATTAAGATCCTGTATATCTGCCATCACAGTTGGTTGTCTTTTTCTTGAATATTCTTACTTCCTAGTGAATTGATACTATTTCTTCCCTGAACCTTATGCTCCCAGGTCTTCTGTGACTCTTCTTTATTCACTTAGTCCTCTTCCTTTTCTTTACTCTAACCATACAATTTATGGCCATTTATCATAGTATCTATTTTGTTTATTGTTTATCTTCCCCATATAGCAGAGTGAGATTTTTAATGTGTTGCCAAATGCTACTTCATCTAACACATTTTATTTTTTTCTTCTTAATTTTTTTATTTATTTTTAATTCATTTTTTTAAATTTATATGTGACAGAAGAATGCATTACAATTCTTACTACACACATAGAGCACAATTTTTCATATCTCTGGTTATATACAATGTATATCCACACCAATTCATGTCTTCATACCTGTACTGTGGATAATAATATCCATCACATTCCACCATCATTTCTAACCTCATAACCCCTCCCTTCCCCTCCCACCCCTCTTCCCTATCTAGAGTTCATCTATTCCTCCCATGTTCCCACTCCCTATCCCACTATGAATCAGCCTCCTTATATTAGAGAAAACATTTGACATTTGGTTTTGGGGATTGGCTAACTTCATTTAGTATTATCTTCTATAACTCCATCCATTTACCTGAAAATGCCATGATTTTATTCTCTTTTATTGCTGAGTAATATTGCATTGTGTACACATGCCACATATTTTTATCCATTCATCTATTGAAGGGCATCTAGGTTGGTATCACAGTTTAGCTATTGTGAATTGTGCTGCTATAAACATTGATGTGGCTGTGTCCCTGTAGTATGCTGTTTTTAAGTCCTTTTGGTATAAACCAAGGAGAGGGATAGCTGGGTCAAATGGTGGTTCCATTCCCAATTTTCCTAGAAATATCCATACTGCTTCCCATATTGGCTGCACCAATTTGCAGTCCCACCAGCAATGTATGAGTGTACCTTTTTCCCCACATCCTTGCCAACACTTATTATTATTTGTTTTCATAATAGCTGCAATTCTGACTGGAGTGAGATAAAATCTTAGAATAGTTTTGAATTGCATTTCTCTAATTACTAGCAATGAAATGTTGAATATTGAGGGGCTGGGGTTGTGACCAAGTGGTACAGTGCTTGCCTAGTATGGGAGAGGCCCTGGGTTTAATCCTCAGCACCACATAAAAATAAATAAGTAAAATACAGGTATTGTGTCTAACTACAACTAAAAAATAAATATTAATGAAATGAGTGGATTAATGTATCTACTCTCAAACATTTCAATAATAATTTTCTCAACTGGTATATAAGACATATATTTTAACTTACATTTTACTTACCATCAGTGAATAGAGTTTTTGATGATGATGATTTTTACATATACCTAATACCACATTGGAAGTCAGTATTCAGTTTCATATACTTTTCTTTTACTACATCTTTAACATAAATTTAATTCTAACCTTTCCCTTATTATATAGTTTTTGTTATTCCTAAGATACAAATTGTACTATACATTCATAATTTCCTAAAATGTATTAACTCTTTTTTTTCAAATAATTTATGTCTCTTTTATATTATTGCATAATGGCAGTAAATATGAGTTGACAATATGTTTTTGGTTTCATCTTCTCATTTTAACCTTTTTTTTTTTCATTTAAATCAACTTGATTTTGTTTTGGGACATTGTGACTCATGATTCCAGTACACTCAGTTTTTATTAGTGTTATTATAAAATTGCATATTTTATTATACATAGGATATTTTACCTTGAATTCTGTTTTCTTATTTTTTTCCAAGTTTATTTATTCATTTATTTATTTTTGGCTGTTTTCCTGGTATGTTTCTTCGGTTATAATAATTAATTTCTTTTTGTCACCTATTTAATTTTTTTCAGGTGAGAATCATATATTTAATTACATGTTGTTTTCAACCATTCTATTTCTATTTACATTTAGATGTATTTCATGGCTAATATTGAGATGTATTAGTTTATTTCAAATTGTTCTTGCACATTTCTATATGAATGACATTGGTCTATTGTTATCTTTCGTCTTTTTATCTTTTATTCACAATTATTTTCTTCCACATAAGTATTATAATTGTTCATTTGTAAGGTATTATATATTATTTTTACTCTATATAAAATCTTTTAAAACTATATAACTTACTATTATAAAAATATTTCTGATGGTGGTTTGGTTTAGATTTGGAATTGCCCCCAAAGCTCGTACGTTGGAATCATGATGAAACTAGGTTCAGAGCTGTGGTTTTTAGACAATCATTGAATCATGATTGCTCTGACATCATCAGTGGATTAATCCACTGAGGCTAAATGAAACAATAGGATCAGGGACCTTGTTGGAGGAGGTAAGTCACTGGAGGTGTGAAGTGTTTATCTTCACTCTGGCCTGCCTCCATCTCCTTTTCTTTTTCTCTCTCCCTTCCTCACTATCCCACTGCTTTCTGGCTGCCATGAGCTGAGCAGCTTACCTCTGCCATGCCCTTTTGCCCTGATAGTCTGCCCCACATCAGGATCAGAGCAATGAAATCAGCTCACCATGAACTGAGCTGAGTTACCATCCAAAATAAACTTTTCTTCTAAGTTGTTCTTGTCAGGTATTCTCATCACAGCTCTGCAAAGCTGTCTAATACAGATGGTATAGTAGTTTTGTTTGGATTTTGCATCAGGTATGCATGAATGAGAACTATCTTGTTTATCTAGTCAGTATCAATTTGCAACATAAATTTTTCAAATCTCAACATAGGTTAAAATTTACCTTATAAGTAAGATAAAATGGTTCTGCTACTCATAATTAAAATTTTGTTTCTCTTTGTGGTTGTACAAATCAATCAGGAAGTCAAAGATGAATTTTTATTTATCATGATGAGGACAAAAAATTTAAATTATTGATCAGCCAACTTACTGTGATATGGAAACCACTTGAAGGCAGAGATGTGGGCTACAATAGAGAGGAATGGATTACTTACATTGCCATTTCAATATTCCATGTAGTGGAGTCTTGGAGTGAGTTCATGTAAGTAAAGTTAATAGGCCAAGAAGAGTTACTTAGGGTCATTAATAAATCATTTCTAATTAGTGAATGTGAAAATATAAGGAAAATGAAAGATTGATGTTACTTCTTTATTCAAAACATTCCACAAAGTCCTAAATTTCCTAATGTTGAAGAGTTAATTAAATTAACCTATGTGTATGATTTAAGTATATAATTTGGTGTGGTTTTATTTCTGTGGCTACCTTTGGCACCAGTAAGAGGATGTATAGAATGTGAACTTATAAATCATTGTTTACTTCTCCTTAAATACACACACACACACACACACACACGTGGTTTAACTGCTGATATTTTTATCCTAACACATTTTATATTTCCTATGTACTTATCTTGGGTTTTTCCTCAGTTAGCTGTGATGTTTTTAGGTAGTTTATTCAGGAAAGCATATGTTCTCTCAATCAAAATGCATTTACACTAAAAACATTATATAAATTAACTTCAGTTCATATGTATAAGATGCATATGAAACACAAAATGAATGGGACTTAAGTAAGTCCCATTCCCAAGATAACTCTTTATAAATATATACACAAATCTAAACAAATATAAACACTTCTGGTCCTAAGCATTTTGTATAAGGGATATTCATAGTCACTTATAAAAGGATTTTTAAATTACATTGAGCCGTTTACAAAATGGCTTTCTGTCATTTCTAAACTCTTTCTTCTGCCCACCTAGTTGTTTTAATAATAGTTTTTAATAAAAACAGATCTCATTGATATTTAAGTAGCTTTCTCTTCAAAGCATACACCTGAATCTATTGGCATGTATTAAGGAATACTAAAGACATAAGGAATCAGACAAAATAGATTTAGAACATCTTACCTGTCTCTACCTCACTTTTTTTTCTTTTTTGCTGTCTTTAATAGGTCTTCTATCTTTGCTTCATTCATGAATAAGGATTTTGCATTATTTCCATAGAATTATGAATGTTATTTAATATTTAATGTGATTCTTCTAAGATAAGGATATCAGTGTCTTGGGAAAAGAAATAGAATCAATTGTGAGTGTGTGTGTGTGTGTGTGTGTGTGTGTGTGTGCTGAACCCAAGAAGCGCAGGACAAATTAGCAGCTGAAACTCCAAGCATGTGTCAATATCTCAGTCTTGATCTGAAAATTTTAGGGAAAATTGACTCTCTGCGAATTCAGATAATAATTCTGTTACAATATTGATGTAGAATTCCTTTTCCTTCACACAGATGTTAATCTCATCTACAAAATACCTTCAGAGCATCATCTACACTAGTGTTTATTAAAAAAAGAAAAGAAAAACTGGGCACTCTAATGCAGCCAAGTTGACACATAAAATTTGAACAAAATAATATGCCCAGCAAAAAATCTAGGTAAGCAGAAGCCTGTACTTTAAAAATGGTAACTAACAAAAACTTATACATAGGTATACTAAGAAAATATTTTTATTTAGGAAAAATAATATCATTGTGTTAAAAGCAAAACAGTGAAAAAAACAACCTAATAATTTGTCAACAAGGAATGAAAAATAAGTTATGATACATTCACACAATAAATCACAGTGACTACTCAGGGCATCCCTTCTGCAGAAAAAAAAATTGTAAATCATAATATTTTTAAGGATTAATTTCCAATTAACAGTTATCAAGAGAGTTGCAAAAGTGGTACATCATAACAACTGAAAGAGAAAGGTCTTTTATGGTACTAAGTCGTCTGGCAATCTAGGCCAACAAAAAGAGGAAGTTATTTCTAATTTATAGTATTCACAATTCTCAATTGTGATTCAAAATTATAATTCACATTGTAGATTTAAATGTGAAAATGAAATAACAAAGTTTCAATAAGACTACTCATAACTACATTTTCATGATTTTTAGGTCAGAAAAGGGCTTACCATAAGGGAAATGATTAAAAAGTTAGGCTGTGCTAATAGCAGATATTTCTGTTCATTAGAAGATATGAACAGATATTTCTGTTCATTAGAAATTATATCCCATCTGATTCAAATGTATGATATGTCAAAGTCATCGTACTGTCATGTGTAACTAATTAAAACAAAAAAAAAATTTAAAAAGATATGCAAGGCATAAGCAGGTGAAAGACAGACTGTGAGAGTATAATTGCAGCACACTGAAAAGGGGGGTTCTTATCTAGCATAGTGAAATCTACAAAACTGTATGAAAACACAATCCAAAAAACATTGGATCAAAATTTTACAAAAGACAGTCCATATGGCTAAAGGCTTGAAAATGTGTTCCAGCTCATTTGTCACAAGGGAAATGAAAATGAAAATACAAGTGACAGACTTCTAGAGCACTGTCCGAAATGCTTAAATGAGAAACACTGAAAGTACCCATTGTTAGTAAGGAACAGGATTGACTGAATTCTGACAAACTGCTTGAGATAAATTAATACAAACACTGAAAAAAATAAATTGGAAATATACAAAAAATCTTAAAATGATAAAATTTTAATTCCTTGGGCAGTCTAAACACATACCTTTTTTGTAATATTACTAACTTCAATAAAATAGTTATTAAAAATAAAAATAATAAAAGTAGTATATTTTATTGGGGGTAACATAGATTATATTTTCTCAAGAAAAAAGTAAAACCTGCTATAGTAGCAATAGCTTGTAGTCCCAGGAATTGAGATGCTAATGCAGGAAGACTGCTTGAGTCTGGGAGTTTATGTCCAGCATGGAAAACATGAAAAATTATTATTATTATTTAATACAGATTGACAGAAGATGGTGGTCCAGATCTGCGCAGTAACCCTCATCCCTTCCACAGCCCAGAAAAGAAATGGTGAAAGAACAGCTGACCCGAGAGGTGGATGACAAAATAAATATTAGACAGTTTGAAACCTGGAGGGACTTGGATTTTGGTTATTGGAGCAGAAAACAAGGACAGAATCTGACTTTGATGAGGTCAAGGGGGGAGGGACAACAGAGGACCAAGGGAGAGGAAAAGGTCATAAGCTTACTTCCTTAACAATAGCTGGAAAGAAAAGCAGACCAAGTTAAAAAGGGACAGAAATAGCATCCACAGTGAAGGAGATCAAACTGTCTAACCAAAATCATAGACTGAAAGTTGTATGGGACAGGACAGCTATTTTGAATAATCACAGATAGCCAGACTCCTCAAGAAGAAATTAAACCAACACTGGTTTTCCCACCTCCAGATAGTAAAAAATAAAACCAGAGGGTTTTCTAGATCAGTCTAGAAGGAACATGTAAAGGGACAGCTGCTAGCTTAAAGTTACCAAAACCCTCTTTCCCATATTGTGAACAAGGGCAGTGTGGTGGAGCTGACCCAAGAGCAAACCACTCCCAGGGATTGCTAACCCCAACCTGGTGCTCCAAACAACTTCTGAGAAAGAGAAGGCTACCCCCAGCATACATGGTGATTGATGAAACCCTCTGAGCTTGCAACAGCGAGAGTGTAGCATTCTGTGCCACACACACACACACACACACACACACACACACACAGCCTGCATCCATAAGCCTTGCTGTAGTAGACAATACCAAGTGCTTACACAGCATCACTTCAAAGAAGTCCCACTGGAGGGGAGTCAGTGCCCATAATTCTCAATCCTGATCAGTAAGAGCTTAAATCAGGCTAGGGACAACCAACTCTCTATTCTAGTCACAGGGGATGGGCACTCTTGTATTCTACATCAGGCAAGGTTGAGGATTCTGCATCACTCACCACCCACAGACCACCTGCAATCACAGGTCCCATTCTTGTAGGCAGGCACCAAGCCCTATGGCATGTTTTAAAAGGACTAATGGAGGGGAATGGGTCCACAGCATCCCACAATATCAACAGGACAATCCTGAGCCCTGGATACCGTGCTGCTGCAACCAATAGAAACAGCCACCAGATACAGCACAGTATCCACCTAGCATTCAGGTTAGGGCTTCTGTGCTGACAAACAAGAACAGACTGGCAAGAAATAATGGCAACCAAAAAATTGGCTACCCTGTGCTAGAACCTCCAAGAATAACCACAGCTGCAAGTACCAGAATTGCCAGATAGTTTGATTCTCATTTGGACACATGATTCCAACAGAACACAATTCCTAATGATATCTGCAAGCATCTAGAAAAGGACTTCATACAAAAATTACACTACACCCCATAAATGAGCTTACATTGGAGGACCCCACAGACAGAGTGTGCTCAGATACAAGCCCACTGACCTACTCCCTGTGCAATTCAGAAAGCAGCAGCCCTATACCACCCCTATAGGCCATCCAGCACTACTTCAAACTAACAATAATACCTCTAAATTAGACTGCCAAACCCCACATACTCCAAAATACACGTGGAGTAGCCCACACTGGATTTGCCAGCATGCAGTATGTAAGAGCTTTGTAATGTTTTGAACAACTAATAATAATAAATAAATTAAAATAAAATAAATACAAAAAAAAGAAGTTTTTCTCCAGGAGGACACACAAAATTGCATCCTCTAACAAGGAATAACCAGGCTGCTAAATTTAAATTATGGACCATCTTTGCTGACCTAATAGAAAGCTGGCAGGTACCTAGACACACCAAAGATAGGAAAGGGAATCCAAGAAATGTATTACAGGAGATGGCATTATCACTACCTCCACACCCAGGGAAAAACAGAGGTAAAGCTGATGAGTGGTAGGCATCCTCTAAAGGAACCAAATCCTAATGAAATCCAAAGTAGGAAGACTCAGTCAGAAACTTCTCCATGTTGGCATGGATTGTTATAAATAGCTCTAATGTCAATTTGGGTCTTATGTGTATTTTTTTTTCATTTCAAATTAATGGATTTTCTATTATCATTTGATATTGTATCCTGAACTTATTTGATAATATTACTTTTAATTTTTAAAGCATTAACTGGAGATGCTCTCTTTCTAATTTCCTAGCTCAGGTTGACATTTCATCTTCTTAGTCCCCCTTTTCCTATTTGCATTTTACCTGCTCCTGCCTCAAATGTGGCCCCCATCTTCTCATCTTCTGCTTGTTACCTTGGTTTGCATTATCATTTTATATATTTTATTTTCTTTCTTTTATTTTTGGCAAAGATTTCTCTCCTCTACTTTTCAGCCCCTATATGTTCCTTTAAGAACTGATTTCTCAATCTATGCCAGAATATTGCTACAACTTTATATGTGGATAAGAGGAACTGTGGAGAACATTTTCAAGAAGTTTTTGCCCCTAAGATTTATTAGTACAGGACTTTGCTCTGAAGTGAATGTAGTTAATTGGGTTTAGTATCTTCTCTTAAAGTGGTCCTGATACTGGGAACTACAAGTAATACATGTTGAGTGGGAATATAACAACAACTTGCATTAAAGTAGAGTCACAATAATCCCAGCGAAAGATATATTTAAAAAATATGAAAAATCAAAAGATCAAATCACCCTAAACATCTCTCAACATTTCAATTATCAGTCCCATTGACACCACAGTAGAGGAAATACCAGAGAAAAAAATTTAGAAAGTTTATAGCTAAAATGTTCAATGAGCTAAAAGAAGATGTAAGGAATAAACTTATAAAATAGGAGAAGTGAAAGAATGTTTCAATAAAGACAGAGATTATGAAAATGGAACTCATAGGAACCCTGGAAACATAAGTCAGTAAATTACATTAAAAATCTTCGGAAACACCACAGATAGTTTAGACCATGTAGAAGACAGATTTTCAGACCTAAAAAAAGAAGTATATAATCTTAAAACTAAACTTAAAACTAAAATTGACAATTTTTTAAAAAACCAAGATGTTAAGAGAACAAGACAGAATATTCAAGAATTTGGGTATAACATTAAGAGACCACATCAAAAAATTATTGGCATCGATGAAGGCACCAAAATAAAAATCAAGGAATGAACAAGCTTTTCTATGAGGTAGTATCAGAATAATTTTCAAATCTTAGAAAAAATGAAAATCCAAATAAAAGAAGCATTGAGAACCTCAAATAGGCAAGAGCAAAACATATCTTCTACAAGACAAATTGTAATTAAAATGCCTAAATACAGACTGAGGATAGAATTTTGAAAGTCCTGAGAGGAAGAATGGAGGGTCACATTTAGAGATAAGCCAATTAGGATTTTAACTAAGTTTTGAGTCTAGACCCTAAAAGCCAGGGAACCTTGGAATAATACTTAACAAAGAAAGTGGGTGCCAATCAAGATCACTGTATGCAGTAAACTATCCTTCAGAATTAAAATAGAATTAAAAACCTTCCATGATAAGCAGAAAATAAAAGAATTCATGATGAATAAGACAGCAAACAAAACATAATCAATGAAATATTTAATACAGAAGAAATGAAAAATAAAAATTAGAGCCAGTGTAAGGATGAATGTCACTGGAAGGATAGTCAATTAAAGGTAAATTAAGTCTGAATTGACCATTATAAATAGAAAGGCAGGAAATAAAAACATCTTTCTCTAATAACACTGAATATAATGGTCTAAACCCCCAAATGAAAAGACATAAATTGGCAGAATGGATCAAAACAAGACCCAACCATATGTTGTTTACAAGAGACTTGATTTAAAGGCAAAGAATGAAGGTGAAAGGATAGGGAAAAGTATGCCATGCAAATGGATACCTAAAGCAGGTAAGAGCAGCTACTCTCATATGACATTAAGTAGACTTAAAGTAAAAATTAAACAGAAATGACAAAAAGGGTCACTTAATATTTGTTATGGGAATAATCCAACAACAAGGTATAATATTGCAAATATTTCTGCCCTGAGTATTGATGCTTACATACATAAAAGAAACTCTTCTCAAAAAAGAATGAAATGAACCTCAAATTTCAACACTTTTATCACCATTAGATAGACCATCCACACATAAACTAAGTAAAGACTCTTCAGAAATAAAAATCACTATTAATAAAATGGATATAACAGACATCTATAGAATATCTCACTTAACAACAACCTAATTCACTTTCTTCTCAATAGCATTTAGAATTTTCTCTAAACTAGATCACATTATAGGGCACATATCAAAGTCTTAGGAAAAAATAATAATACTTTGCATCCTATCACAATGAAATAAAATTAGATGTCACTATGATGATACAGCACAGAAACCTTTCTAACACCTAAAGATTAAGTAATAGAACTTTAAATGAGGAGTGGAGAATAGAACACATCAGAGGAGAATTTAAAAACTCTCAGAAATAAATGACTAGAGATAGAGTAGGATAAAAGCAATTTTAAAAAGAAAATTGGCAGCCTTGACATTCTATATCAAAACAGAAAAATCCCAAATAAATAATCTAATGTTACACCTCAGGGGTCTAGTAAAAGAACATACTTAATTTCAAAGTCAGTAGAAGATAAGAAATAATTAAGATCAGAGCTGAAATTCATGATATTGAGGAAAAAAAGATCAGTATAACAGACTTGATTCTTTCAAAAGGTAAACAAATCCTTAGGCAAACTAACTGAAAGAAAAAGACAGAATACTCAAATCAATCAAATCAGAAATGAAAAAGAAGATATCACCACAAACACTTCTTAAATATAGAAGATTATTTGAAACTAAGAAATTTATAGTCCAATAAATTGGAAAATCTAAAAGATATTGACAAATTTCTAGACATATGACCTACACAAATTGAACCATGAAGATATAGAAAACTTAAACATAACAATATCATTCAATGAGATTGAAGAATCAATAAAAATCTTTCTGAAAAATAAATGCAGAACTAGATGGATTATGGATTTTAAAGAATTAATACCAGTCTTCCTCAAATTATTTACAGAAATAGAAAGGGTGGAAATACTGCCAAATTTATTCTTTGAAGCCAGTATCACCCTGACACCAAAATTAGTCCAAGACACATCAAGGAAAGAAAACCTCAGGCCAACATGGACATAAAAATTTTAATAAAATATTGGCAAATTACATTCAAATACTTAAGACGAAGATAGTCATCATAATTAACTTAAATTCATCCAAAGGATGAAAATTGATCCAACATAGGTAAATTGATAAATGTAAATCACTACATATATAGAGTTAAGAACAAGAATCACACGTATAAATAGATGCAGAAAAAGCATTCAACAAAATTCAGGACCCATTTATGTTTAAAATGCTGAGAAACTAGAACAAACTAACCTCAACATTTTAAAGGCTTTATATGACAAACACAAGGTCAACCCTATTTATTGACAAACACAAGGTCAACCCTTTTCTCTGAATGGAGAAAATATTAAAGCATTTCTTCTAAATTCAGGAATAAGGCAAGAATGTCCACTTTCACGATTCATATTCCATATAGCTCTTGAAACTCTAGCCAGAGCAACCAGGAAAGAGAAGGATGTTAAAGGGCTATAAATAGGAAAAGAAAACTTCAAATTATCTCTGTTTGTTGAGGACATGATTTTATATTTAGAGGAGTCAGAAACCTCCACCAGATAACTTCTAGTGCTGATAAAATTAGCAAAGCAGCAGGATACAATACACATAGATCTATCACTTTCCTATACTGCAATTATGAATCTGACCAGAAAGAAATCAAGAGAAGTATCCCATTCATAATAACCTTAAGAAAAAAAAAAAAAAAAACAGCTGGAGAGAAATCTAACCAAGGGGTTGAAAGACCTCTATAATGAAAACTATTGAACAACAACAACAAAATACCAAGAAAGAAAGAAAGAGAGAAAGAAAGAAAGAGAGAGAGAGAGAGAGAGAGAGAGAGAGAGAGAGAGAGAGAGAGAGAGAGAAAGAAAGAAAGAGAGAAAGAAAGAAAGAAAGAAAGAAAGAAAGAAAGAAAGAAAGAAAGAAAGAAAGAAAGAAAGAAAGAAAGAAACTTTGAAGTTGGAAAGACTTCCCATGTTCTTCAATAGTCAGAACTAATATTGTCAAAATGGCCACATTACCCAAATATTATACAAATTTAATGCAATCCCCATCAAAATATCAATGTCCTTCTTCACAGAACTAGAAAAATATAGTTCTAAAATTCATTTGAAAAATAAGAGTCAGAATAGCCACAGCAATCCTGAGCAAGAAGAGCAATACTGGAGGCATCACAATATTGTATTTTAAACCATTAGAAATAGAAAATACAGAGACATACTCACAAAGACACAGTTATCTGATACTCTACAAAGTTTTTAACAAACGACTCTGGGAAACCTGGATTTCCATATGCAGAAGAATAAACAAAATCATTATCTTTTGCCTTGCACAAAAGTCAACTCAGAATGGTTCAAAGACCTAGGAATTAGGCCAGAAACTCTGCAACTGCTAGAAGAAAATATATGTTAACACCCCATCAATTTGGCAAAGACACCAACCTTCCTAACAAGAGCCCTAAAATGCAATAAATAAAACAAAAAATCAATAAATTGGATGGCATCAAATTAAAAAATAAAAATTACACAGCAAAGGAAACAGGAGCATGAAGAGACAGCCTTCAGAACGGGAGATTTTTCCAGCTGCTCCCCAAAAAAGAGTTCAGTATCAGAATTTTTAAGGAACTAAAAATTAGTATAAAAACAGTAAGAAGGAAAAAAACCCTAAATAGATACTTCTCAAAAGGAGAAATACAAATGACCAACAAATATATGAAAAAAGTTCAACATCCCTAACACTCAAGGAAATAAAAATCCAAACTACACTGAGATTTCATGTCACTCCAGATAGAATGACAACCAAGAATATAAATAATAGAAACTGGGGAGGATGTCGGGGAACAAGTACAATCATATACATTGTTGATGGGACTGCAAGTTAGTATAACCACTTTGCAAAACAGTATGGAGTTTCCTTAAATGACTAGGAATAGAACCACCATATGATAGAGTTCTCCCACTCCTCCACGTTCCTTAAAAAGAACAAAAATCAGGATACTATACGGATACAGGTACATTGACGTTTATAGCAGTGCAATTCACAGTAGCCAACTTGTTGAAGGAGCCCACATTCTGGTCAAAAGATGAACTGATGAAAATGTGGTATATACACACAATGAAGTTTTCCTCAGCCATAAAGAAGAATGAAAGTATGAAGTTTGCTGGCAAATGGATGGAACTGAATAACATCATGCCAAGTGAAATAATTCAGACTGAGAAAGTCAGGGATTGAATTTTTCTTCCATATGTAGAAGCTAGACTAAAAAAGTGGAGGGAATCTCATAAAAATAGAAGGGAGATCAGTGAAGCAGAGGAAGGGATTTAAGAAGGAAGGAAGGACAGGAAATGGGAGGATCAGTGGAATGACATTGACCAAATTAAGCTTTGTACATATATGAATATACCACAGTGAATTTCACCTTTATGTATATTTACCTATAAAGAACTAATTTTTAAAAAACTAGAAATAAATAGAAGAAAGACAAGTAAAGTAGAAGAAGGAAAATAAGGGTGGAAGAAGAGGATGGAAAGTGGAACTACTAATTTGCTCTACTTCAATAGAGATTGAAGTAGAGCAAATTATGTCCAACATATATGATTAAGTCAAAATGAACCCCAATATTATTTTAACTGTAGTATACTAATAATTTTTTTTTAAAAAGCCATTGCATAAAAAGTATAAAAATATGTATTTTCCCATTTGAAAATGCAAAAGTCTCGGTTCTTTACTGAAAGGAAATAGAAGGTATCTTGAAATATTTCTTTTTAATTCATTATTTCCTTTTTTCTAGAAATTCTATAAATTTATGCTTGAGTACTGTACCATGTATGTGAACTATTTTTTATGTTAAAACAAATGGTGGAAAAACAGGGCTATATATTGATGATACAAATTTTAAATTTTTATAATTTAAAATAATTGTACAATAATTTAAATGTATTATAAAAATAGACAAAAGTGAGATCAGTATCTTCCAGTATACTGGAAGAAAAGTGCAGTACTGATACTACTAAATTCTTTCTCGATTTCTAAGTGCTTTGTACTTAATAAGTAACTTAATGTCTTTTTTACTTAAGTAAATAGTTAGGTAAATACTAAGTTATCTGAGTATTTCTTTTATATCAAGCGTATAATTTTATCAGTGAAAAATCCTGAATTTTAATTAATACTTAAAATATGCAAAGGTTTATATTTTTAGGTCTAATTCTTGCACTTGTCACTTCTGTGAAGTAGAACATTATGTAAGGTATTTAAACTTTAAATTTGCTACATAATTGATATATACTATACATTTAGTGTGGGTTTTTATGCTTTAATTGCTCTTTATAAAATATTCTTAGACACTTCATAGTGAGAATTTCAGAAACTTACTTTTTATATTTGTCATTAATCCCTTTTTATTTCCTTCTTTCTCCTGTGATCTGGTCTCACTCTATAATTATGCTAATTTAAACGAAGTGTTAGCTATTTTCATGTATTAGAGTGTCTTTGAAACCATTTTTTTATGTTATACTATGTATCCTAAAATATATATTAATGTTCTTAAATATAGGGGGTGGGAGAAAATAAAAATAACAGGATAAGAATACTTTATAGTAAAATATCACCACACAAATAGAGCAACGGACTTGGAAGATTTTTGTTAATTTTTCTGAAGGTTTTTATAGCATTGAGTTCCTTCTCTTTGTTGGAGGAACTGGAACTCACAGAATTATATTTCCTAGACTTTCTTACTTATAATGTTCTTAGATGCAGGTTACGATCTCTCCATGAGGTACACATATAAGAGACCTGGAAATGGTAGATGATGCGGATTTCAACAAATCCACTGTTTTGTAGAAAGAGGTCTTTCCTTCCAGTTCCCCACTGCTGCCCTGCAAAAGGAGTCAGTAGCAGTTTCCTCAAGGAGTCTGAGCACAGCAAGCAGCAGTGGCTGGTCCTTTGCCTGCTGACAGTGTCTTTTATACTCTGGGTCTTCTGATTCTGTTCTGGATGCCTGTATTAAATATCTACAATGGTTTCTATTTTATTAACTGAGCCATGACTGAAAGAGTATTTCTGAGAACACTTTTATACAGTTTGTATATATTTCTTGGTCCAGGAGATAGTTGTTCTTGACCATACTTAAGCAACTTTCAGTAAATCATCAGACATTATACCATTAGTTATTTCCATTTAAAATTCCATAGCTAAATCCCAAGCTTCTATGTGAAAGAAAATACTACATTGATTTATTTTCACTCCAATTAAATGATCCTTCAATTATTTCATATTAATATTTATATCCCTAAATGTTACTTTTATGTTAAAATTTGTGGGGTTTTTTTTTTTTTTGGCATGACTGTTGAAATTGCCATACATTGTTTTAGCTGGAATTTGTCATGACTTTTTATATCTTGTTAATTTCAATTTTCTTTTGGATATGTCTTTGTAAACAATGGGAGGTTTATTAACTAAAAATGGTCAAATCTGATAAAATTTTGAGCAAGAAATTTTGACCCATTAACATTTATCGACATTAATAATATATTTAGACATATTTCTACTATTTTATTCAATGAGGATTTCTATGTGATCAGATAATCTACAAAAAAACTTATGTACTTTCAATTTATGTATTAAGTATCAGTAGAAAGGAAGAAGATTAATAAAATTTTAAATTTAAAATATATCTACTATGGAGGAATACCAAACTGTATTTACACTATTGGTGAATAAAGTCCATTCCTTACCCACTCTACCAGCTACAGACTGTGAAAAGTGACTAATATCAAGCTTTGGATTTGCTGTGCAGTAGAGTCACTTCCATTATTTGCATGTGGGTAGGAAATGTGAGATCAATTTACTTAAGTGTGACTGTAACCAGTTGTCTTTAAGTTTTTGGATTTGTGTTTCATTCAGTATTTCTGTGCTTGTCCCAAACCCCTAACCTCTATGTATTCTAAGAGAATGAGAGCTTACAGGGGCTAGGGGAAATGAGGATCACTGCCAGGTAGATTTTAGATTTCCTTTTCTATTCATTGTCAAGGATTCTAAATGAAATCAGTCATCTCACTGAATGGTTCATGCAAGTTACCAGAGATTCATGTGTACATGCCCAGAGTAAGAAACTCACACATTGATACTCACATACTCTAATTTACAGCAAATTGCATCAAGCCAATTGGCTAGCACAGAGCCTGAAGTTCTGGATGTCACAGTCACAGAACTGCCAGAGTTATGGAGAAACTTCAAGAAGGGACCAATGTATTGCTTCATTACCTGTGCACACTTGTGGAGGGGCCTTGACCCTGACCATGGTAAGTCACGCCTCCATTGTTAATGGGTCTGTACGTCCTCTTTTACCTAGAAATTTTTATTCATGTAAGTCCTTAATTTATTAAATCTTAAATTCAATGTTAAAATTACTTATATATATTTTGTTTGTGTACTTTTCTGTCAATCATTGTTACTCTCTGTGACAATCATGATATTTCCACATAAATATCCAAGTATTTTTTAGTTATAATTCTGTTTTATGTGTCTATTTTATTCTATATTTTAAATAATTTGCTATTTGCCACCAATTCTTTCATTATTTAGTTCTATAGTTATATTTTTTCAAATTTTATGAAATATTTGAGAAAAAAAAATTTAAAAAGGTTAATGTAGCAAATAGATATATACTTGCATAACTTAGAACAGAGAATATTTATACAGTGAAACACTCTACACAATTCTCTGCTTGTAGGCCCTTCTCTCCATGCAAGTTGATGTTTATAATATTTATGTATTTCTTGATACTTTAATATGTTTTAACCTTTATATATTATATTTTAACAACATATTAAAATAAGTGAACACACATTCATATGCATTGCTTATAGGGATTTCAAACTTTATATAAATGATAACATACTATATATGTCTTTTTTAACTTCTGTTTCCTTTGGTGTTCTTTGAAGGTTAATTCTCAAAATCCTGGAATTAATCTGAACTATACAGCCAATGTTCTTTTATATGTCACTGACCCAGGTAAAGTCATGGAACACTCCAATTAATAGAATTTCCTTCTAATAAGAGTACTAGGAATTTCAGGGTGCTTGTTACTGCTTGTCAGAATAATTTATTGACAATATGAGATTGATATTAGTAATCTAGAATTTTTTTTAAATTAAGTTGATTTCATATCAAGAGTATGCCTGTGTAAGTAGCATGGGTAGGAAAACCTGACCAGGATTCCATGTTGGGCTTCTTGATTCTGAGATGTTTGGTGATACTGAAGTTTCTTTCTGATCCAAGGAAGATACATAGAAATATACCTATATATTCCCTTCTTATTCAGGGAGGAGAATAGGGCCCATAGCCTGACATCTGCAGACTAAGAGATAGTAGGATAAAATAGACATTATTATTGCTGTTTGTATATAGGTGACTGCATGACCAATGTGATTCTGCAACCTGTACACTCAGAAAAATGAGAAATTATACTCCATCTGATTCAAATGTATGATATGTCCAGATCATTGTACTGTCATGTGTAACTTAGTAAAACAAATTAAAAAAATAAAAATAAAAAATTATACTCAGCGTGGAGAATTTTAAAACTCTCATAGATTTCTGTATTTCTCTTGAACTTCAGAGTCTCTTACCTTATAAATTACTGATCATTTTAGGCAACATTTCCCAAGTATTTCAAAAATCCAATTTACCTTTTGACATAAAAAAATGTCACAATAGATGTTGATTAGTATGCATACTCCTAATAATAGAAAACCAACACTCTCTTTGACTTCAATATTTTATGTGTTAACAAATTTAGTATTTTTAGTGTAAGTACAAAATGTAAAAATATGTGATATACTTTTCAAATTATTCATGAACTAGAGAGTTTATATTCTAATGTGCCCTCCAACTGTAGCTGAAAATTGCTGCTTTAGACACACTTTCTCTTTTTAACACATATTTTTAGCTTACTTAAAATGACTAGCTACAACTATATATAGTTATGTTTATATATATATATATGAAACTATATATGTATATACAGATTTTGCTTTAATACATTCATTACAATATTTATTTTAGTACATTATTTTTATATTCCTCTTAAAGAGTTATCGTTACCATGAACACTCTAAAATGTCTATTATTCTAGAACCAATCTTTAAGCACACTGTTGACCTCATCATCTTTGGAAGTTTTGCTAGTGAGATACATCATACAATAATTTTTTGGCATGACTATTACTTAGACCCAAAATGTTTATTATTGTCAGTTTGGGACCCAAAAGTTCTTGTGGTTGATAATGGTGGTAGTGAAAATATTACAGTGTAACTAGAAATTATAAAAACTATTGGTAAATAATTTATAGGTGTTAATAGTCAATGAAATCCACTAGTACAACTTTTTATACCATTATAATGAATATGTATCAGGTATTTGAATCCATTCCTGAAAAAGGAAACTTCACAAAAGAGATTTTAAATACAATACAAAAGTAATAGGGAAAAAACAGAGAGAGAATGGGCCAAAAATATTGAGCTTAAATAATTAAATTAAAGAAAAAAATATATATGCTATAGAATTAATGATATAGTATAAAATTAAAAGCTGGACTAATTATGGTAATAATAATCTGAATATGAAATATTCAAATAATTTAACAGAATAATTGTTGAGGGGAAATACTTCTAATGAAAATACGAATTTTCTGAAATTGATTAAACTGCCAATATATACACATGTATATAATACTACATGATTTGTAAATACATAAATACAGGCTCGGCTGATAATAGCTTATAATGTCGTTAGATTCTAGCAGTTCATTTCAAGTCCCTTTATTTTCTTGAAATACCATTTAGATTCCTTAAATAGAAGGCAATCTTTAAAGTTTTTCCACAGAGTTTGTAAAGCTTAAAATAATGTTTTGTAACCTCAGGGGCAATTATGTTAACTCTTCTAAGGAATATGTACAATACTTCATGTGGAAATAGTGAATAAAGGTAAAATTTTAAACAAAATGTTAACACTATTCTACTATTCTTTCAGTTTCTTCTTCATCTTCAGTGCAAGCCCCCACTTTAAAAAAAATTGTAAATTTGTTTTAGTTAGTTATACATGACAGTAGAATGTACTTTGATACATCATATGTAATGGAGTATAATTTCTCATTCTGGTTGTACATGATGTAGAATCAAACCGGTCGTATAGTTATATATGTACACTTCCCCTTTTATTGGGTTAGCTTTTCATATCTGTGACCAAAACACCTGAAAAGAACAAGTTAAAGGAGGAAAAGTTTATTTTGGTATAATAATTTCAGAGGTTCTATTCGTGGTTGGTTGGCTCCAGCACAGAAATTTCATAGTGGAAAAGTATGGAGGAGGAAAACTTCTCAACTCATGGCAGCCAGGAAGGAGAGTGAGAAGCCAGGGACAAGATATAATTGCCAAAGCCTAATCCCTTGACCTACTTCATCCACCCATGCTTCACTAGCCTAACGTGACCACCTAGCATTTTCTTCAATTTATTACTCCATCAAACGGATTAACCCACTGATGAGGTTATAGCTCTATTCATATCACCTCTGAACATTTCTACATTGTCTGGCATACAAACTTTTGGGGGAACTTTCATATCCAAATTATAATGCAGACCCTCCATGGAGAAAAATGATTTGTCACACTTTCACCATGCACCCTTTCTACTTTTTGTAGGCAAAGATCACCATTGCCATTTTGATGTTTGTATAATACATTTACCTAGAAATTTTTCCCTTCCCACGTCCACTGATTATACTTTGTATTCATTTGCAAATTATTCCCAATTAAACAGTCTATCTTCAACTATAAAAAGACTATGTACTTGTTAATAAAAAGTTCTTCCATTTCCAAGGAATTCTTATTTCAATATCCTTTTGTTTTTAATATAAATGTAACTTCATATATTAGCACTAAGGAATTTATCCATAAAACAATGATGAAGAACATTTCTTCATTAACCAAAGATTAAAGTCAACTTAATCACTATACACTGCACATTATTGCAAAACACAGAATAAAGCATAAATAATTCCTGCTCTTAAAAATTACAAAAAAAAATGTGAATACAAATGTTTTACTTCAGATACTTTAGAGAAATAGAACTGATAGAAGATATAGATGACATAGATACATCTTTCCCCCATGTCACTTTTCTATCATCTGTTTATCTATATCTATCTATATGTATAAAGTTTTATTTTAAGAAAATGACTTACACAATTATTAGGTTGATAAGTATAAAATTTGTATGGCCAACCAGCTGCTTCGCTAGACATTTAGTAGGGGTTGGTGTTTCAGTCTTGAGTCTCATTTCCACAGGGTAGCATTGCTTTAAATCTAAACAGGCTTTCTGTGGAGGCTTCCTTTGTGCAAAAACTTCAATATTTGCTCTGTAGGTCTTTAACTGATTTGGATGAGGCTCACTCACATTATGCATGGTAATCTACTTTAGTTAGACTATTGATTTGAATGTTAACCACATCTTAAAAAATAAAAAAGACAAAAAACCTTCACAGCAACATAAAGATTGGTGTTTGATCATACAACTGGGTACTATAATCTATTCAAATTGACAGAATTAGCAATGACAGCAAGGAATATACAGCTTTTGGAGATTCCAGAAAGAGAATAATATTGATTTCAGATAAACTGCAGACTTTAAGAAATATTGTTTTAATAAGAGAAGAAGACAAACTGACCTGAGAGAAACTAGATTTTGTTTCATTCTGCTTTGTATCTCCAGCACTACCAACAGCATAGAGCATCTAGTAATCACTCAAGTTGTATAATAAAAAACATTAAAACTTTGTCAAAGATGGTTTATGATTTATCTAAAGCATTCTGGAACAAAATAGTATAAACTTGTTCTTTTAATGAATTTGCTCTTAAAATGTCAAGTATTGTTTCCCTAAAATATATCAATTTGAATGAACATTTAGAAAAGAAGTTTTCATTTTTCTACTATAATCTATAACATAATAAAGCATTTATCAGTTGAGGATACTGCATTATATTATTTGAAAATTTAGCAGTTATGCTTATTTGTCTGGACAAAACAAAATGCTAAATGAGCATTATATTAAAAATGAACTATTAATAAAAATTTACAGTAAAGTAATACCACATTTTCATGGTTATATGCATTCTGAATATATCTGTAAAAATTTCATTCACAGGAATCCTCTGTTTCCATCTCTCTCTTTGGAAATTAAGTCTTACAATTGTCCTCTCTGAGGAAATACCATGACCACAGAAGAGTGCAGTCAATCTGTCCTTTTTCACTTATGTTTAGTCACAGCTTGTGCCCATAAAATGGAGAACACTGAGACAATTCATAATCTTTACACATTTCTTAAAATATTTTATAAACTTATGATTTCTTTATTGACAATGTCCATATATTCATTTACTCAAAAGCACAGACACTTCTAAGATTCCTATCATTTGTCAGGGACCCTTCTGAGTACTGGGGTACTCAGCCAAACAAAATGCTCAAAATTCTTGCTCCCATGGAGCTTAGGATATAGTTGGGGAAGGTGAGATATATAACACATAATAAAGAAAATTCATAATACATTAGGAGATAATGAAATCTACAAAAAAATTAATACAAAGAAGGGCTAATGAAGGACCAGGGAATTTCTACTTAAATATGATTATGAATGAAGAGATATGATTAATTATTTATAGCATTCAATTATTTCATTTCAAAATATATAATATATAATATACATTAATATAATATGAAATATATAAAATTAAATGATTGCTTTTCATCACTTAATTATCTGACTTCATAATATATAACATACATACAGTAATATATACATATACATTTATATTTGTGTGTGTGTCATTGAGCCACACCCCAACCAATATATAGAATTCTAGTAGTATATAACTAACATTTATAATATTAAATCTTATGTTATAGGATAAAGAAATATTTATAAAGGAACGAATATTTATCTAGAGTATAATTAGATAAATACTAAAATATCACATTAATTTATAACAAAACTATAGACCAGATCTTATCTCCATTTCACATTGAGGAGGTAGTTCAGAGAATGAACCCACTAGTAAAGGACATAATTTTTGTTTAAATGCAAACTTATATAATTCCAAAACTCTTCAGTTGGATCACATAGGAATTTATTATATTCACTGTATCACAGGTGAACATTTTTTTAGGACTAAGATTAAAGCGTACATTTATTTATTTTTTTATATATTCATCATTCATCTAATATTAGGCTCATAAAACTATGTTGTTCAATAGAAAAGTAGACAAGTAAAGATGTTCAAGACAGAGTCTTCACATTTGGAGTTTTAATATAAAGCAAGTGGCTCTTTTAATAATTCTCACTGAGTTTTTCTATATGTTAACAATTTTCCAGGAACTAAGGACACAAGGTAAATGAGATGTAGGATTGGTTCAAGAAGCTCACAGTTGGTGACCTTATTTGAAACAAGCAAACAAATCATCCAAGTCATAGGACAATATAAACCCCTATTTAGATATGTCAGGTTAGTTCTGTAAGGTCCATGTTTTCCCAGAGAAAAATTAACTCTGCAACATATAACAATGTAATTTAATGCATGAGAGAGATCTTCAGGTATTGTTTCAGACCAAGGCCATCCATAAATTGAAGTAATCTTGGAGGTCCTTGGTCACTGGTCATTGGAAGGATTTAAGGTGAATTGTGCATTGTAGGAGGCATGAGATTATTAGAAAAGAGCAGACGGGAAAAGGGGAATGCTTTCAAGAAGAAGTGAGGAAAGTGGGTCCTCTCAGAGAGGAGAGGGATGGTTCACTTTTGATTGATAGTAGCATGATTGGACCAGACTTTCACATTCCCACTGTCCATGGGATTACCACATGGAAGGAAGACTTTACACATGTCATACTTATAATGACATGCTGAAGATCCAAGGCAACTCTGGGTCACATTTGTCCATGTTGACAGATTCTGATTAGAAATTGTCCTTATAAATTTTATAGTTGGAGGACTTTGCTTGAAATTATCTTGTCTCTATGAGGCTGGACTCTGGTTTGTGTAAAAGTCATGAAAGTCCCCCATCAGGGTAACTTGTGTTCTTCTTATTGGCAGGGAGGAGGCTTTGGGGCCTGCATATCTCATGCAAGTTACAGGTTGTTTGCTGAGGAATATAGTATATCCTGTTGGCTTAAGCCAGACAAGGATCACAGCAATCTCAGATAAACTTTTATTCAAAAGAAAACATGTGGGGAGTCAGGAAAGTAGGTCCAGACCATAGGTTTCTGGATGGGGCCTTCTGATAAAATGAGGCAGCACAAAGGACACACATCAAACCCCCTTGAAAACAAGTCAGAAAGATTTCAGACATTTGCTCGGAGTAATAGGCTTGAATTTAATGAAGGGATATGAAAAGGCAAAGGGTACACTCTCAAAGGAGCAAGTGAGTCCTCTCAGAGAGAAGATGGACAGTGTGCCAGTCCTGCACTCCAGCTTTATTGGGAATTCCAGAGAAGTTTCCAGATTTCCACCCATGTCCACCTGTTGACTTTTTACTGACAGTAGGATAACATCTGGATTTCAAATCCCTGTTGCTATGACAACTATAAATCATTTTGGCCTATGCTGACTTGTTCTAATGAGATTCTTAACCATAAATTCTTATAGACATTATGGTTAGAAGGAATTATTTATATTTCCCTATATATTTTATTATATTTGGGGCTCTGGTCTATGAAAAGGTTCACAAAATTCTCTCCCTTTAGGGTAACTTGGATTCCTCTTACTAACATTTTTTAGGGCCTTGTCTTTCTCCCACAGACACAGGTAGTTTCCTGAGGAATGTGGTATATCCTGCTCATTTTACCCTGGCAGGACTGCAGGAAAATTGCCTCTTGGAAAAGAAAGCATGTTGGGGGTCAGCAGAGTGAAACTATTTTATAGATTTTTTTCCCTTAACCCCTATGTTTTCACCATTCACATCTATCTGTCCTCTATCACACAAGAACATCCCCCAACTCATTCCCATCACTTTTCTTTCTGCCATCTATCACTACTATGTTGATATTTTGTTTTGCTTAACTGGCATAAACACAAGCATTAGAAAATTATTAACATTAAATAAACTAAGTTCTGTTTTTTTCTTTAAAATTTAAAAAGCTTCTTAGTTATTGTTTTCATCAACAGAAAAGAAAAAGCTGAACAAACTAAAAATAAAAACTTTTTGTATATCTTTTAAAAAGCTGAGGTGATAGGAAAAAAACCACCACCGCAACAATTGGAAGTATACACAAATACAGGAAAAAGTCCAGATGGGATCACAGTCATAGTGTCACCACGCCATCCTGAAATGTTACAGTTTTTACCCTACAGGCTTATATACTGTCCCTGCAGTGTTCCAATACCTCTCTTTTAAGGGGAAGATCAATATTAATAGATCGCAATACAAACAATATACAGCCTCAAACCAAATAGTTCCTTTTTAGAAGTTCATGATTTTGTCACAATATACAGAAATGGTGAGTTCAATTATTAGCTACTATATATACAATAGGTTTGCAAGAGGGTCTATAGTTTCTGATGGTGGAAAAAGGGGTGTAGAACGAGGAGTGGGGTGTAGAATAAGATGTTAAGGAAGTAGGAGTGAGGATATAGAATTGTTACATCACAGAAAGCTTGAAAGAGAAATCTAAAGAAGTTGGTTAGAAGAAGGAGCAAAAGTGTTTTGGGGAAACAAGTAAGTGGAAAAACAAGAGTACAAAATACAAACAAACATAAAAATTAAGAAAAATAAAAAATGTAAAAATAGGATATAAAAGAATATACAACACAACTGTAGTATGCTATTCATCCATTCCAGTCCTTCATAGCCTAATTCTTGAAAAGTACTTGGTTTCCCAAATGTTGGGGATGTGAGGGTTGGAAAAGAGAGAGAGAGAAAAGGAAAAAAAAATAGAGAAAAGACAAGAAATCTTGAAGGAAAATACAAGGATTGTTTTTGTTGGAGTTCAGAATCTTTCCTGCTTCCCTTCTCAAACAATAGGTGTGGTTATCTGTTGTTTGCTGGTATGTCCACCCTCAGGATGGTGAATGTTATTAGGGTGGGGATGTTGATCTTGGGATGGAGCTCCTGGAGGTAGAGTATAGCACTTGCCTGTCCTCAATGGGATACAGCACCCCAAGGATCTCCTTTGGGCCCCTGTTTGTGTGATATAGGTGCCTGATATTATCTCCTTATATTGCCTGTAGACCTCAAAATTCCTGGTCTCTAATTTAGTCTTTAAACTGTGTCTCACTCACCCCCTCCCTTTCTTCTTCCCAGTCAGGAACCTTTCTCTCTGGAGGTCACTGTAGGTTGCACTCTGGGAGCTGTGCACCTGTCATGGAGAGCTGTTTTTTATTGGGCAGTTTAGGACCAGGTTTTGCAGGCTATAGATTGGCCATGTAGCCCCAAGCACTGTGCCTGGTTAGTGGCTGTGGGGGAGAGGGAGAATTGGGGACTGTAGGTACCTAGATATTGCTTCTAGCCCCCAGCCAGAACGCCATGTTGGGAGTTGCCCCAAATAAAGATGGCAACACAGATGTCCCAAGATGAAGGCTGCTGCTTTCAGAGATTGGTTGTTGGGTCCAATCGAGCGGGGTGGTGGCATTGGGCAGAGTGTTCAGAGATGCAGGTCTGTGGCATGCAGTGCTGTGGTTGGCGGCTGTCTCCAGACCCTGTCCAGTGTCCCCAGATGCAGGCTACCATGTGTAGGGGACTATGGCTATGGTTGCAGTGTCTCAAGATGGAGGTGACTGAGGGAGCCCCACTTTGATAGATAGGGGTCCATATGGGAGTGGCAGCCAAAAATCCTGCACATGGGCAGCAGCTGGGGGTCCTGTGTGGGCAAGTGGCAGGGGGTCCTGTGCTGACACTGTGGCCTATGACCTGCACAGGCAAGGCAGCTGGGATTCCTGTGTGGGAGCAACTGTTGGAGGTTCTCTAATAACTCCCAGAGGAACAGTATTCCCATTGCTTGGATCTCAGTTTATGGAGTACAGAATGCAGCCTCCCTCTAGCCCACCATCTTGGATCCCATCTTAGAATGGCTTTTTAAGACATCTAATAATGAAATTTACTACAATAATAGACTAAGAAGAAAAATATGCATGAATATCTTAGAGACAGAAAAAAAAACATTTTCCAAAGTCCCAAATTCTGAGGAGTGTCCAGATTATTGTGCAAATTTATTTCAACAAGTGCTTGACAATGTTTCCAACACACCATGGAAAAATAAGAGAAAAAGATACAAATCCTTCTGTTTTTATTATACTATGTACTAATTTGGTCCTGTATAAAATTAACTAATTTGAATTGCCAAACTCTTGGTGCTTTGCTTTTTCAGTCATCTAACTGGAGCTTCTTTTCTGTCTCTAGAATGTAATCTCTTGTCTTACTCCAGTTTCATAATTGACTGCCCAGGACCCTAAGTCTATATGCAGGTTCCTTATACAATAGTTCATGTTCTAAGACCTTTTCAGGATTTTGTCTGAGAAGTAATAATTAAAACTACAAAATAGATTTTAAAAGTATTAACTTATAGAAATAATTCTATTAAAATGTATTATAATTAATTAAAAATTGAGCATACATATAAAGTATCCACAATATGAACATAATCAAATCCTCCTTATTTAAAACCAAATTATTTGAGACTATCTGGTTACTTCATAAGTTTTTATTTGATTTAAAAGTTACGAACAGATGCTTCTAACTTTCTCAGAAAATGGTTAGTATTGACTAAGTTGGGAATTTATACTTTAGAATTAATAACCACTTATTTAAGCACAAAATTAATGACAACTTCCACCTTTCTTTTGCTTCCTTTTCCTTCCCTTCCCTTTTCCTACTGTCTCTTTTCTTTGGCAACAACAACAACAAATTACAACAGAAAAGAGTGTCCCCATTTTTCTCACTGCATTTCCTACTGTGGAAATATACCCAGAGAATCAAGAGATACAATATTTTATGTAGCTGAATTTGCAAGAAGAGGGTACAACAGTGCCTAAAGCCATAATTTGTAATAGCATACTAAAAAATATTCATCATCCACAGATGGAGCTCAAATGATCTGCAGAACAAAACTGGAAATACCTGTAACTTGGAGGTAGTTCCGAAGGCAATAAAAGCAGTTGGCAGATTCCTCACCAAATGTTCCTCCTGGAGCTCCTGCTGACTCTCTTCAAAGACAACATCATCCTATTGCCAGATTTGGCACACTGATTTGTAGAGAGAGAAAACCTCTAATATATTTTCTGTACTGATAGAAGTTTACAAATGTCCTTTCCAGTTTCCACAACAATGATATTTTACTTAAACTGCTATCAGTACAGATTTGCTTTCTTCTTTTACAGAGAAATGTATCTGTTGAGAAATATTTTTTGCATATTTTTGTATGCTGGCTTTGGTGGAATTTGAGTTTCTTTTTTTAATATATTAAAATCCATTTTAATTTTTAGATCAAAAAATAATATGTATCTTGCAAAGAATTTATAAGCTATTCATAATTATCATATTATTATTTGCAAAACTAATTTTAATAATCATGAGAAGTAGTCTACTTAACAACACTGTAGCCAGGAGAAACTGAAAAAAAATGATGAAAGGCAGTTATTATTATATGAATGTGGATCATATTTATCTCAAATGTTTTAGGAAAAATTATGGATAATTTCAAGCATATTAACATTAACAAAATGAGTGAGTGAACCAATTAGCAAATATGTACAATGCAGAGAAATGTTGTCAGAGAATGATAGCACAAGGGAGGGACAACACAAGAAATGACAGACTCTTTACACTATCTTAAGAGAATAGTTCTCCAAGTATAATGGTTGGAATATCACCTGCAAAATGGTTCTGGATGCAAATTTTCAGGATACTCCACAAACTAACGGAACCCAGGACTCTTAGTAAGCATCCCTGTAATATTTATTTTTAAAATTTCTTCAAAAAATTCTGAAGCATGTTAAAGATATCACTTACAAAAATTGCAGTCTATGATTCTCATTAAAATCAAATTCATAAATGTAATCATTTGTTTCTTTATAACCTCATTTTACCCTCCTGGTAAATCACCAATCATGATGAAATTCAACTTACTGCACAACTGAATGTGAGTGAAGAAAAAACTTATAGCCATGATCACAGTCACTAACTCCAATTGCTCCTTTAGAACTTTTTCACAATTCTACTTTTATCATGGGTTGCATGCTTTCCCCTGTTCTCCTAAACTATTTCATGCTTTTTCTTCATTCTTCACACCCCCAAGTCCCTTCCACCCTCATTCTAATTGGATAACCCTGTTTCCTATTTTATTAAGAAAACAGAAATTACAGCATAGAATTTTTTCTTGAGGATACCACACCTTACTCTGATGTTGTTAGGGAAAAAGTGTACACATGCCTGCTTAAGTAAAGCCAGTAGCTATACTTGTGCTTTTGGTCATCATCTCTTACCTGTAAAAGACAAAACTACAAAAACTAGCACCACTCTCTTATATCATTATTTTTTTTCCTCTTTACTAGAATATTTTCATCAGTGTCGCTTATAATTTCTTCCATTAAAATATATTGCCTTGATCCCCGTGTTTTGATATCCTGCATCTCAGCTATTTCTTATCATCTCTTTTCCCTCTTTTTTGTTTACTTTCCCCCAGTAACGCTTTGTTATTCCTGAAATCATTCCAAGCACCCTCCATGTCTTTGCCCTTTGCTGTATCCTGCTTTTGTAATTGTCTTTCCCCAGAGAATTACTTGGCTGACTCCAAATTCGAACTTAAGTTTCACTTTACCCATGATATTTACCTTACAACACTACTACTGCAACATCACACCATCCTTGCTACTCCTGTAATCTGTTACACACATTTTTTTTCTACAGAATTTTGTATCTTCTAATGCTATGCAAAATTTCCTTCTATGAAATAAACTCTTACATTAATGGTAATTGAATAAATTAATGAAAAGGTGAAAAAGACATCACTGTCAGGAAACTTTTAAACATTCAGTATTAATCAAAAGTGGAGACATTACACAATTTTGAGCTCAAACATGTTTGAGAAATAAACACTTTATATTCAGCAATGTTCAGGTCCAGTGATGATAGTGGCTTCCTTTTTTAACTATGTCTTGTAGTAATTCAAGATGCCGTGTTGGATTTTCTCAAGCCTAACTTAACTTTTATAATTATTTCCAGAACCATACTGAGAAGGAGATTCTGGGAATTGTAGTTTCAATTTTCTAGGCTAACATATTACAAACCATCTACAGTTCACCTCTTAGTCATCCCTGTATGTATACAACCTAACTTTTTTAAACTCTTAACTTCCTAAACCAGATACTAGTTAAATAATGTTTCCACAGAACACAATGCAATTACTTGTACAAAAAAAATAGATGCTAACTCAATGGGACTTATTGATCTTTGGTTGTCTTTTGGTCTACTTCTACTGTCACGGACTTGTTGCTTTTCCTAAGTCCTGATGCATAATGGTACCATTATTAACATTTTATTTCAACTGACAGGAGAATGGAATGAGACAGGGCATAATAAATACACAGATTTTATATAAAAAAGCAGTTATTATAAACATTGTGTCCCTTACTTTCTTCAAGCTGGTCACATTTCATAGCTGATATTTATATTTGCTTTTTCCACTAGCTATTCCATGTTCTCTTCAGATAAGGAGAATCATATATTGTTTGTTATTTTAGTGTATAAGAATGTACTTGAATAATTATGCCAACTCTGAAAGATAGTTCTAAGAGATTCCATTCTATATGTTTCTAAAAAGATGTTTGGTGTTATTTTGTTTTTAGCCTTATTGAATTATGATTCACAAATAAAATTATAGAAATATAAGTGACAGTTCAGAAAACATAAAGTGATTACCACAATACAGTTAGTTAACACAACTGTCACCTCACTTATTCACTATTTGTGTGAATGCATGGTGAACATTTAAGATCTCTGGTAATTGGTTAATATGTAAGGAATTCATGGAACTCAATATAAAAGATGTCTTATTTTGGAATGGGAAAAAGTCCTGATTAAACATTTTTATAAAGAAGACAGGCAGATGTCCAATAGGTGCATGAAATGTTCTCAATATCCCTAATTATCAGACAACTTTAAATATGTGGTAGAAGGCACCACCTCACACCAGTTGATATGGCCAATATAAGAAAAAAAAAAAGATAACAAGGGTTAACATGTGAAGACAAGGGAATCCTTGTATACTGTTGGCGGAAATCCATAACTTGAAGACATATCACACTCCCATGTTTATTACAGCATTATACATGATAGCCATAGAAACACACTCTAGATGGATGGATTAATGAGGGTATTATTATATATAGTTTTATATGGAAAAAAATTTTGCTTCAAATTTCCAAATCAGGTTTCAAAGTTCCAAGGCACCAATGTCCCAGCCAATTTATCATTATTCATCAATCAATGTAGATATACATTTTTCAACATCTTTCAAAAAAAGAATTAATGCAGAACACAAAATTCTACCTATTGGAAAGATTTTCATAAACCATTTTCTTTCATAAACACTGTGGTACTACAACTATTTACTTCTGATCATATCAGCACACCTTCAAAATAAATATGGAAATACTTTTTGTAGTAGCAAAAAATATTTTTATGATTTTACTTCATTCCTTTTGGAATTCTTGTAAGTTATCACAATTCTTTTTTATTATTATTTTTTAGCATTCGGCGGACACAACATCTTTGTTTATTTTGTATCTGGTGCTGAGGATCGAACCCGGGCCGCACGCATGCCAGACGAGCGCGCTACCGCTTGAGCCACATCCCCAGCCCCAATATCACAATTCTTAATATGATTTTTATTTCCATTTGGCTTGATATTATCAGCAGAAATGTTGACAAATGGAATGAGCCAGTAAAATGTCTCATTGGTGGAGAGCCTGTTTAGGAAAGTTTGAGTTAGAGATTTGATAAAGTTTTGCAATTAAACAATGAAGATGTGTTCTTGATTACCTAGCTTGGGATCAACTTCCTCGGATTGACTTTATTTAAAAAAGGCAAAATTTCACTGGACCAACAAAGCATACCAGATGCCAAAAGATGTTTTAATGTGTTCTAGTTACAAAACCACATCTGGAATAGCAAATG
Source organism: Spermophilus citellus (assembly GCF_964194105.1). Classification (NCBI taxonomy): domain Eukaryota; kingdom Metazoa; phylum Chordata; class Mammalia; order Rodentia; family Sciuridae; genus Spermophilus; species Spermophilus citellus. The sequence goes on from NC_138189.1 coordinate 120,422,348, forward strand.
TAGTTACAGTTGATTAAGTTTTTGAAAGCACACTTTAATTCTTTATAATCCAATCTGTCTTCTGTATCAATCAAGTAGGAAAGATCAAAGGAGATAAGGTAGGAATTACCCACCCTTACTGCTATCAGTATTTTCTGTGATCCCTTCCAGAATGTGCTATTGAAGAGATAGTTTCTCTCTTCCACTTGGTATTTTAACTGGAATAACCTTCACAAGATGGACAATGGAACCAATGTTGAGAGCATTTAAGGTGCTGATATGTCCATTCCATACCAGGGAAATAATGATGAAATATTTTATGACCCATTAGGCCCACTGTGAGATGAATCTTAATCAATAGCCAGTTTATCACCTGTTCTTCATATGCCTCTGCTCTCACGGGGTACAATGACATTTTGAGTTTCCAGAGTTTAGTGTCAGTTCAGTGCCTATATCTAATTATTTCCTCTAAGTCAGACAATATTTTTACCCAATTTCCAATCATATGGTAATCAGATGCATATGTCTTTGAAAAAAAACAAGAATTTCATAGTATAAATATTTTACAGTGTAGAAGACTCTTCCTCAAGGATCGACTAGTCAAAATCAATAGCATATACTGGTCAGGGTATTTTAATTATTGTTTCTTCTGTGCCTTCTATGATGATAACAATGCCTATCCTGTCTCTGTCAATCAAGTACCACAACTTAGTCATTGACACCCTGAAATATAGCATCCTCAATGAATTAAAAGTTGGTGGTCTGGCAGCAGATCTCATGGGAATTCTAATTCTACAGAGAATAGCTATCATAGAGTTTTCCAACAATGACAGGCTATCTCAAAAATGCTTTTTAATAGGCTTGTTGAAGAGATTGTTCTCTGGATATTCTACATAACTAGTTTGGGAATAAATTAGTAGTTTTCACAGGAAAAATATGCTCCAACACCCAACTTCATTAAAACATTAGATATCTTCTACAGAATATCAAATGAGTTTTGTCATTTCCATTTCATTCAGTATTAATCACCTTTGTACCTATGTTCAGTCAAAGAGCCTAAAAAGCTGTTAGTCTCCTGAACTTCTAAAGATAATGTAGTGGTAATAGAGATAATACAAGTCTAAAATATATGCCAAGAAATATAAGTTGATCCAACATTATTTTATTCCACCTTTCTCACCCTCAAGAAGTATTAAGTTGGAAAAATCTTAAATTATTCAATCACTTCTTAGAAGATATAATTTGTAACTTATCCCATGAGTTCTTCAGATTTGAATCTGGTTTGGTTTTAGAAACAGTAAGAAGAGGTAGACATAGCTCTTAAAAAAAATTAACACCCTCCCCTCTTCATGGTGATTGGTTCTCCAATCAAGAGGAAACCATACCTGTCAGGGAAAAAAATGATTATTCTCCTGGCAGAGAGTCTCAACATACTAAAAGATCCCTAGTTTTATAAAAATTCAATCATATGCCTCCATCCCACTTTTCAGTAACCCACTCCTCTCTAATTGGTTTCTTAATTTTAATATAAGAGGCCTTAGGAAACTGTGAATTCATTTACATTGCAGTTCAATCACCCACAAATTAGGACTATAGATGTGTTTTTTATAATCTTGGCTCAGTCTAAAAAGAGTAAAAGTTTATTTTAAAGTAATTATAAACTTATCACTTTCTGTGACCATAAGCTATGAATTTAAAGATCAACACTGTTTTTCCCCTCCTAAGTAATACAGTACAATTAGAAACAACTAATCAGTTATGTCATCATCCTATTTTCTCTAAAATAATCCTATTTTCCCTAAAATATTACTGATAGCAACTATTTTGTTGTGTTAAGCCTTGCTTTATCTAGGCATTTTGGTACAAGTGTCTAATTTAATTATGATAATTTAAGTGACAGCCAAAAATTATGATAGGGTACTGGCATTTTTTTCATATTTTATTGGTCCTTTATTGTTGTAAATAATAGTTTGGTTTACTGTTATATATTTCTACATGCACACACTATAACAATATAATTTGGCCCGGAAAATTTCCCAGTATGGCATTTTTTACCATTGAAAATGGTGCCATGAATGCCTTATAATTAACACCATTAGATACTATTTTTAGTGAACCTGTCCTGAAAGTTGTTGTTCTGGTCAGCTTTCCATTACTGTAACAAATACTTGAGATAAATCAAGTTAATGAAGAAAATGTTTGTTTTGGCCTAAGTTTAATTGTCTTCTCTGCTTTTGAGCCTATGGTGAGGCAGTAGATCATGACATGAGAATGTGTTGGAAGAATCTGTTTATGTAATGGCAGCTAAGAAGTAAAATCAACAGAGAAAGAGAAGAGGTTAGCTTCCTGATATTGCCATCAAGGGTATGTCTATTAGGATCTAACTTGCTTCCACTAGGCCCCACCTACTAAATGTTTCATCTCCTCCCAATAGTGCCATGTACTGGGAACCAAATCTTCAACACATGAGACTGAGAGACTTTCAAGATTTAAATTATATCAGTTGTGTTTAATAGAACTGTTTATAGGAAAATTTCTAAATCAGCTAGTGATTGAATAAGGATAAAAAATAATATGAGTGATGCAGTTAGGGATCTATTATTGTGATGAAGCTTTTCACCAGTGTGGGAGCACAGGACAAATTGCATGTCAGGTCTTACCTCTGAATCTAATGGTGCATCTAAAGGTACTGGAAGGTAAGATTTAGGTAAATTTGGCTATAAAGTAGAACAGAGCAATTCTGTTATGTAACAGAATCTATCAGGGCATCCTAGAATCTATAAGGATACACCTCCAACCTTAATGACATGTTTAACCTAAAAAAAGAAATTGAAACTTTTTAATAATGTTGCATGCATGTATAACATACAGTGATTTTATATAATGAAAGAAATATGGAAGAAGATGAGGACCTGTGGGCCTGGGTGCAATACCATGCCAACAGTGTGATTCACGGGATAAATTATCATGTACTTGAAATATAGTGGCAAGAGGTGTCCTGCATCAATCTTCACAGTGTACGGTTGTTGCACCCCATCTTTCATATATCTTTTGACACTTAGCCCTATATCAGATACATAAAAGTGATTTCTAGTAAATATAGAAAAAATATTTACTATGTTAAAAAATATTAATTTTATTTACTATTTAAATAAACAGAGCTAATTTAACAGAGCACAAATTGACTCACATTCAATTTCATTGAAATTGCAAGCTGAGTCCACATCCTTTTCTACACAACAATAGAGTTAAAAAACAGAAAAATATCTTGTCTATTATCTTGAATGTTAATATATAGCACTTAGCCTAATGATAGAGAAGATTCTAAGTAAGAATAGAATATGTAAGAAAATATTTAAATTATCTTGAGAAGTGATTAGAACTGGAGTGACCAGGGAAAGGGAAGATTTTTTTTTCTTAGAACAGATAAATTAAAGGGCGTAAAAGAGGAAAAAATTACAAATTGCAAGACATATTTTGAAATAAGTGAGCATATCAACTCATTGAGGGAATAGATACAGGGAAAAGAAAGAATGATTTCAGAAATACCATTTAAAGATCACCTTGTAAAAAGGCCTTTAATGACAGAATATGAAATGTTAGGTATAAGAAGATATATCACAGTTCAATGAAAATGTAAAGTCAGTTTGATTTAAACATTCCTATAAAATGTCTTCTTTATCAAAAGAAAGTAGAAATTATCCAATATTACATAAGCCTTAGAGATTTGTTTTTATGTATGGCTTAAATGGCAACATGATACATAAGGCTGTGATATATGCTCTGGGCTTTTGGCTTTGTGGATAAGAGTTGTTAAATTCTTCCATTTTCAGTCCTTCCTTGGATATATTATAATTTAATTTAAAGTTCTAATTATCAAATTAGAAGTTACTTTCTGTCTAGGGAATCCTCTGTATCTGCATCTAATGATTTTTAAGTGTATATTTTTTGGGGTATTATAATTAACACAGTTATACACCAGTACAAATTATAATTTAAACTGCAACTGTTTAATCTACTTTCATATTGCTACTATAACTCACCAAACTGACTACTGTAATAACCTACACCACTATACTAACCTCATGGAGGTCTCAAGATCTTCATTTAGTTTCTCTTAGCTAAGGAGGCTTTTCTTATTTACACAGAAATTAATACCAGGCCAAAGTTTTTATTTTCTTTCCTCCCTCCCTCCCTCCCTCCCTCCCTTCCTTCCTTCCTTCCTTCCTTCCTTCCTTCCTTCCTTCCTTCTTTCTTTTTTTTCTTTCTGTGGCAGGGATTGAACACAGGTGCACTTGACCACTGAACCACATCTCCAGCTGTTTTTATTTAATTTTGAGACAAGGTCTCTCTAAGTTGCTCAGGGCCTCACTAAGTTACTGAGGCTGGCTTTGAATTTTCAATCCTCTAGCCTCATCCTCCTGAGCTGCTTGTATTACAGGTGTGCTTCTCTGCACTTGGCCAAACTGAAATTTTAAAAAATGCTTTTGTGAATCTCAGAACTGATTTCCTCTTGTGTTTGTTATTAGCTTATTTACTTGCCAATTCATGTCTTACTCTTTTCTTGAAAACTATGCTTTCCAAATTCCCTTACTCTCTGGCTTCACTTTAAATTTATTCAGTGGGAGGCAATTGTGAAAGTTTTCAGGGAAGGGAAGAGGAAGAAATGATAATAAGTGGAAAAGAGAGGAGTCAGAGTATCTCTCCCTATTTCTCGTCTCCTCTGATGGCCCTGGAAGTGGCCTTCATGTCCTTTGTAACTCTGTGCCATTGCCGTGACCTTCATTTAGTGGCTCTGGCTCCTAAAAGAGTAGCATGGCTTCAGTTCAAACTCAGTTCAGAATTCTGTGGTTTCTGATCTCCAATGTATCCTCCTCCTATTGAGATAGTGGGATAGTTATAATCTTTAGCCTTTTCCATTAAATGACTTAACCAATTTCTTCAGTTAAGTTCTCTAGACTTGAACTACCCAAATAGTCTCTATTTTGCTAAATGGATCCTCACTGATATACATTTAGATAAATTACAGTTGTTTTTTTTTTTCTCCAGCTAAGAACTGTTCTTTCATCATTTACATGTTCGCTCTGCCTCTTCTATAAACCATTACTTGCTAACTGCAAACATGATTTAAGAGGAATGGATACCACATTAAAGGCATAATTTAGTTCAGGTCCAGATGTACAAAATAACCATTTTATAATAAGTATTTCCAAAGGCATAGTTTCTATTATTAAACAGAATAATTATCTTAGTCTTAAATGTCTGTTCTGGGGTTACTTTACTTCATTCAGCTTTAACCAAAATGTAAGCGCTTTCTTATATGAGTATAATTAAGGATTCACTAAAATCTTTTCCTCCCTCATATCCACCTCTAAATGAAAAATTCTCTTAAAATAAAATTTCATCCCTATTAACAAAGAAATAAACTTTCAAATATTGGTATTGTGGTAGTTTTTGTTCTAACTCTTAAACAAGGCAACAAAACAAAAGCATCGTGTTACATCCAGAATTTGGGGCTAAACATATGACAACATTTGTACATAAGCATAGATATATATGTATAAATAAATCTGAACATTCTAAGATTAGGTTAAAATGTTAAATACCATACAATTTTGCAAGTGTTTGACATAGTGTTAAAATTATTTGTTTAGTAATTATTATAACTTTTTTCTTTTATCAAAAGCCTGATAAGTCTGAGGCAGGAGGATCACAAATTCAAAGATGGTATCAGCAGCTTGGTGAGGCCCTAAGTAACATAGAGAGACCCTGTCTCAAAATAAAAAATAAGAAGGGCTGGAAATAATGGTGATGTGGCTCAGTGCTGGATGGGTTCAGTCCTTGGTACAAGAAAAAAAATAGAGCCTGCTAAAATCATCCAACTCTATTGGGGTCATGGCTTTGGGGTATATATTTGTATTTGGCAAGTGGAGATCTCTCTCTCTCTGCTTCTTGATCTTAATGTGAGCTGCTTCCCTCAGCCACACTCTTCCACCATGATGTCCTGCCTGACTTTGAGCCCCAAGGAATGAACTCTGCTATCTCTGGACTAATATCTCTGAAGATATGGGTCCAGAATAAAAATTTCCTTTTCTACAATTGTTCTGGTTGGGCTGTTTAGTCCCAGTGGTGAAAAAACTAATACACCCAAGGTACTGAAGGATCAATATGGTTTGAACACTGGGGGCGGCTAAGAACAAAGAAAAGATATAGGTGCCTAAATAGAGCAGACACAACTTTGTGAGATTTAGAAAAGATAAACAAACCTGAAACCAGAGACTTCTCCTTTAGGAGGAGACAGAGGAATGGAACATATGTATCTATAGGAAATGTATGAGAGACTCCCAGAATTTCTACAAGTCAGAGTTGTGAAGGCTTTCCCATGTTAACAGCCAGTCTAAAGAGCCTGAGAGACGCGTGCTCCTCTTACATTTGCAGACACCAATGCAGCACTACAAGAAACATAAAAAGTTAGGAAAATATGGCAGGACCAAAAAAATAAACAAACACCTATGAATTACCTGAGGAAGAATTCATGTGACTCACTGATTAGACAATTACAGCAAGATAACAGAACAAGGAATCACAATTTTCATACTACTACAGAAACATTGATTTTAATTTTTTTTTCTTTTTAGTTATATATTACAGTAGAATGTATTTTGACATATTATTCTCATTCCTCTGGTTGGAAATGTTGTAGAATTACATTGGTCCTGTAATAATATGTGTACATAGGATAGTAATTTGCAGTCCTGCCAGAAATGTATGATACAACATCCCTGCCAACATTTATTGTTACTTGTATTCTTGATTATTGCCATTATGACTGGAGTGAGATGAAATCTCAGTGTAGTTTTAATTTTCTTTTCTAGAAAAACTGCTAGAGATATAGAATACTTTTTTCATATATTTGATGAATGATTGTACTTCTGAGATTTGCCTGTTAGGTTCCTTAGTCCATTTATTAATTGGGTTATTTGTTTGTTTGTTTGGCATTAAGATTTTTTAGTTATTTATATATCCTGGAGATTAATGGTTGACCTGAGGTGCAGATAGCAAAGATTTTCTCCCATTCTGTAGACTCTCTCTTCACATTCTTGATTGTTTCCTGTTTTTAGTTTGATACCATCAAACTTTAGGAGTTTTGTTAAGGAAGTTGTTTCCTAAGCTGACATGATATAGATTTGGTCCTATTTTTACTTCTAGTAAGTATAGGGTCTCTGGTATAAAGTCTAGGTCCTTGATTAACTTTGAGTTTTGTGCAGGGTGAGAGGGGTTAAATTTCATTTTTCTATGTATGGATTTCCAGTTTTCCCAACACCATTTGTTGAAGAGGCTGTCTTTTCTCCAATGTGTATTTTTGGCACCTTTGTCTAGTATGAGATAATGTATTTATGTGAGTTTGTCTCTGTGTCCTCTATTCTGGAGAAAAGATTTAGAAAAGATAAACAACCCTGAAACCAGAGACTTCTCCTTTAGGAGGAGACAGAGGAATGGAACATATGTATCTATAGGAAATGTATGAGAGACTCCCAGAATTTCTACAAGTCAGAGTTGTGAAGGCTTTCCCATGTTAACAGCCAGTCTAAAGAGCCTGAGAGACACGTGCTCCTCTTAACATTTGCAGACACCAATGCAGCACTACAAGAAACATAAAAAGTTAGGAAAATATGGCAGGACCAAAAAAATAAACAAACACCTATGAATTACCTGAGGAAGAATTCATGTGATAAACACCACTTGATCTTTTTAATATGTTTTATTTTATTTTTTGTTTTGTAGTTTTACTAGGTGGACAACATGTCTTTATTTTATTTGCTTAGTTTTATGTGATGCTAAGGATCAAACCCAATGTCTCACATTTGCTAGGCAAGTGTTCTGCCACTGAGCTATAGTCCAGCCCATTTAATATGTTTTGCATGAAATTTGCCAGAATATTATTAAGAAGTTTTGCATTTATGTTCATCAAGAATATTGGTCTGAAGTTTTCTTTCTTTGATATGTTTTTGTCTGGTTTGGTATCTGATATTAGCCTCATAGAATGACTTTGGAAGGGTTCTCTCTTACTATATTTCATGGAATCATTTGAGAAGTATTTGTGTTCATTCTTCTTTGACAGTCTTGTTGAACTCAGCTGAGAATCCGTCTGGCCCCAAGCTTTTCTTGTTTATTAGGCTTCCGATGGCATCTTCAGTTTCATTGCTTTAAAATAATCTGTTTAAGTCCTCCCGATTCAGTTTGGGTAGGTCATATGTCTCTAGAAATTTGTCAATGTCTTCAAGATTTTATATTTTCTTAGAGTATAAACTTTTAATATAGTTTCTAATTATCTTTTGTATTTCATTAGTGTCTGTCATGATATTTCCTTTTTTATCACAAATTTTAGTAATTAGAATTTTCTCTCTTTTTCGCTTTATTAGTGTGGCTAATGGTTTGTCAATTTTATTGAGCTTTTTTCAAAGAACCAACTTTTTGTTTTGTCAATTTTTTAAATTGTTCTTTAGTTTCAATTTCACTGATTTCAGCTCTGACCTTATTTTATTTTTTATATCTATTTATTTATTTTGGATTTTACTGCTTTTGGTGTGGGTTTGTCCTTTTCTAAGTTATTTATTTGGTGATTTTCTATTCTTTTAATGAATGAGCTCAATGCAATGAACTTTCATCTTAGCACTGCCTTGATAGTGTCCCAGAGAGTTTGATATATTGTTGCTTTTCTCATTTACATCTATTTTTTTAAATTTAATTTCTGATTTTTTCTGCTAACCATCCATCATTCAATAGCATATTATTTAGTTTCCAGATGTTAGAGTAGCTTCTATTTTTTATTTTATCATTGATTTATCATTTTATTCTGTTATGCTCTGATAGAATACAAGATATTATCTCTGTATTTTTGTACTTTTTGAGAATTGTTTTGTGGCCTAAGATATGGTCTATTTTAGAGAAGCATCCATGTGCTTCTGAGAAGGAAGTGTATTCTCTCACTGATGGATACAATATTCTATATATATATCTGTTAATCTAAATTATTGATTGTTTTATTTAGTTTTATAGTTTGTTTGAGAGAGGTGTGGTAAAGTCACCCTCTATTATTATGTTGTGGTATATTTGATTATAGAAATTGCAAAGGTTTTGTTTGACATATGTAAATTTTTTGGACATAGTATTTATTATTGTTATGTCTTGTTAATGTGTAATTCCCTTAAGCAGGATGAAATGTCCCTCTTTGTCCTTTCTGATTAACTTCAGCTTTAATTCCACTTTGTCTGATATGAGGATAGAAAAGAGCCTTCATTATTCACATTATCATCTTTAGTGTTTTATAATTTTTTCACTCACAATCAATATTTACCACAATTTGTAAGAAAGGCAATATCTTTTCACTTTAATATTTAATCACTTTTGTGAAATACATGTGATTGCATTTTTTTTCTAGTTTTCTTCTAACCTTAGTTAAGGATAAATAGGATAAATACGCACACATGCACACACACACAAATTCAAAGCCAGTTGGTCATTTCTGGTCATTTCTTTGTTTTTTCCTCAATGTTGTTTTCTTTTTTGTTGTTTCACTTCCTCTTTGTTGTTTCCTCCATGAGTAAAAGATAAAATAGCTGTAATAGCTATATTGTCAAAGGATAACTACAGTTTCTATGTCAGAAAAATTTCAGTTTCTAAGTATAAAAGCAGTAAAACAATTCTGTTTGCAACTAGAAAGAATAATAATTGAATACTTCTCTCTTTTATTACTATATTGTGACCCTAGCATAATGTGAATATGTAAAAGCTTTCTCATGATTTTGGAAGTGTATTTTTACTTAGGCAAAAGCAAAACATGCCATATATGTATGCCTTCATGTGTAATCATTTATATATAGTAACAAAAAATGGTATGTGCAGTTGGGAATAAATTTGTTTTGGAGAATTAAGATCAAAATAAACAATAAGATAGGCAAAAATATTAATAAACTTTCTAACATTTTCAGTAGAATTTGAAAACCTTTGATCACAGATCAAAAGAAAAAAACCTTCATTCTACAGAAAGATTAACACAATTTTTTCACCTCATAATTTTCTAAACTTCACAAAAGTTATTTAACCTTTCTAGTTCTGATTTATCATTTGTAGCATATGTATAATTCATGTACCTTAGAATTGTGAGAGAAATAAATGAGAAAAATAAGAGTGTATTGTACAGAATAAGTAATCAAATAATATTGTCATCTGAAAATAAGAAGCACCCAACATTCTTCCTGCAATAAACTCAACCCCCAGAATGTAACAGGTCAGGTTAATCAGTATCCTTTTAGCAGATGGTAAACATTTTCTATTGGAGAAATAAATTTCCCCAGAGAAAAGACATAAAGATATATTTATGTTGGGTTTCTAAATACAATAGTTCTGCCAAATCATCCTTCCACCAAATTCACAGTTGATAGGGCACATTCACACACGGCAATCTCAAACAGCTTTAATTAATAATTCTTAAATATGTTGAAATAGCTAAGGAATCCCAAGAAATTGAAGGTCAAAATCTAATAATGAGACAGAAAACAAAAGAAGCTAATAGAAAAGAATTGTTTTCTCATACTAGGGAAAGAATATTCAAATATACTATAATTAACATATCTTCAAAGAACTGAGGCAGAATTTCACCCGTGGGAGAAAAAAACACACTACTACTACTGAAAAAAATAGGGAAAAAAAGGAGCACTTGAAATTAAATTTATGAATGCCCTTGTGGACTATTTCACCCAAAATTTGTATGTTGAAGCCTCAATCTTTCCTGTTTATGCACATAGTCTCTAAAAAGGTAATTAAGGCTAAATCAGGTCATAAGAGTGAGTTCCTAATCCAGTAGACATGGTGTCTTTACGAGAAAGAGACATCTAGGATGAGAGCACACAGAATTAATGGCCATGTGAGGACACACAGAAGATGCCCACATAAAAGCCTGAGAGACAGGCCTCAAGAGATAAATCTGCTGGCACCTGGATATTAGACTTCTAGCCTCCAGAACTGTGAGAAATTAACTTTTGTTAATTTACCCAGAATTTTTTCTTCTGTGGCAGCATGGATAGACTATTACAAATATCAGAGATAAAATTTAAATAGAAAAATTGGAAAATAATGATGAACAAGCAGAGGAAAAAATAAAAAATAAATTAGAATAAATATAAAAGAGTTAGAAAACCATGCTTAAATAGGTTGAAACATTTGTTGAAGTCCAATATTCCAACAAAGACCTCAAAACTCTTTGTCTTTCTTACAAACAAAATACAATCATTCTTTTTAATAGTTCCCAAAGCTTTAAAAAATCATTCCAGTATCAACTCAAAAACTCTAAATTCAGAATGTCATCTAAATAAGATATGGGTGAGACTCAAGGCAAGATCTGTCCTGCGATCATCTATCTTGTGAGCCTGTGAAATCAAATAAATTATCTACTTCCAAAATGCAATTGTAAGACAGGCATAGAACAGATATTCCCATTTCTAAAGGGGAAAGAAGAGGACAGAAGAAAGGAATAATTGGTTAAACATAAGTCCAAATACCAAAGGGTAAACAACCAAAAAACTCCTGAATAATCCAGAATAATGTCCTACATTCTGAACACAGTGGGGTGGAGCTTGGGTCTTCAAGGCATAGGGCAGCTCCATTCCCATGACATTTCTGATGATGGCCCACAGTTGCAGCTCTCCCAGACTGGTGTTGGGTTCAGGGGACTCCACAGGGCCACACAGCAATGACTCCACTAGGGATTATCCTAGTGGGAACTCTATTAATTTGTTCTGTTAGGCATTGCCATAGTGAGGCCCTCTGCATAGCTTCACCTTTTATTTTAAGTTTTTTCTTGGTCCTACAGGCTGTTTATGACATACTTTGAGATCTAGACTGAAGAAGCCATGCATCTACAAGCTATTACATTCTTCATGACTAGAGATTTAGCACTGTGTGGATACCACCAAGATTTGCTTTTTACTCCTGCTGAAGCAAATACCTTAGCCACACTGAGCCCCTTTGAGCCACACCTGAAATGTTCAAGCAGTGTTGTGCATTAATGTGGGAATCAGAAACTTGAGGTGGCCCTGGGTAATGAACCCCAAGTTCCTGAGGCTGATCTAGGCCTTTATTTTCAATATGTTTTCTTCCCCAGGCATTGTTACTCTGGGCCTGTGATGGGAGGAGCAACACTGTTAATCCCCTAAATGTCTTGATTTAAAGCCGGTATACCTTGTGTTATATAAAAAGGAAATAAGTAAGTAAAAAATGCAAAGACACTTGCTTAATTTGTATACTTTACACACAAACATATTCTTAACAAACTAAAAATACTCATGAAAATTGAAGTCCTCATTTGTAACTGGAGATTTCTAGTTCTATTTTTATTTTTTAAGGAAAAGTAGTACTGCCAACTGAGAATAGGGATATGGAAAGAAAATAGAAGTTAAAACACCAATTTTGATTAATTTATACTATAACATATATTTAGGGTGTGTGACATTTATTAATGCAAATGTCACCATCTTTTAAATTAAAGAAGCATGTGTGATGGTGGAGTGACTTAGGATGAAAATTAACATACCCATGAACTAAATCAGCCTCGACGCTGTACTCCCAACTCAGTTATTTTTCACATTTCCTAAATCAGTTTCTGTGTGTATCACAAACTAGATTATGTATCATGCTGAGAAAATAGTCATCATGGGCTTTCTTTCAATTTCATGATCTACTGTTGAAGTTTATTTAATTTACCATATATTCATATTGCAGCTTCATTTCATTGAGAGAATGGTGCACATACTTAGGACAGTGTTTCCTAATATTTCTGATCTCCTAGAGGCCAGAGAAAGGAAAAGTTAAGAGCTATGGAAATATTCTCCTCCCTTACACAGTGCTGAGCTTGGTCATTTCAAACTAAATGGCTGTGTTTATATAATTTTGAAAGTTACTTTAACTTTCTTCACTTTTCAATCCATCATTAGTGATTTTGTGTGAGTTGGATTTTCATTACTCTAACAAATATCTGAGACAATATGCTTCTGAAAAGAAAACGTTTATTTTGGCTCTCAGTTTTACAGTTTTCAGTTCATGGTCAGTTGGCCCCATTTCTTTGGAGCCTGAGGCAGTACATCATGGGAGCGAATGCATGGTGGAGCAAAACGTGTCACCCCTTGAGCACATAAAAGAGGACGTTATCTCACAGACCAGGAAAGGTATTATCTTCTAATAGGAAAGTTTGTCTAGTTCATTGCTGCTTGAATTTGATTGCCTATACCTCGTGTTTCTAAATTACATGAATCTCCTAGATAGACTTTCCCCATCTTTCTAAAATGTGACCTTTTACTGGACATTTTGAGTTCTAAAATGGAAATGAATCATGGTTTAATGAAAATCTCCAAGACTTTGCATTTATATGAAATAAGCAAGTGTTTCCTCAAGACAATTGCTATATAAACTTGGACCAGGTAGGAGGTGGAGAAGAAATTCTAGAGAATACAAGTTTATTTTTCCTTTCTAAAATATGCTTGTTGATGAAAATATCTGTGAAACATTGCACTTAATCACAAATTTAAAAATTATGCCTTTAATTATATCTTTGTAGAGAAAAATAGAAAAAAGAAACTTTCTATTGAAAAAAACGTACTATCTACATAGGCTCTACACTTTGTAATTATACAACTATTTTTCATTCAAAATCAAAATTATTCATAAGTTTAACATGTAAGTTTTTAAAGAGTGCTGGGGATCAAATCCAGAGCTTCATACATACCAGGCAAGCATTTCATCACTGTGTTACACACTGAGCCCCTAATACCTAAATTTAATTTGTGATTTATTTATAAAAACCTAAACAGGTTTTAAATTTATTCAAGTATCTGATTTCAATATTGGAAAACATTTCAAAATGTTTGAATCTGATGGTACATATTTGTTTCAGATAAATTGTTTAGTTTTATGTCAATAATGTGATACTCTCAGTCCTGTGTTGCTATTTATAACCAAGTCTTAAACTGTTGGAAATAATTTTGTTTAGGACATTCAGGTTTACACTCTAGGAACACTTTGTTCGCCCAGACAAAAATTCCATTAGGGAATGTCCTACAACTCCTGGAGTGCCAAACTGCCTGTGTAAGAGCTGGGGTTACCAAACAGACTTAGATTAGAAAAGAAATTAATGACCCTGAAAGCGCTTAGAGAAAACCCGTGCATTATACTTAAATACTAATAAAGTAGCCCCCAAACTCTTTCTCTTGATAAAAGTAATAAAGTTTCCAGTCAAAAAATGCACAACTCACACTTTGCAAGCATGATTTTTGAACAGTGCTAATTATAATTTCTACTTTCCTTTAAAACACTTACTTCTACTACTACTTTAAATAAGAATAGAGCAACACCACTATAAGAAATTAACTATTAACAGAAAGTTCAGTTTGGAGGTCTGAGAGAACACATTGAAAGTTTTGTATCCTTTTCCAGAAAATTCTACTATAATGTGTTCACCTTTTTCATTTTATCCCAGCATACCAAAACTTTCAGTCTACATTTGCCAGAAACATTTAAGTAGTGCAGGAATATACAGAAGATCATTGTCTTAGTTTTTCATCACTGTGATTAAATACCTAACATGAGCAACCTAAAAGGTGAAAGACTGATTTTGGCTTATGGTTTCAGGGGTTTCGGTCCATGGCCAGTCAGCTCCAACTGCTCTGAGCCAGAGTAGAGACAAACTACAGAGGAAACCTATTAGCTCATGGCAGTTGGTAAATAAAGAGAGAAAGAGAAAGGAGACAGGCTGAGATATACTCCCCAAAGGGGAGAGACTCATTTACTCAAAGAGACCCCAAATGCCTACAATTTTCACCTCCTTTCAGTAATTCTTTCAAATCATTCATCCATCAAATGAACTAATCCATTGATGATGTTAGAGTCCTCATGAGCTAATCACTTCCTAAAAGTCCCTCCTCTGAACACAGTTGAGAGCTAACCCTTAGCAATCATACCAGTCACTTTGAAGAGTATTTTAAAACATTTTTTATAATCAAGTGAAGGTGAATTTGATTACATGTATGCTACCTACCAAAGTGTATAATTGGGTAATGTCTTAGAAAGCAAAGGAAAAATTCTGAAAAGTTGTCCCCATTTCTAAGACTCTACAGTGCATGAAGTGCCATATGATGGGTAGGAGAGGAATTCATGAGCAAGTCTCACATTCAGAGTGGTAGAACTTGGTATTATTTATAGAGATTTTGGCCCATAGAGCTTGATAAATGATAAATTTTGTCCAGTTCACCATGTTTCCGTGCTAACAATGCCCCTGTAATTAATTTGTTATATATAATACAAATAGACACACAAAGCAAAAATCTAAGGTCATATAGTTATAATGCAATGTAATTAATTAGAGTGAATTGCAGTGTGGAGTTTTATTGCACATAATATACTCCAATGTGAATTTTAGCAGGATATGATGAAAATAGTTCCTGGTTTGTTGTTGGAAATTTAATTTCTAACCTCATCTTGTAAACATTTTTGAAAACTCTGTCATTATAATTTTTTTCTTCTGTTTATTAATAATTTCCAACACTTTATTTGAAATTAAAAACAGGTGCGTTGTTAGTAATACATAATCATTAGTTGATTGAATGCAAATACACACATTATATTACAATGTTAATAAACTGAATTGTTTACCTGAACCTTAATTTTCATAAGTGTTTCTCATGTAGCACTTCATTAGAGAATATGAGTTATATTCATATCTACACAACATAAATTTTGCAATTATTAAAGATTAATTCAGATTTACATTCTCTAATTTGTAAATTTATGGGTTGGGACTGAAATGCCTTTGGTAATTTTAAAATTATTTATTTGTAATATGTTGTATTTTAAGCGATAGTAAAAGGTGGTTAAATTGTGCAAAAGTAAGCCCACCGAAAACCATCCTCTCCAGTGGTGACATCCGTGTCCAATGGAGTTCTACTCAACCATAGAGAAAAATAAAATTATGGCATTTTCTGGTAAATGAATGGAACTGGAGAACATCATTCTAAGTGAAATATGTGAGAATCAGAAAGTCAAGAGTCAAATAAGTCAGACTCAGAGAGTCAAGACTCAAATATTTTCTCTGATATGAGGAAACTAGAAAGAAATAAGGACATGATGAAATTTCTATATGCTAGACAAATATGATTACCTGAGAACTTCAAAAAGTTAATAAAATCTGTTGAAATTGTGGAGGTTAGTCAAAACTAGAAAAATTACTCTTCTAGGGACATATTTTCCATTATTATGACTGTTGGTGTTGGATCTACTTATGGAGAAGTGAAGCAATGTGGAGAGGATAAAACATCATTAGAAATCCCATGTATGCTTCAGAGAAGCCAGAAACCTCTGTAGACAAAGATCACGGACTAATCTAAAAAAAAAAAGCTAGAAGAAATGTTTTTCTATATGGAAACCCACACAGCCATTAGCCCAAGCTTACTGAGCATGGGGCAGACCCCAAAAATATAATTAGAGCTTTACAAGCTGAAGTGACATTTGAACTACCGACATTATTTTTAGACTAAATCCTGAAAATTTCATAGGGGCAGCAAATGAAAATGTAACAAATATTTAGAGAAGTAAAAAGAAGCCAACCTAAAATTAAGAAAAAGTAAAAAGAATAGGAATTCTTAACAGTGAAAAACAGACAGTAAACATTTTAACTAAATGAGAAATGTGGATCTAAATAATAGAGAATATTGGGGGAATAGGAAGAAGAATGTAGATGACAGGAGAAAGAGATGGTTAACATATGATATCCTAAGAGTTTTATTTTACTTTTTAATGTGAAGAACAGGGAAAAATGGGCTGGGGTTGTGGCTCAGCAGTAGAATGCTTGCCTCACAGGTATGAGGCACTGGGTTTGAGCCTCACTAGCATCACATAAAAATAAATAAATAAAATAAAGGTATTGTTTCCATTTACAACTAAAAAAAAGAACAGGGGAAATATCATAAATAACAGATTGCATGACACTTGTGAGAAACTGTGAAAAATTTTGAACATGTAATTAGGATCTTGAAAACTCAGAAGAAAGTAAAGAATGGACACACAAAAGTATTATATATGTGCAATTATATTTTACATACACAAATACACATACACATGTAAATGTATCCATATATGCATAGGTGAAATAGTGGCTGAAACATCATAAATAGGGTAGAAGATATACATTTACAGATTCAAGAAACTCAGGATTTCAGAGAGCATAAAACCAAAGAAAGCTTTTCTTAGATACATAATGATCAAGCTATGGAAAACCAAAGATTAAGGTAATAGCCACTTAAAAGCAACTGAAAATAATAACAATAACAACTCTGAATTTCTAAATAGAACAGTGGCTAGAAGACAGTGTTACATCATTAAAGTACTTAAGTAAAAAGAGCTGTCAACCTAGAATTTTACATTCATTGAAAATGATCTTTAGATATAAAATGGAAGTAAAAATATTTCTGATGAGAGAATTTATTTCTGAAAAAACCTACTCAATTGGCAATGCTAATAGCAGAACAAAAAAGTAAAGGTAAATGATATTAGAGGGAATCTTAGACCTGAATATTCTTAGAATCAAGAATATGGAGCAAGTGACACAGGTGAATTTCTTATGCAGTTAGCTGATGAAAACTTTTGATTGGGGTTCTGACTTTGAGTTTATAAAAACTTTGCATTTATTCCTTTCCACAAAAAGTGCATTCCAGGCATTGCAAAGTCCATATGATTAATTTTGTGTGGAGCACTGGCTCACATTATTCAGCTCTTGTTTGTGACCCATCTCACAGATTATGAGACTTAATGACATGTATATAAAAGTTTTTCACATTGAAAGTATACAAATATTTGAAAATAAAACCTTGTTAGCTTGACACTTTACAGAAATAAAAACCTAACAATCTTAACATGGACAGAACATAGATCTCCCTCTGCCTTTTGATAGATTCTAGTGAATGAAGAGCAGGAGCTATATACCTGAAGGGAACATGCTGTGTCACACCAAAGAGGGGACTTTTGCAAACTCCTGTAACCTAGGTCAGATTCTTTGGGCAAGGCCCATTCGCTGTCATTAACTAGATTCTATCAGAGGTGCTGGTGACCCATATAGAGTGTACTTACTACACTTGTCAAGCTGATGAAGTGGTTGTTGTAGAGCTGTGTGGCTTTTACTCTAGGGGAAATGTGTCAGGGCTTCTCAACACTAAGGGAGAGGGTTAGGGCTTAGACCACTGTTAAGTCTGGTGCCAAACTTTAGTGCAATTCAAATTCACATGATCTGGATTTAATTCACAGGTTAACCTAATAGAGTAATTCACTTTGCTCTATTGAATTGTCTTAAAATTTCCTATTTCAAACAGCTGCATTACTTGGTTAAAACAATGTTAAAATTCAAAAAAAAAAAAAAGAATATGGAGCAAACAACAGAAATACCAAATATCTAGGTAAACATGAAAGATGTATTTCACCACTTGAGTTCTTTAATATATGAATGAATGCTTAAAGTAAAAACTATAAAAATGTCTGGTAATTTTTAATGCATGTAGATTTATAATAACCACAGCACAAAATTCAATGGGAAGGAACGAAAAAGGCCTAGTTACAAAATTAACTCTCAGACAGTAAAAAGTTCTGTGTGCATTTTGCAATCTCTAGAGCAGCCAGAAGAAGAAGAAGAAGAAGAAGAAGAAGAAGAAGAAGAAGAAGAAGAAGAAGAAGAAGAAGAAGAAGAAGAAGAAGAGGAGGAGGAGGAGGAGGAGAAGGAGGAGGAGGAGGAGGAGGAGGAGGAGGAGGAGGAGGAGGAGGAGGAGGAGGAGGGAACAATAATTAAAATGAAATACTAGATGATATGAATACATATATATTATGTGAAAGAAAATAGAAAAAAAATAGACATATACAAAACAGGGGAAACAAAAACAATACAGATAATAATAAAATTATAGGTCTGTCTAGATCTTAATCTACCAGTATTTACTGTAAGCATTATTGTTCCCCACTCCAGTTTAATGCAATAAAGAGTATAGAAAAAGAAGGTCCTTCTATATGCCACATAAAAGACACATTTAGACATAAAAACAAAGATGACAAGTAAACAAATAAAATGCAATAAATCTTGAATTGTGAATTTGCAAGGAAAAATATATATGATTCTTGTTAGGATAACTTTCAAAAACTCTTTTTTTTCCTTGTATACATTTTCCACATGTACAAATGTAGAATTAATACTAAGACAAAAATGGTAAATGGGAGTCTCATATAGCCATAGTGCATTTGTAAAGGAGTAAGAGACAGAGATCTTACCATTTGTTGTCACACTTCCTAATCCCTCCAAGCATAAAGACACCATTTTATTTATATCACTATATTAATAAAAAATAATTTTTAAAAATTTATTTTGATTATTTATATTTCAGGTGCACAACATGATGTTTTGATACACATTTTCATAATGAACTGATTACTACAGCGAAACAAATTAATACATGTGTCAACTTTCTTGGTCCACTCCCCACCGTCATGGTAAGAGCACCTAAATCTATGCCCTCAGCAAATTTTTAATATGCAATACAATATAATTTACTTATAGTTCTCTTGCCATATATTAAATTCCTACATTTATCCACCTCACATAACTTCAAGTTATCCCATCTCCTCCGTCCCTCTGCTTCTGGTAAACACTACCATGCTCTTGTTCCCATGTATTCAACTCTATTTTAGAGTCCACTTAGAAGTAGATTTTGCAGCATTTTCTTATGTCTGTCTCTTTTCACTTAGCAGAATTTCTTCTATTGTATGTTAAAGTAGCACATTTATACTTCAATATGGATATGTAAAAATTCACAGCCCAAAGTAATATTGTCAAAATCTCTAAATCAATAGTATGGAACATAATACAATGTTAAAAACTGATTAAATTAAGTATAGAGCTTAAAATCCTTTTCACTGTGCACAAACTGATAATATTGACCCATCTGAAGTTATTAAACTACTGAGAAGTGGGATATCTAATTCAAAATTAGTAATTGTACTCATAGGATGATTTAAAATTAGACATTTAGTACTGTTAAATAAAATCACATATAAAAAGCTAAGAAAATCCATAGTGTAACTGACTGTGAAATCATGTATCTTGGGACTTTTTTAAAATGCAAAGAACAGTCATCAAAACTATTTTGAACCATGTAAGATATTGGTTTTCCAGAAGAGATATATTAGAATGTTTGATAAAATAAGTCATGATATCTACCTTAAAATGTTCTTCATTATTAGATTTGATATCACCTTGGAATTTGAAAGTTACACAATTGAAAAAAAAATTATAAATGCCATAGGTTAAAGCTATATACAGATGTTTTTTTCTGGTTGAAAATGGCAGCCAAACTTCAAAATAAATGATTAGGAAATGACAGGGCTGAAAATGTGTAATATTTTTTTTAAAAAGTCTTACTAGAACAAATAAACTGAGAAAATAAAGTTAAGTGTGATTTTCTTTAAAGTTGATTGATTCAGTTGGAAGCACTGGTGAGAATTATCTGTTCATGTCAATATCATTTCCTGCTATGTTTATAAAAATAATAACTCTAAAGTTAATTTATTTGAAAATTATTTATTGCAAGTAAAATTGGTATGGGACATTTCAATAAGGATGTGAAGTATTGTGTGTGGCTGTTATTCTTTGACATGGTATTGATTAGAAAAAAAGTATGAAAATGCCATATTTAAACCTGATATGTTTATGAGAGGCATGAGCTCTAGTTTAAGCAAAAGTAAATTATAAGATAGTTATATGAATCAATCTAGGGATCTGGCCTTACAGTATCAAATTAGAGTATGGAGAAAGGGTTTAGAGATTGTTTTCAGATGATAGGGAAAAATACAATAGGAATAGATAGACTAGAGAAAAAGGTATGCAAAAAAAGTAACACTAAGAAATTTAATTTTTTTTCAATTAAAGGATTAAATTGAAGGAGACAAAGCAACATGCCTATAAAGCTGAAAAAAACCCAGAAGCCTAAGGCAACAGAGAAACAAAATGAGAAATTAGGAACAGGTGTATTGTATCAGAGAGGGTATTTCAGTGACTTCTTTCTTCAAAAAAGTAAAATTACAAATAATTTATTGGCAAGATGTATAAGATACAACATTAATGATCAAAACAGATGGGTTGTCCAGAAAAAATAAAATAAATGAATTTTTTTAGTAATCTGCAGGGCTATTTTAGAAAATAAAAAAAAATAGTTAATCTCCTTCCTACTGAATCACTGTTATGGAAGTAGTGAATGTACCCATTTCCCAAATATCTCATTAACAAATTCTTACTTCAAGAGTGTTTAATACCTACAATTTAAAAGAAAACCACCAAAACAACTTTAAAACTAGAAGTAAAAGCAATTAAGGGAAACGTTAAAAGGAAAAATCTCCTCAACAAAGTTCATTTAACTAGAGACAATAAAAAGCAATCATGCAAGTCTCCAGAAATTCGGTGTCTCTGGAAAGGAGCATGTAGCAAAAAAAAAAAAAAAAAAAAAAAAAAAAATTCATTCAAGAAAACCTTCTAAATGTCGATGAAAACAGCAAGAGTTTGTGTTATTTTAACTAGAATCTTTTATGAGCAAGGCTTCTAGTAGGCTGGGATACTCTGTTATGATGTGATTTTAGAAAACAGGAAATGCTTTCCGAATGCTTTTAAGCACAACTGTCAATCTTTGATGGGGTATCTAGTTCATGATACGGGCCTCTGGTCTTGACTCACATGGGTTTTACTGTTGCACTGGAAAAAATGTCTCTTCCTTGCCTTCGAGAGCTGACTTTTACATAAGCAATTCCTTAGTCCATATTTTGAATTATTCTTTAGATTTTTTTTGGGGGGGGGTGGGGAGTTGAGAGGTTGATCATTATTTGAGTTCTTGTGGCATCTCCAGATCATGAATTCTCAGTCTGATACACATATTGAAATGCAGGAAACCTGGGTTACAATGTTGGTTTTCTAGTACTGGCTAGTGTTACTGAAGGAAATTTAAATAACCCTTGAAATATAGAGTTCATTTCCTAGTCTATGAAGTGAGTGGGAAGAACTGACCTTGGCTCTACTTCTTGAATTTACAACTTAAGGAATATATCATTTGAGTACAGATTTTCATGGTACGTTTGTTGTGCAAACTTAAACTTATCAAAGACACTGGTAATTGCAAAATGGAGTTTTAACTTCACTATCTTCAAAGAGATTTAACTCAAAATTCTTCGTTTTGCAGTTCCCTAATATTTCCTCTGAAATTTTCCACTCTGGTCAATGATTTCACATATTTTAACTCTAACTTCATTTGTTAAAGAATGACAAATCATCCTAATTAACATGTAAGCCAAGATGGTTGTAATCTTTTTATTATTTTTGTTTATAGCTTGGCTTTGAAGCAGTGACATCTTTTATATGCTTTCTTATTTTCACTCATTACATACTTCTAACATGAGCAAAAATGTTATAAAAACTTATTTTTCATGCTAATGAGCAACTCTGATGAGTTAGTAGAAGGCATATTGCCAATTTGACATCTAATTCAGTAATTCTAAATTTTATTTTATTGTACAATGCCAAAAACATGTGTTTCTTTTTAAGGAGTCCCTAATGAATTCTTTTTATTGAATTTGTTGCTTTTTTCAGTCTTTGTTTTGATATGAATGTTTAAATGATAGACAATCATTTTTTATAGACTTTGTAATTTGTTTGAAATATCTGAATACTTATGAAGTTAGCATTACAATCACAGATGAATACAATATTCAGGCAGTTGTTACATTATTTCTCAAATTGTTCAGAAGAAAACTGAGATAAAAATGTTTTCTATTTTTACTACCTTTCCATAACTTTCCCTTACAATACACACTTAGTATATGAAACTGAAGCTTTTCTTGATATCATTCTCTTTCCATATATATATATATATATATATATATATATATATATATATATATATATGAACCTTCTAATTTTAGAGTTAGGTAGAATCAATCAATTCTCACTCAGAGAAAAAAATATCTAAAGAGAACATCAACCCATATACATTTAAGAAAAATTTCCCCTTTTAAGACAAGTGATTAATTATTAAAGTCAAACTAAAAAATTCACCAACGGTGTATTGAATTGAAAAATAAAAACTTAGCATATTCCATGGAATGAAATTTCTATGTTGGATTTGGTTTCTGACTCAGATGCACATTTAAAACATTATCACCTTTTCAGTAAGGAAAATAAGCAAAACAATGATTACCAAATTTTATATTTAAGAAATTATATAATCTTGTATCACACTGAGGGTCATTCACTTGGAAGAGTTGGATATATTGAAATATTCATTTTAGTAATGAATTCTAAACTCTCTCAGTGTTTTTAATGCCATCTATTCTCTTAAGTCCTTCTTTTTATTATTAAATGATACAATGAATTGAACACTAACTTTAGAGCGGATATGTAAATGGCGGAAGCAACTTAGATAAAAACTACTGAGGCCAAATGTGAGGAGGAGGGCAAAATTCATCCAAAGCTATATTATAGTGAGCTCTACTATAACTCTTTAGGTTACCTGGCTAACATGTAATTCATTGGCCGAAGCCATGAAACTTGAGCCTGCCTGTCGTGGCTTCTTGGAGTTTACCATTAAGCAATTTTATTGCTAGCCTAGAAAGAGCCAATCTGTTAAAATATCAACACAACTCTTTATTAGGAAAGCAAAAGCTAGAAAGTAGTTGAAAATCTTAAAGTTAACCATTTTTAAGCAATTATACAAAATAAAAAATTGGTTGGTTTTTCATTTTTTATTTTTATTTTTGTAACAGAGCTAGGTTTCAGAATCTTCAATAATTTTGGTACTGAAATGTCTCTTTTGACACTCATAAATATTTGAATGATGTTTTAGCTTCCTACAGAGTACATCTGTTATTCATTATGGTCTTTATCATTTACACAAAAAGAATTATCTAAAAATGATAGGTAGGATTTGTTCAGTTAGTGGTTATAATTCTTAGTGTTTGTTATGATTTTAATAGTTGATGAATATATGCATTTTTTTTTTCTAAGCAAGTTTTGATATCCAAGAAAATAAGTCAGGAAGATGGAAAATAAAATATGAGTGAATTTATTTATTTATTTTTACTTGGGATAGATATTTTAGAATAGTTAGGCCTAGGAATTGGCTATGGCTTAGGAATTCAGTGAAAATGGCCTTGTTAATGCTAACCATTAGAGTTGTAAGTTCCCAAACCAATCACAAAGCAGTGGTAACCAACTGAAGGACTTTTTCCAAAGAGTAAAACCCATCTACTGCTAAGTTTAATGCAAGCCCTAAAACAGCCCATATCCTATTTCCTCTGCAGGAAGATGTTACCCTCTAAGAGGATAAAAACCATATTTGCTGTGAAATTTGTATGATCATCACTAATAAGATAAGTCAATACCTGAAAGGACAAAAAATGCAGGAGTCTTTTATTAACAGTCTCCCCTACTTTAAAATAATAATGATAAATGAAAAATAAGCATGCTTTTTTTAAAAAAAGTCCCAGTTTTGTTTTCCTTTACATCCATTTTGTTCATTTTGTTCCACTGTGAAGGCTACAGTTTAGTCCATTGGCACAGAAAAGGAATGACCAAAAATAAAGCACTACTCCTGTATTATATTAGTCCTTCTTTTATTTGATACTAAGATGAGATATCTGATGAATGCTATTTTATAAAGTAAAAATGCTTAATGTTGGCTCTGCTTTTGGAGGCCAAACAGCGTGATGTAGCATGGTGCAGGCTCTGGTAAGAATCTTTTGGGATGCAACATATCATTGAAGAAGCACATACTTGTGTATGGGTGGTTTCTTTGCCTCTTATAAGATTACCATGATTCACAGACAAGAGCTCCATAGTAATGACCTTATTTAATCCAAATCATATCCCACATCTAACACCATAGTCACATTAAACTTCACCTTTCCTAAGATCATTAACATATAATTTGAGTATTAAATTCCTGCTTCACTTTGGCAAGGCAAACAATTTTTACTTCATAGCATTTATAAATGCTTTTGGAAAACACACTGACCTGAAGTGAGGTATAATATTGCACTAATTGAGTTAGCTACAAGGCCATTATAGAACCAAGGCTGAAAATTTGTCCTATCTTTTACTTGTCAACTTTTTTTCCTCCCTGAAATCTGATATAGTCTAACAGAAGCCCTTTGGTGGTATCAAATGCCTTCACAAAAATAATACAATACACTGTAAGTTACCCCATATTTGGATCAATTCCATTCCATGATCAAATTTCCATATAAGCATTTAATTAAATTATTTTGCAAATTAAAGTCCAAATTAACTTGAGTTCACAGTCACAGTCTCTCTCCTACTATGTAAAGTTATTTTTTAAATGAAGTTCAAAACCTATCCTACCTAATTTATTAATAAATTCTATGTCATCTAGAGAGATTATCAATGTTTGAGTACTTTTTAAAAATTCTTTATGTGTAACTGCTGCCTAAAATGTCTCTAATGAATATGTGCTACCAGGGTCCAGTGCTTACTGATCATTGTTAGAAGGCTGTCTATCTGTGGTATTTATCCAGAATTCATGATCATGATATTAGAGAGTGTGTGTATAATATTGAAGGCACTCACAGAGTGCTTAAGACCCATTTCAACCTTACTTTAAGAGTTTAAAGGATTAGCAATGAATCATTTCTAGTCACTAGGCCTTGATAGAGACTTATTTCATTTTCCTTTGGGTATATTCAAAATTCTTAACTTGTATTTCCATTTGAGTCCTGTGTTTCTGGCACTCGAGTGTTATATAATCCCAACATTTGTTTTAGCTTAAGAATTATCCTCAGAGGTTTCCTGAACTGAATCTTCTATTTTGATGCCTCTGAAGCTTGTGCCCCAGAGTGATAGAGGGAATCAACATCCCTGCCATGTGCTCCTCCAAATACTGTTTAAATTTGGATCTTGAAACTCCAAAGCCACGGTGAATAGATTCTATAATTAATCAATGCAAAACCCAATTAATTGCAAGGCATGTCATAAAGGGTGAATCTTGAGCCTGTGAACAAGGCACAGAAAGATAAAGTCATCTTCCCCAGTGTTCACTCTTGTCCCTGAAAGTAGATCACAGATGCCATAGTCCATCTACTTCTGCCTACATAGACCTGGACTTAGCAATCTGAACCTGGAAACTCACCAGTGCTGTGTGGCTCAGGCAGAAGTCAGATGCCTTTCTGTTTGGTATATCCATCCTACAGACATGAGTAATAATACAGGAAAGCACTAGTTTTTTATATTTTTTTAAATTTTTTGACAGTGTTTATAAAATTTATACTCGAAACACCCTTATCTGAAATATCCTCCAGACTATACTTGTTCAATTTAAGGCTAAGCTATAGTAGCCTGTACAGTAAGACCCCAAGCCTGTTTTTACATTATTGCCATTTGACTCTATCCTAATGCAGACTTCTCTTTATAAAAATGACATAGGATATAGGTAAGACCCAAAGACCCATGCAGCCCACTCGCTTCAAGTCTGAATTTAAGGCCATAAACAGTTAAAAGCCAACTACGCAACTGAGAAAGCTGACAGGTGGCACAATATTGGACACTGTAAACCTTCCAGGTTCATACTACTATTACTGCTGTAATTGTAGCAATGAATTTTCATTGCTTTTTTAAGGTGAGGAACACCAATGTTTAAAGTTCCTTCTCTGACATCATCAGAGCCTCCATCATATTGTAATACTTTTATGTGTCTAATTCTCCCTTGAGGCTCAAAATTTTCTGATGGATGCACACATTAGTAATGCTTCACTTCTGACTGAACTGCCCTTCCCCATACTGCAAGACACCCTGCTGATCTTTTTCCGTACAAAACCTACATAGCAATAAAACATATTTTAAAAGGGAGTTCAAAGTTGCAGATTTAGTACGAGTGAGGTATGAGACAATTATGTGCTTCTAATAGTGAACTGCAGAATTAGGTAGACAACCCACCTGGACACAATCCTACTGAAGCCTCCAGGCATTGCCCAATTAGACAGAGACTTGACATCTAAGCCTCTTCAGGCAGGAGTAAATCAGAGGACTTGCTCTCTGCAGGTAGGAAGCTTCACAGAATGGAATGACTGAGATACCTGCTTCTCTATACCAAACTTAAAATAACACAGCAATCATTCCTCGGAAGAGTGAGGCAGAAAAAAACTGGAAGTGCTTCTACAAGAAGAAAAATATCAAGAATTGGGCAAAGTGTTCCCTCTAATAGGATTAATAGAAATATGTCACAGGTCAGATTTTAGGGACCAATTTTCACAATGGGAGATTTCATTTTACACAGCCTATACTTCATGGAGTTACTACCACTCAAAGACTAGAGTGCAAGTCAATTAGATAATAAAGTCCCAGGCAAATGCTCACACTCACCTATTTGTTCTTATGACATTGTATTTTGGGGAACTGGTGTTCCAGATGAATAATAAGTGTTTTTTTTTTTATTTCTAGGATCTTGTTACTAAGCAAATAATGAAAAGAACCAATGTGCTTTGGTCATGAGATTATACAACTAATTTTTCAGCGTTTTCTTTTTATCCTTATGATATTTTAATGCAATAAGTATGAAAAGGTTGGATTATCAGTTTCAAAATGAGAGATAGACTTTAAAATTTAGAAATATATATACCTGGATTTTTCTGAATCTTTGCAAAGATTCTGAGATAAAGGGGATGATCTCTCAGACTACATGACAATGAAAGATAAATATGTGCAACGAAAATTTAAATTGTGCTAAAAAATGTAACAAACATGAATAAAGGCTAATAATAGCACCAAGATAAGAACTCAAATTCATGATCAGGTATTAGAGCTTTTACAACAGAAAATTCCATAATAATTTTTGTAAACAAAATATAAGAACATAGAATCAAAAGAAAATATCCATCATTGTTTTACTGTGAATATTTTATATTTAACATATAAGTAAATTAATATCCCAGTCCTTTCATTTCAGCAAAAGTTTCCATAAGCATCAGAGCTAACACAAATGTCATACACCATTTTAGAGTTCTCATGTAGAGATTGGATGAAAGGGTTGTCTGTGTAATTCTATGGTTCAGAAACAGAGACTCACAGTGGCTGTATATATAAGCCGTATATCTTCCAACCAAGTTGAGAGTAAAGATAAAAATAAACACAGGATATTAGAGCCCTAAATGATAAAATAATTAAAATATTTTCAGAAACTTTGAAATCAAGACCCAAAATGATGCTTTGCTATAGATATTACCTTTACATTTATACTGAGTATATTGTAGGTAATTTATGCTATGTTATATTTTTCCTATTTATATTTGCTTAGAGTGATTTTTAATAAATTATGTTCTGTGATATAGACTTATAATCTTAATCTCTCTCTGTAACCTCCTCATACTGAGTAAAAACAAACAAAATAACCCTTCTGATATGCTAAAGAGAATTTATATTAGAAAACTACTTTTTACAGCGTTGCAAAACTAAGTGTCATTGTTAACATGAGAAAGATCTATGCAGACTTTTCATGAAAGATTGGCTCTTAAGAATAGAAATATTTCTGCATGGGGGAAAAATAAGAGGTTATTTCAAGAAAACTTACAAGAGAGGAAATATTGCTATCTGTGAATCTTCACTCAACTATTCTGAAAGAAACCTGACAGAATCTTTCTCTTTCACATCCATTGATTTTCTTTTTTATTTTCTATAGCCAGGGCATCTTAGACATATGGAAGAAATCAATATTGACATCAATCATTCAACAAATGTTTACTGGAACATTAAAGCAATGGGGAAGGGAGAAGCTGCAAAGAAATTGATACAAATACAAACGACAACCTCTTTGCTTCCAAGATGCTTTAAGCACATAATATAATTGGGAGAAAAGAAACATGAAATTGGCAGAAAAAAAATAGCACTAGGGTGGTGAATTTACATGGTTCTTTTGACCGGGCATGTAATATAAAAAAATGAGGCAAATAGATATCAGACAAGGAAGAGTAGAAAATGTGCTAAAATGTGTTCATTTCTATTCTAAATTATTAACTATTATCTTTTAATGTCACAGAAAGCAACATTAAAAACAGAGCAGTACAATCTGGTGGCTGATTTTCAAGAAGTTACAAGGTTTCCAAAGAGTTATAGACCAAGCTCTATCAGTCACCATGAGTGTGAGCAACACATATTTCATGGAGAATTAGAGTAGACATGCCAGGGTTTTGTTTGCATGAGATTTAAGACTGATACAAAAAGCCCATCGTAAGGAAATTTTTGGCCTAATAAAAAATGTCTAAGTTGGACCTCAGAAGAAACAAATCGAAACAGAGCCTCATATGGTAATCTGCCTGAATCGAGACTGTCCCTTTTCCAGCTTCAACACTGTTAATGTGACACCATCCCATGTTCAAATAAGTTGATCAAGAGAGCTTAATTTTTTTTGTTAGTGTTTAAATTTCAAGGAACTGGAAAATATACTGATGATAACTATCTATTTAATCCATTGTAAGCAGACTTATATTTACTTGGATATGTGAGAAAACAAAGATCTTTTATAAGTGGATTCTTTCTAGACTACACCTCAAGGGGATTGAAGAGACGAGTATTCCAATGGGTTTGAGAAGTGTTTTATCACCTCCAATTCTATCCAATTCTAACCTGTAATATATTGTATAGCATTTTCAATCATGGCAAACTGATCAATTTTATCACAAATTGTACAATTTCTATTGCTTATAGAACTGATGTAATAGATTCCACAACATTTTTTGTGTGTGTGTGTTTGTGTACTTGAATAGAGCTTCTTCTGTGCTTATATTTTTGTTCTGAAGAGGACATTTGGAGCAAAAATACTAGACGTTATACCAAAATACTGTAAAAGATTGTGAAATTATATCATTTGCTGGAAAAAGGATCTAATTTGAGATCATAACCAGATTTAGAAGGTCAAGGGTTGTAAGTTTTGTCTCATAAAGAGATGAACAGGGTGTGTGTGTCGCGGGTGGAGGGGCATTTCATGAAAATTAAAGGGAAATCAGTAGAGGAAAGGGACCAGGGGATGAGAGGTAGGGAGGGAAGGGGTAAGGCTCAGAAGTGATATTGGACAAATGATATTGTTATATTGTGTGTATGTATAAATATGTAACAACAAATCCCATCATTGTGTGCAAATACAAGACACTGATAAAATGTAGAAAGAAAAAACAGAATAAAGGATTACTTCTGAGAAACTTAATGAAAAGCTTATAATAAAATTAAATGTGGTCATGTTTTCTGGTAGAGCAAAGAGTATCATTTACTTCTTAACAGATTAGTAATTCCCTCCTAGTTGTTATTAATGTACTAAATAACAATCATTACAAGCTGGATGTCTAAAACAGCACAGACCTATTCCTTTACAATTCTGGCCATCAGAAGTATCAGGAGAGCTCTATTCCTTCTGGAGGCAAAGTGGAAAATCTGTTCCTGCCTTTTTCAGCTTAGAGGCCACCTTCATTCCTTGGTGAGTCATGCCCTCTTCTGCTGCTAGAGCCCATCACTGTATCCTCTGGTTCCACCTTTATATCTTCTCCTTCTGACTTTGATCCTCTTGAAAGAAGAGCATTTACAGTGTTTAAGGATTAGGATATGGGCATTTTTGAAGAGCTGTTCTTCAGCATTCTATAGATAGCTATTCTGTAGATAGCAGTCTCTGTCATTGTTTTAGTGTTTTGTCCAGTGAATGAAGCTTGCCATATTCCTAGGGCACAGTGATTAACATCATCACATGTGATGAGACCAAAGAAAGGTAAGAAATTGACTCAATAAGTGTTTCATTCGGGAATTCTGCTACATGAGAAAGAGTGGGAAGGAGCCCATGTCATGAATACTTACCAAGATGGTACTTAAACTGTGGTAGTGAAAATATAATGCATATTTGAGTATTGCAATTAACCTCAGGACTATAAAAAATAATAACAAAACACTGTGGCCAAACAACTTTTACTTTCTTTGACGCAGTTTCTTTCTTTCTTTTTTTTTGTTCTAATTAATTATCTGTGACTGTAGAATGCATTTTGACACGTTATATCTATATGAAGTATAACTGCTCATTATTCTCATTGTACATGGTGTGTAATCACACTGGTTGTGTAATCACATACGTACATACGGTAATAACGTCCAATTCATTCTACTATCATTCCTTCACACATACCCTATCCCCTCCCTACACTCCCTTCTGTCTAATCCAAAGAACCTCTACTATTCCCTAGTCCCCCTCCCCTTATTGTGAATTAGCATCCACATATCAGAGAAAACATTCGATATTTGGGATTTTGGTATTGGCTTATTTTTCTTAGCATGATATTCTACAGCTCCTTTCATTTACCTGCAAATGTCATAATTTCATTCTTCTTTAAGGCTGAGTAATATTCCATTGTGTATATATATATCACATTTTCTTTATCCATTCTTCTATTGAAAGGCATCTTTGTTCATTCCATAGTATAGCTATTATGAATTGAGCTGCATCACTGTAGTATGCTGATTTTAAGTCCTTTGGGTAAATACTAAGGAGTGGGATAGTTGGGTCAAATGGGATTTCATTCCAAGTTTTCTGATTGACCTAGTTTCTTTATTAAATTTCTATATTTCTTGTAACAGAAGCTTGCAAATAAAGGAATATTTCACAATAGAAGCAAGCATACTTATCCAAAAACACATATGCTTCAAGAATTTTTCTGCTTTATATGAACATCAAATATATTATTTAAAATGACAAAAAGTAGAGAAATGTATAAATGTAGAAGTATGAAAGATCCATATTTTATTTTTTTACCTCTTCTGAATACCCTAAGAAAAATCACTTTTTATTTTACCAGTGTTCTAGTAAATCCTAGTTTTATATGGGTATACACAGAGAGTTTTCATTATTAACAAAATAAGTATAATAGCATGTATCCTATTAGAAATCTTTAATTATGTAAACATGAATTGTTCCATCTGGAATATATTTCCTCTCAAGTATATTTAAAATACTCCATTGTACTTAATAGTCATCTAGAATTGTGTTATGTAAGTAGAAAGATAAACCATATATTATGATTTTGCTTACCTTTACCATATCTTCACTACCATTAGAAATAACCACATTAAAATAATACAATGTACAACATAATTTATACTTTTTAATTTTGAAAAATTTTGAGTTTTTATATTTCTGTTTGCTTTCAGAATAAATAATTATAGTCATGCATCACCTGATGAAAGATATACATTCTGAGGCATGCTTAGGTGACTTTGTTATTGTGCAAGCATCAGAGCATGTACTTAACAGTAACCTAAATGGAACAGGTGGATCACTAGACATGGCCCCTTGAGGTCACCAAGAGACTTGGCAAATGAGATGTAGGAGGCTGCTGCTATCATAACAGAAGACTATTTTAGAGTAAACATGTTTTACAAGTAGAAGAAGTATGCTCTAAAATAACTATAAAGTATAGTAAACATATAAACCAGTGTCATAGTCATTTATTGAAGTCATTCTCAAGTACTATGTTGTATATCATCCTCTATGCTATAGTTTTGTACAGCTGGCAGCACAGGTTTGCTCACATCACTGCCATCACTCACATGTGAATAATGCACCATGCTATGTCATTACTTTGGCTGTGGTGTCACCAGATGATAGGAATTTCTTAGCTCTGTTATCACCTTCTAAGACCACTAATATATATGCAGTCTATCATCGACTAAAATATTGTGGTGCATTGCATGTCTGTATGAAAATTCGATAGCAATATTAATACTTGATGAGAATTGGGATTCTGTGAGAAGGTTTTCTGGAAGCAAAAGTGACATCCCAGGCCCATGAAGGTGGAATAGGCAGGGGATAGGTTGAGCAAACTTACTGTACTTTGTTGCCTATAATGGAGGGATTAGGAAGATGGTGGGTTGTTAGCTCACTAAGAGCTAGAAATGCAATAACAGATCCAGATGGTGTCTTCTTTCTTTGTGTCTCCTTTAGAAGAGAGGAATAAGAATCTGGGAGTTTCCAAAGATTGTTTAGGGTTTGTATAGTCTCTAGGATTGTGTTGTTCTCCCCTCTAAGACAGAGGAAATGGATCCAAGTATCCCTAAATCTAAGACTTTGATGGTCCAACCATATTAAAGGTGTACAGGTGAGGTAAGAGAATGCATTTAATTAGTTCTCAAAGTTTAGTAATAAGGCTTTGAGTGGAGCTGCCTCTATGTCTCTCAAGCCTCAATGCAAATATGTCACATGGAGATCCCTTCTGTGATTCCATTAATTCCTCATGCCTCTCTACCCAGGTCTCAACTGCCTTATGGATATGGATCCAGTCTGCTCCTACGTTCCCTGTTTCCCAGCTGGTAGACACCTCTTACTTGTGACTTTAATCTTTGAAATTTTACCTTTATCGTCAAGAGTTTCGGAAAATGTCTATTCAAAAAACAAATGAGATCTAAAAGTTTGAATGTGAAAATGATTTTATGTTGTTTATTTCTTCTGTGTGTGTTGACATGGTAAAATGTTATACTGTATGTCTTATACTTGTAATTTCCTACCTCATAATGTCTTCAGGGTCATCCCAACTGGGAAAAGCTTCAGATGTAGAACTGAATTATTGGGTGAACTCCCCTGTTCTTTTTTTTTCCTCCAGCAGATAGATTAGGATATAGCGTAGATGTCACTAACCTTTAAAATTCTTCAATCAGAGAAAAAATACTGTCTTTTGGACTTGCTACTCAGTAGCCTCCAGTTAATGATACCTTTTTGAATACTGAACATGGCAGCTGAATATATCTTTCTTAAAAATCTTGTTGCTAAATTCTTATAGAAACTGAATGCCTGACCCATTGAGGCCTGGTAACTCTACACTAAATACTCATTTTGGGATGCACTCTATGACTGACGATTAAAAAATAAAAACAATAAAATAAAATGTCTTGTCAAGTAGATATCTATATTGCAGAAAACAGCTCTTCTCTTCTGTCAGCAGTTAACCATGCTTTACATGAAAAGCATTAGATGTCCTTGTTGAGGGAGGGGCCCTTTACCTCCTACTATGATGCCTGAAGCAAACCCCAAACCACTGGCTATTTATGGGCTTTTAAAAATTTACAGATTCTCTGAGAATCATTGGTTTGTCTTATAAATGTTTAGTGAAGTTGAAATGCTATCACCGATGTTGTAACTGGTCTGATTTTCAGAACTAGCTATATTTGTACTTGGGCATGGCCATGAGAAACATTTAAGTATTTAAGGAGATAACTTAGATGCATATTCTGTGAGTAGTTTTACATATAATGGAAGATCTATCATTAGAAATTAGACCCTGACTTTAGCTGAAGTGATTGATGGCACTACTTCAGCCCAGGAACCTTAACTAACTGGTCATGTTTCTTATAGGTGAAAGAATTGTCTTAAACTTCCTCTTCTGCATGCCAAGTTCACCTCGTGTGTGCGAATTATTAACATGTCCTGCTGTACCAGTTTGTGCCTTGAGCCAGAAGATTCTATCAAGACATCTAGCTTTCTAAGTTAGACTCTAATGGTTAATAGAATGTACTTGGCTGACGGAATCTGAGTTGCTCAGTAGGATTGGCTGAAATCAACATTGCAGGTTGGTCTTGGTCTGCTGCTCTGAATTCTGTTGCTAGTATAGCCTTGATGAGTGCTATAGAAGACAAACCAAACATATTGCTCCCAGACCCTTTTGGTAAAAGAGATGAGAATAGCTGACATAGTGACATGTAAGTGTTAAATTTGACATTAACCATATCATGAGAAACAAGGGAAGGAAATCTGAGGAAGGTATTTTCATATTTCATCATGAACAAGGCTTTCCAAGAAAAATTTACTTGAAAACTGCATTAAAATATGTTTAAATATTGAGAATACTGCTGCCCATAGGAAGGGCAGCAGAATACAACAGACACTAGTATGGCAGTATGTAAAAAAAGTGGATGTGGAACCAATGTGAATCTGCAATATGTATACGGGGTAAAAGTGGGAGTTCATAATCTGCTTGAATCAAATGTATGAAATATGATATGTCAAGAGCTTTGTAATGTCTTGAACAACTAATAAAAAAAAGTAAAAAAATAAAAAATTTTAAAAAATAAAAATAAATAAATAAACATTGAGTATACCTTGCACTTTGGAGACCTTCAGAGTGATATGCAGGTTTATGTTTTCTGGAGCCTTTTATTTGTTTGCATGACAAAGTGTTTCATCCATTTAAGTATCTTCCCCTAGTCTCCCAGAAAGGACTCCTTTCAATTGCAAAATAAAGATGTTTTTCCCTCTCTCAGAGTGGGAGAACTTCCATGCAGCAATTTAAGCTGAAGCTGTGTATGGACTTTCTCATAAATGTAGGGTCTGTCGGCTCTCATCATGGTACTCAAAAGGGGACAAAGGACATGATAAACCAGAACAGTTATACTAAATCTTAAATAATATCACGATATCCTATTCCTTAGTTCAAGATAAAATACACAAATATAGATACTACAAAATTTAACTCAGTTATCCATTTGTGGACCTGTTATCTGTTATGAGATATCATCTTAAAATTTCTGCTCAATTAACAAAGGAACTTAGAATACATCCTAGATTTTTTGTTTTGTTTTGTTTACTCTGAAGTCTTTCTTTGAAATATTTTGCTTGCTTTCTAGAAAAGTTAAGGAATTGAAGTCTCATGTCCTTGGAAGATGGCAGCAACAATCAGCACACCCACTCCAGAAGACTTGAGAGTGCATCTGCCTGGCTCCTTCTTTCAGTCCCCCAGTCTATTCGGGCTTTCCACATTCAGGGCAGGTTTCCCCCATCAGTTTTCTGTCCCACATGCCTATCATCTATGGAAACACTGTCATAAACACACCCAGAAATCTCTTAACTCAACCAGGTTGACAATCCAGGTTAACCACCATAAATCTCTTGGTGGAGAAATGGCATTGCTGATGACCACATTTTACAATTCTACACCATTATGTAAACTGTTGCTTTACTTTATAATGTATTGATTTTGGGATTAGTTATATATTGCTCTGTCCATATCACCTCAAAACTTAACAATTTAAGATTTCAAGGATTTATTGTTTCTCGAGATTTTCTGAGTTGAATTGACTAAATTGAACTTCCCTCTGTTCCATATGGTACATCCTGAGGTCACATGTCCACATAGATATTTGATGGTCTCTCATCCTGCATAAAATCTCTCCTCCTGGCCTCTCATTATTTAGTAAAATACCTTGAATGAGTTTCTTTTAATGAGGACAACTAGCTTTTCAGCTAATGAAAATGTGAACTTCTAGATTCCCTAAGGAATAAACAGAAAGCACCAATTTCACCACATTCTTTAGGTGAAAACGAACCACAGAATCAATCCAGATTAATGTGAGGGGAAACTGACTCTGTCCTCTTGATGGAGAAGAGACCTGTGAGTATAAGGATGAAAGATATTGGTGGCTACATTTAAAGACCCTTTATATTATGTAAGCAATTATGTATTGTATTTTTAAGAAAATATTTTGGATGTTATTTATTATTATTACCTTTAAAGTTGTTTAATACTTTTCAGTGGCTTCATGCTATTAATCTTTTGTGGCTGATTATACCAAAATTAAATAATTAAATTAAACCAAAATTAAATAATTAAATAATTAATGGAAGATTAAACCCAATTCAAAGCTATTATAAACAATAATGTAAAAAAATATCTTCATGTATGAATTCATTCAGAGGAGAAATTGCTGTATTAAAAATATAGAATTTTCAAATATTAATAGATATGATCTGATATCTTTCCAACAATGCATGAAAATATCATTTTTCTATACCTCTGAAAGAACACTGTATCTCAGAAAATCTGTATCTTTTCTTGTAAAAATACTGTAACAATATAGTTTTAATTCCTATTTTTCTGTTTGCTAGTGAAGTTTGTCATTTCTTTCATATGTTTTTGAGAAGTTATGCCTTCGTCTTTTCCTCTTTAAGAATGATGGGTTCTTGTTTGGCTTCTAAGAGGCATTCAGAAAATAGCTTAAAAAAAAAAAAAGCATTACACACAGGTTCCAAACCTGTGGCAAAAATCCAGGCAAACAACAATGAATTATGTTGCTTTTATCTTTAATTAGAAAGTTAACATTTAAAGAAGGTTATTAACATCTGAGGTTTTTATTTTATTGCATAAAAATAAGTTAGACAAATAGCTCAATCTTTAAAAATTAAAGAATTTTAAAATGTCTATATCTGTTTGCATTACCTCATAAGTAATAAGCTTGTCACATTAGAAAAAATAATTATGTTTTAATTAAACCTTAGAATTAGTTATGATGTTACAGCTCAGAGATGACAACCTTATTTACTTTTTGGATTAGTTGTTTCAGTCAGCTAGTATTTACATTTGTCCATTCATATTTTCTCATACTAATTTGTAGCATATCAGCAAACATTTATTACATTCTTTAGAACTCCAAGGAATATGGATGCATATTACTACATACCAGTCCTTAAGATATAAACTACTAAGCCTGAGAAAACAAATAACATCCTTGTAACAATTGCATGTAGATGAAAGTCAAACGTTATCATCACTGACCCAGTGCACATGGTCACTTAAAGCCACAGTCTCATTTCTAAAAGAAAGAGATTGCATAAAATTCCAAGTTTTGCAGCAAGTTCAGAAATCCTTCACTCCAACAATCTTCATTTGCCTTACTTGTAAGAAAAGCATAACCTCATCTCTTGGTGTCCTAGAAAATAAATTTCAAAAAAAATGCAACTCAGTGGTTTTTCCTGAAAATTCCAACATACCAATATTTAGTAATAGTAAACTTTTGAAATCTGTGCCATTATTATCAATAATGTCATATTTTAAGTTATTAAACAAAGAAAACACAGAAATAACATATATATGTAGACAAAAGCATAACCCAGACACACATTGAGCTAATTTAGGTAGAGACCTTCGATTTTATCATAAAAATAAAATAATCTGTATATATTCACATCAGAATTTTTGCTCTTCTCTTCTTATAATCCATATATGAACTATTTTAAATATTGCTAATAAGCTTCTAATTTAATAGATGTAGATAAAAAGAGAATTTAAAAATCACTTATGATTAAATATTTTATGAATTCAGAAACTGAAGAGCTTTTATTGTATTAGTAAGCAATGCTGCCTGAAAAATTTCTCCCAAACCTAGCAAACTTGAAACAAAAATTATGAGTTGTGTCACATACTTTCAAAGATCTGGAACCTGGAAGTAGGTCTGGGTTTGGTAGCGTCTTTTGTGACATCCTAGTCTTTTTTGGCCAGTCTTCATGTCAACTCAAAGCTTGACTGAAGCTAGAGATCCTCTTCCAAGCATGTGCGTTTTGACCAGGCTCAGCCCCTCTTGGCAGTTGTATGAAGAGCTCCACTCCTTACCAAATGGTATTATTGTGGGGCATCTCACAACATGGCAGCAGACTTCCCATAGAGCAAGTAAAATGAGAGAAAGCAAAAGTGACATTGATAACCAAGGCTACAAGTCACAGCACATCACTTCTGTCTTATTTTGCTAATTAGAAGTGGGTCACTAAGTCCATTCCATACTCAAGGAAAAACACCCAAAAGCATAAATATAATGAAGAGTATAATCATATAAGTATTATTGGGAGTCAACTTTGAGGCAAGTAAATACATTTTTAATTTGCAAGATTAGTTACATCAAGTAATGAATTATGTGAAATGTTCCCACTCACATCAGGAATGATGCCATTCATCAGCATTTCTGTCCAATATTGTATTGGACATTCTGAGCAGTACAATAAGGAAAAATTAATTTAAAAGGGGGCTATAAGAACAAAATTTAGAAGAAAATTATATAAGAGCAAAATAGTCATTATATGCAGATAACTCATTTAAAATAACATCAGGGGCTGGAGTGTAGTTCAGTGTTAGAGCTCTTACTTAGTGTAGGCAAGGCTCTGAATTCCATCCTACCACTACAAAATAGTAAATAAAAATTTAAATATAAAATAATATGAAATACATAAAATCTAAAACTTAAACTTGAAACAAAGATCTGTATTTTTCCTTTGGTAAAATATACACTCCATCACAGAAATAAATTAAAATAGACCTAATAAATGGAATATGCTCTGTCCATGAATTGAAAAGTTCAGTATTGAAAAAATTTCAATTTTTCCAAATTCAGTGCAATTCCAATGAAAATATCCACAGAATTATATTCTTTAGAAATCAAAAAGCTGATTTTTATTATATAGCATATGAAAATTCAAGTAGGGGAAAGTGACTAAAAAATAAATTATATCAAGACATATTCATTGCATAAACTACAGAGTGTGGTATTTGCACAAGGATAAAAAACAGGTTAAGGTACAGAATAGAGAGTCTGAAAACAGACCCACATCCATGCTGTCACCTAATTGATTGTATCAGTGGTTGCACAGTGCATTTCAAATGAATATCTGATTCATTTGATATTCATTTGTGCTGGGTTGGATATTCATTTGAAAACAAATCAAAACAAAGAATCTTTACCCATACCACACAAAAACTGTTCATAGAAGTACTGATTTTAATAAACCCAAATGAACAAAAATGAAGCAAGTATCCATATTTAGATATTAAAATGTACGATGTATGGTAAACTGTTAATAAAAGAGAATTCTATATTTAATAATAAATATGAACAACATGCAAGTATGTGTGCCAATAATTGTGAACAAAATACAACTGTAAATCATAAACATATTGAGTGAAAGAAGCTAGAAAAAAAGTATGTATTATGTAATTCCACCGCATAAATATAAAAAATAGACCAAGTTAACCAATAGTGGTATAAATAAGATTGCATTTAACTTTAGCTAATGGATAGAGAATAAGCAGAAACTTGATGTGAACTTCAGTAATTCAAATAATTTTTATTATATTTTATTAAAAACTTCCTAGGTATTATTGCAACTTATGTCATTCTATACTTTTGATTTATGTGTCCATGTATGATTCTTCAATAAAATTGACAAAATAGACATTTTTTTGTAGAGGCTGGATAAGGAAAAAAATATTAGTATATCCATGAGTTTTATATTTTAAATGCCCTATTTTATGAAGCAATGCGTGTTTTGGTTTAAATTATACACAGAACCTCTTGTTGATAATGATAATTTAAGAAACTCTAAAACATTCAAGAGGTTTTACTTGTTATATCATTAAGTAAAATTAATAAATCAGTAATTGGAAAGTAAATGTATCATTTTGAAGATCTCAATAAGCAAAAAAGAAGCAATCCTGACATAATTTTAAACTGATGGCTCCTTGTCACATTCTTATGGTACTTTTAGATTTTTAAGAAATCTCATAAAGTCTATACACATTATATAAATTGATTGCTATAATGTGGAGGTATTTAATTTTGGGATTATGCTATCAGAAATTGACTTCAGCTGGCAGCAGAACATGTTTAATACAAAGAGAACCAGAACTAAAAAACAAAACATACAAAAACAACCTTAAATTTACTTGTACATAGTGGAAGGGAATATTGCCTTTGACCTTTTAAAGGTGTCAGGATAGTTTTTGATTTTGTTCATCTTCCTGAGGTCAGAAAAAGATAGTGTGAAATTATCTGGTAGAACATAGTTAAAAGGGAACCACAAAATTCAGTGAAATGGGTATCTCAGTGTTTGGGTCTAGTGAATGTCTCTAGTTCTTAAGAGGAAGGGTGGAAATGACAGGGACGAAAACAGTTTAAAATGAGTTTAAGGTAGAGAAAGTAACAGGTAATGAAAACTCACAGGAGCAATAGCCAAGTTCATTAGAAGCTAAATCTGGTAAGCAAATAAAGGTTATTTAAAAAAAAAAAAAGCAAGAATTAGACTGGTGCACTGTTGGAGAAATGGGTTCTCCTAGATGCAGTGGTTCTGTGACTCCAAAGGGGGTGATTAGAAGGATAAGGGCAGAGTTCCGACCTAGGCAAGTCATTACATTAGGGTAACCTGGACCAGATGCAGTACTCTGTGAGTACACACTGTCCTCTTCCACCCAAATATGATGTGGCGCTTTTAGGCAATGGTCAACTAAATTTATAATCTTCCAAAAAACTTCTTTCTAAAATTCCTGTACTTCATATCAGAATTATCTTAATTTAATATTTGTTTATGAACATTATTGATAGTCCTTCTCTAGGTGCTTTTATGAAGTTATAAGTTTTAATCATATAGTGTTGACATGTTAATGTTTAATAAAGTGCTGATACTAAAAAAAGGGGGGGGGGAGACATCTGATGAGAAAAACTATGGATTAGAGGTTTTTCATATTCCTAGATGTAGAATTAACCAGGTTAAATGTTGAATTAGTCAATTTCATCTTTATCTAGAGATCTTGTCTTTATCAAAATTTCATGGCTGATATATGATGAATGATTTCAATTAAACATTTAGGTTTTTGTTCAATTATATTGTCCAAGGAAACAGACTAATATTTGTTAACAACTGGTGAATATTTTCTTCAATAAGCTTGACTTCAAATGCACTTGAAAAGTAAGATGCATTCCTTATCTTGTAGCCCAAGGCAAAACTGAGCTCACCTGACTGATCTTAAGATTAAATCAGTATATCTACTTACAAGCAATACTGCCAGAACATTGATCTGATAATAAATAATGTAGCTTGTACTTGAAGGCCATGGAAGTTTCCTTTTGCAACATCTTACAAGTACAATTTTCTCAGTCCCCTAGGGAATGGATGAGCAAATTGCTCAAGTGGAAAAACAGTGAGTTAAAACGGAGGTAAAAGAGAACAGGTATTTCACAAAATTTATTGATCTTGTTTAATTAAAGAAAAACCATGAGAATAATTTTACTTTATCTTTGTACTTAATTATTTTTATATGTTACAAATAGCATAAACTACAAGCTAATCCCCGCAAAATATGAAAAATACTAATATAGCTTTTTTATTCAGTGCCCACATTTCATAAGGCATGGGAAATAGTTTTATATTTAAAAAGCTGTTTTCATTCCCACATGGTGGACCTAATAATTTGGAGCTAACCCCCAGTAACTCATACTTTTATAATATTGTTATCTTGAATTTAAATGGGACCTGTGAATATGATGTGTATCAATCCCATGATCATGTTGCAGTATATGGTGCAAGAGATTTTGTAGATATAGTTAAGTTTCCTAATCAATTGACTTTGAGTTACTAAAAAAGGAGATTACCTGGTGTAAACTTGACTTATTCAGTTGCTTTCTTAAGAGGCACAAGAAACAGCCACAAACACTGTCCTGCTGGATTAGGCAAAAGCCAAACACTGCCTGTGGAGGAGTATGTGTGGCTGGACCTGAGAGTGAACTTCATCTGATCCCTACAAAGACAGGAGACACATCAGTGCCCCAGTCACAAGAAACTACTCTGCAACAACCTGAATGAGTTTAGAAGAGAAAGCAGAGGTTCAGATGAGAGCCATAGCCCTACCTAAATGCCTTGATTCTAGGTTTGGGGGAAGACAGAATCCACTGATTCATGCCCAGATTTCTGACTCACAGGAACTGTGAGGTAATAAACATTCATTGTTTTAAGACACAAAACTTGAGAAAAATTTGTTGAACAGCACTAAAATATATATAATATAGATAGATAGATATGTTTATATATAATATATATTATATATAATTATTGTACATATATTATTACATATATGAAATTACATTTATATATTTCATACATATGAAATCATACATATATATATATATATATATATATATATATATATATATATATATGAAATCATATATAATAGCTTTTAAATGCAGGTATTATTATCCTCATTTTAGAATAATGAAAAAATGGAAGCCGAAAGGGGTTAAGTGAAAGAACTGGGATTGGGACAACATTCTGTTTGACACACAAACATTCATATTCCTCTGTTCCCTCCATAATCACATTATTGGTTTACTAGCCTGTAAAATTTCATTTCACTCATAATGTGAAGCATCATGTTACCATAATCCCACAAATTATAAGAGAAGGAAGACAACACAAAGATTTCCTGTTTTTCATACTTTAGGACTAACTGACTTTTGAAATAGGGGTTTATGTGATTTGATTTCTGATTTATTTTGTAGTTTTAAATAGTAGTTTTCAGCTACTATTTACTGTTTGCTTACCATGTGCTACCATGTTGCTAAACAAGTTTTAAGCATTATCATATTTAATATTAACAGTGTGAGGAAACTGCTATCTCTATTTATCAAATATGGAAACCTGAGACACAGATAATTTAAGTCATTTGTTCAAGGACACACATTTAGTAAGTATCAAAGCTTCAATCTGCAGCTATGTTTTCCGATTTTAAAACTTTCACACACACTTATTCTTTATATTTTAAGATTTCCTGTTCATCTTAACCTTCTTTTACTTCTTATTGTGCCTTTGTTTTTCATACCTTACCTCTTTAACCCTCTTCTTTAATTCACAATTCCCACACATTATAATTCCTACATAATGGACCACACATTCAAAGTACAATCAATTATTACATGTTATTATGGGTCATGCACTGGAAAAACAATGGATCTAGTAATGAAAAAACAAAGCTTCTACCTTCAATGGTTTTTACATCTAAGACAGGAGGAAGTTTAAAAAATGCATACCTGAGATACACAATAGTGTATC
Organism: Spermophilus citellus; assembly: GCF_964194105.1. Taxonomy (NCBI): domain Eukaryota; kingdom Metazoa; phylum Chordata; class Mammalia; order Rodentia; family Sciuridae; genus Spermophilus; species Spermophilus citellus. Next base: position 120,466,114 of record NC_138189.1, read on the forward strand.
AGTGGTAAATATTCTTAGTGCAAGAGAAATTTTCAATGCTAAAATGATATTTGAACAGAAACTTGAAGCACTGAAACACAGAGGAACAAAATTTAGCATTTCTGATCAGGTACAAATGCCATGTAGGTGAGAAAATCCTTGCAATGTTCGTGTAAATTCTAGGGAGTCAAATCCAGTGAGAAATGGTGAGTGAGGTCAGAAAAGTGGTACATATAAGAGCCAGTCAGGCATTCTAAGCAAATTGGCTTTGATTTTGAATGAAATTAGATGCCATTGGGACATCTGAACACAGAGATAATATGGTTTGCTTAGAGTTGTAAATTTTCACTCTTAGTTCTGTATTAAAAATATTTTGTAGAAAAGAGAGGCAAGAACTCTCTCTCTCTCTCTCTCTCTCTCTCTCTCTCTCTCTCTCTCTCTCTGTGTGTGTGTGTGTGTGTGTGTGTGTATATGTATAAGGTCCAATTAGTATACTGATTTTAGTTTTGGTTTTGCTCCCAGAGATGAAATCCCAGACCTCCCACATGTTAGGCAAATGCTTTCCTATTGAGCTATATCCCAAGTCCTTAGGTAGCTATAGTGTAATAAAAGCACAGCATAATGAGGGTTCTGTCAAGCTTATAAAGGATGAGTAAGAAAGCTTCAGACTTGGAGGGTATTTTAAATGTAACATCAATAGTGCACAGATGAAATGTATGGAATGCGGTCTATGAGAGCAAGATGAATCTTAGATAACCCCCAGTTGCTTATCCTGAGTAACTGAATTTACTGAGGTCAATAAGAATGAGGAAAGAGAATACTTAGAAGTAGAAAAGGTAAAATTATTTAGGGGACATCAAAATAGAGATATCAGGCAGGCAAACATATATACATCTGAAGTTGAAGGGAGAGGTAGATTAGTGAGTTATCGGCACAGAGCCAATATTTAAAGCAAAATGACTAGATGAAAACTCCAAAAGTGTGAGTGGATGAATAGGAGAGAACATCTAAGGTCTCAGGCAGAGAAGTTAGAATGTTGGAGCAAAAACAGAAAGAAAAATTGAGAAGGAGCAGCCATTTTTTAAGGAAATTGAGAGAAACACTTTCCCAAAAGCCATGAGTTAGTCAGCTTTTATATTCATATTTACCATGATAAATATCTGCAACTAATCAACTTAATAAGAGAAAAGTTTTATTTTGGATATCAGTCTCAGTCGATACTCAGTGGACCGTAATTTGAGGCCTGTGGCAAGGCAGCACATCATGGCAGAGTGCAAGGCAGTCCTGCTTATCTCATGCTGGTCAAGAAGTGAAAGAGGGCTGGGGATGTGGCTCAAGCGGTAGCGTGCTCGCCTGGCATGCGTGCGGCCCGGGTTGGATCCTCAGCACCACATACAAACAAAGATGTTGTGTCCGCCGAGAACTAAAAAATAAATATTAAAAAAATTCTCTCTCTCTCTCTCTCTCTCACTCTCTCTTAAAAAAAAAAAAAAAAGAAGTGAAAGAGCCAGGGGCAGGGTCCCAAATTCCCTTTGAGGGCTTGCCTCAATGACCAGAAGATCTCCTGCTGAATAGCACCTTTTAAATATTTCACCACCTCCCAACAGGGACATGGACTGGGGACCAAACCTTCAACACATGGGTCTTTGGGGCACACTTGTCCACACCATAGCAGAATGTTTCCAGAAAGAGGGAGGGATAAACTTTGTCAATGAATGTTGATGAATCAAGGTGAGATCTTATAATTGACCATTAAATGTATCAGTCATTGGTTGTGGCCTTGACAGGAGCTAGGAGGTGATTGGAGAGAGAAATGAGTGTTCAATCAGAAAAGGTGGGAAAAAAATCCAAAACAGAAAGCTTAGACAAACTTTTTAAAAACTTTTTGCTGTGAAGGAGATAGAACTCTAAGTCAACACCCAGAAAGGATGCAACATGTAGAATGGGTTTCATATATATTTTTCTAATAAAAAATGTCAGAATGTTTGTGTGTGATGGGAATATGCTTTGACCATGTATAAATGTGCAGTAGGTGAATTATTGATTTAATCAGTATTAGATATTTGCCAGGCAAGATCATGGTTTCACAGATTAATGCATGATTAAAATTGTATGGTATTTTGCTGATGATATCCTGCTGTTTTACAGACAATTAGATTAAAAGGATTTTGAGGGTTCAAAAGAGGTGGTGAGTGAAGTCTTAATAGGGGATACACAAAGTGCTATGAGAATGAGCAAGAGTTCCTGGGTCTTGTTGTTTAGTCTGAGGGAAATAGTCATGCAGGTCCTGTTATGATTATCCTGATAGTAGGCTTTACAGAGTTTCTGATGATTTCAAGAGTCTGGAAAGAATGTAAAAAAGGTTCTTGCAAGTAATATGCAGGACTGGGCTCCTTCTTAATTCCTGCTAATGGAAGCAGATAGGCAATACGTGAGTTCTGGCACATTCTTTGTTCTTGGAGATGAAGAGTGGAGGTCAAGGATAAAGGAAAAGTTTGACAGGATAATCTATACTTTTGCATCTTCATTCAATGTAAACAAAAGATATTGTAAAGTAAAGGCAGCAACTATGGGAATGTAACTTGACTGAGACTTTATACTATTCTTCAACTTTTTAAAGATTTGATTGATTCACAAGTTTCCCTCATTCATTCACATCCAAACCTAAAGATTGCTCAAAAGTTACAAATATTTTAATGGTTTCAGAGAGGTGGAGAAATACTTCTGAGAGTGGGAGGTGGAGAACAAAATTAAGGCAGAAGTGAGATCAAGGAAACACAGAGAGCCATTTTTTAAAAAAGAAATCATTCCTATATTGCATTTGGGATGTGTATGATATTAACATAATTATTCTCAATCTTGCTTTCTTCATTTGAAACAGTAACCTATTTTCTATGATTTATTACTAATTTCTAAAGATTGACTTACAAATATTGTTGACTAAAGTGTCGAAATTTAATGATTCAGCTACACTATCTCACTTCTATGTGTTGTGACTTTGAGGCTTTTCACTGAGTTGATTCTGTTTATCAATCTGCTTGAAATGAAAAGATATGAAAATTTGCATTGATATTTTGATGTATTATCTGACGAGAAATAAAGGTTACATCCAAGTCTAAATAATGAGCTCTTTTTATCTTGCATTCCTCATTTCATTACTTATCTTTCAAAAATAATGTAAAATGACAAAAATAATACATACATAGTTGCAGAAAGTACCTGTTTAAATTGTAGAACACATATTTACATCAATACTATAGTCAGATACATGTTTATGTGACATTTAAAGAAAATATATGTATGCTTAAAAATTAAGACATCTAAAGTTAATGAAATTTAGTTTTTCAAGCAAATGTAAGGTCACTAATAACCTCATGATTTCTATGAGGCATAAGATTGACTTTTAACATGGTAGAAAAAGAGATTACATTTTATTGTAGAATAGATCAGGGATTGAGAAATTCACAACAACCTATATATATATAAAATAAATTGATGATATAATCCTGAATAATACAATTGACATTTAATTTAAAAAATATTATTGAAGATCTAGTTCAGTGGTAGAGCACTTATTTAGAATGTTCAAGACTCTGAGTTAAATTCTTCTCACCACCTCTGTGCATGCATACACATACATACACACACACACACACACACACACACACACACATACACACACACAAGAATTGAGCAAAATTTAATATCATGAGTCACATCTTTGCCAATGCCTAAAAGTGTGACTCTATACGTACGTTTGATACTTTAAATACAAGTTAGTTCATAAATAAAGTCTTATGAATAAAAAACTATTATCTTAGTTATTCACAAATTTATGCAATTAGAAATAGCAAAACATAGTAAATATGTACTCCAAATACTTGGTCCCCTATTTCAATATTGCCATTTTATAGCTACTTTTGAGAATATAATCCATGTGTATTGAATTCTATCCATATAAACTGTGTAATTTTGAAAAATGAATATATATGTTTAGAAATATATTTATACATATATAGATTTATATTTCATATATATTTATATAAATAAAATTTATTTTATTTATGTATTTCATATATGAATGTTTATATAAATATATTTATTAAAATATATTTACATAAATATGTTTATATTTTATATATATGTGAAAAAAAAAAAATATATATATATATATCCCAGAGCAAGCTATAGAACATTTCTATCACTTCAGACAATTTCCCTTGTTTGCCTAATTGCTCCATCCTCCTGACTGAGGCAAGCATTTTGTGATTATTTTCTCTATGAATTTTAGTTTGCTAGTTCAAATATTTAACAGAAATTGTATCATAAAACTGATTTCCATATAGCACCTTTGATACAACATAATGTCCATGAGATACATTCCTGTGGTTGCAGATAAAAGTGCCCTATTCCATTTTATGGTGCATTGAATTTTGTTTGTGCATATATCACACTTTGTGTATCTATTTTCCTATCAATGGATTGTTTGAAGCCTAGGTGTATTATGCATAATGCTCCTATAAACATTCTCTCAGATTTTTATAGAAATATACTTTTATTACTCATTAGTTAAAATACCAATAATAGAATTGCTTGCTTGAACAGTAATTTAATATTTACTGTGAAATCACATATCCAACACTTTTTCCAAAGTGATTTTGTTCATTTTATATTTATCACCAATACATAAGATTTCTATTTGCTTCATAAGTTAGCCAATATTTTGTATTTTTCAGCTTTTTAAAAATAATTTCATTAAAATATAAAATACATATAAAAATTCACCCATTTAAAATGTGCAAAATACAGGTTTTTAAATTATATTTAGAGTCATGTGTAATAGGAAGGAAGACTTCTTTTGCCTATTTGAACAAAACTTTTCAGTAACCATTGCCTCCTTCTCTTTCCTTTCTCTTTTGCTCTAACCTAGGCAAGACAATAGGAAATCGCTTATTCTTTCCCCCTTAACACGGACTCAGTCTTCAAATCATGCAAATTTGGCCATAAATAACAACATTAACTTTGGCATCACTTCCTGACCAGTATAAAAGCCAAGTCACTTGTCTTTCCTCAATTTTGTCACCTGGGCCCTGCTTTCTTGGAGAGTCTCATAATATGAGTGATTACTCTTTCTATATCTTCCTGGTGTGTGTAGCATCATCAGTTGTGACATATAAACCCCTTTTTGGAGGGAGGTTGATCTTAACTTCCACAAGCAACTATAAAATATTGGATTAACCACATAGTCTAATTTTAGAATATTTTCACCACCTCAAAAAGAAACCTCAGAGGCTTTAGTATTCACTCCCAATTATCCCCCATACCCTTAGTTCCTGACCTTGGGCAAGCACTGGTCTACTTACTGTATAAACATATTTGTATTCTAGGAAATAAAATTCTACAAATGAAATTATACAATAGGTGGAGCTTTGTGACTTCTTTCACTTAGCACAGAGTTTTTGAAGTCCATCCATCCAATTTGTAACATTTTTATTACCAAACTATATGACATTATATGGTATACCACATTTTACATAATCACTCATCAATAGATGAACATTTGTTACTCCCCCCACACCCATTTTGGGAAATTGTGACTAATAATGCCATGAAATTCATGTACGATTCTTTATGGGGAGATAGGTATTCATTTAACCTTGATTATTAAGAGTCAAATTGTTAAGTCAAATGATAATCTGTTTTATATTTTGAATAATTACTAAGCTGTTTTCTTTTTTTAAATTAGTTGTTCAAAACATTGCATAGCTCTTGACATATCATATTTCATACATTTGATTCAAGTGGGTTATGAATTCCCATTTACTAAGCTGTTTTCAAAGTTGTTGTATTGTCTTACATTCCTAAGGGCATGATATATTAGGACCCAATTTCCCCCAGTTTTTTTGTTGAGCTTTGGATTATAACTTTTATTGTTTGTGCTTTGGATTATAATGTTGGTTTTTAGTTATTTGCAATTGTTTTTAAAACTTTTGACTGTATTATAAAACACATTTTATTTGTACTTCTATGTTTTTATTTATCTCATGGTAGTAGAAAATTTAAAAATGTGAATATAATCATATTAATATATTTAAGGAGGCCACATACAGTCCATTATTCTTGGTCTTGGTTGTTAACTTGCAAAACTAATAGATAATATTAAGAAGACACTAAACTCCATCCACAACACAAATGGTACTTATATGTTAATAAAAGATGAATTAAAAGCAAGGTGCTGTAATTTGGGTGTGTCTTCCAAAGGTTCTTGGGTAGAGGCCTTAATTCTCAGTGTTGATAGGATGGTTATGAGAGATGCTTGGGTCATAAGGGTAGAGCCCTTGTCAACAGAATAATGTCGTTACCATGGGAATGAGTTAATTAATGAAAGAAGGTTGGTATGAAAGCAAGTTGGCCTCCTGGGCTGTATCTTCCACACATACTCACTTGCTCTGTGAGATAATGCAACACCAAAGCCCTTGCTAGATGCTGTGGCCATGCTCTTGGATTTCATAGACTCCAGAATTGTGAGCCAACTCCCCTCATTTTATTACTCAGCCTGTTCTACGCTGTTATAGCAATAGAAAGTGAACTAAGACCCAAGGGATTCAGAATATTCTTTGAATCATTCAAAAAAATTTAAAGGGAGTAATAAAAATTTACTTAATAGTCACAACCATAAGAAACATCTCATTTTCCCTTTCACAAAAGATAACATCATTTCCACTTTCAAATTAGTGTTAAACCTATTATGAATTATAAATGTTTACATAAACAAAGAGGAGCAGGGAGAACAACATCACTTGGCAACATGCAATTATGTATATAAATATTTGTAAAAATTTAAAGATACTCCACATACTCTCTCTCTCTCTACACACACACACACACACACACACACACACTTAGGCTATGACATCACTATATGACATCACTATAATCTATTGAAATCAGTATCATATGTGTGTTTTGTCACTAACCAAAACATTATCATGTAATGAATGGCTGTACTATATTAGGATGATCTGTACAAAAACAATAAGACAAAATTATAGTGCACTGGGACAAAATAGTCCCATTGGGTACACTTATCAATGCATATTTGAACTGAAGCAAAATCTCAAGAATATACCATCACTAGCATTCCAATGGCTAATTGACTGTCTCTAATATCTAAACTGTTCTCAACCAATAACTAAGAACATTTCCATGAGGGTATATATGTTCATGTGTTTCTAATAAAATAGGTATATGAAACTATATCAATAAAAGATCCAGATTTTTGTTTCACCTTTATATTTCACATTGCATATGCATTCCAGAAACAGGAGGGAAACAAAAGCATCCCGCCTTATAAGCATTAAGAATTCAACCTGTACCCATGTATGTATTCTGTATGTATTTATCACACTATGAGAAATAATTAAACACTAAATTAAAATAATATAGGCCCCCATGTACTCATAAGCCAGTTAAAATGTCAAAGAATTTACACAGATAAAAGAGTTTTTGAAATATAACTAAATTATTATTTTTTTTATTTTTAGGCATCCTTGGATATTAAACTTGTTTTTCTCTTCAGCACACCTAACATTATTCTAGGAAGTGCCTTAGAACCTGAGGAGATTTATATTTAATGATGTGATTTAAGGATTGGATTCTGCATGAGCTTTAAGTTTAAATAAAGTTAGTTGTTAGTTTCAGCACATTAATTATAGTTAGTGCTTCTATGGTTATTTTTTAAAATATTCTTGCCAGGATTTTCTACTGTTTATCACTTATGATAAGAGATCATTAATGAGTAAAATTTATTGGAAATACTCATAAAAGAATGAATACTGCCATATTTTAGAGATGAAATTATATTTTTCTTTTTATATTTTTCAGTTTTATTCTGATAGCTGTTTATACCAGACCAATAATTAGATATTTGAAATATGTCTGTGTTTGTATATATACATAGGTATATATAATTAGATAATTTAAATATATGTGTTTATACATATGCATGTATGTTATTAAATATTTTAAATATATATGCTTATGAAAGCACAGTAAAAGTAGATTTTTTTCATTTTCGCGATAACAAATTTGTGAATCAAACTTGACAGATGCTATAACAATACCATTCCCTTCAAAGGGTACCAAATACTCTTTGATCAAATGAGAAATGATCAAAGTCTAAGCCTGTTTTTAAAACCCATGAAAATATTGGATTTAAGTGCCTTTCTTTTTCTTTCTCCTTGAGTTAGTCCTTTGATGAAACATTTTATTAAAAGAAAAATGAAGAAAACCAACGTAATATAGAGAACGAGACTAAGGATACACCACACAGGTGATACTTTATTATGGGCAGATTTATCATGACACTGAAAAAACTAGCATTTTGAAGTGAAAGTCATCAAAGATCTAAGGACATGTGTTCCTTTTGGATGTCATGGTTGTTTCATTTCTTTTACTCAGGAAGTTCATTTTCTTATGCTTGAATTTTACTGCTGTTTAGATGCTTCTTTGATTTGAGGACATTTTAAATTTAAATTGAATATATCTGTGCTAATGCCATCAAAAAAGATTGAGCTTATTCCTACATAGAATGGCAAAATATTATATCAAAGTACAGACCACAGCTTTCAGCAGCACTCTTATCAACTCAAAAATTTCCCCAAACAAGAATGATCCACAAATGCCTTGGCTAATATTATATCACATTTCTATATCATCAGCAGACCAAATTTTGTTAATAGATCGAATTCACTGATGTACTATTATGAAGGCAGCTCACATGAGATGTAGAAAATACTTCAAACCACTTCAGATATTTTTCTTCCTATCAAAACAGCAAATCGGCATCCTCCCTTAAAGAAAAATATGAATCTTTAATGGTACAGTATATATTACAAAGCAAGGAGTAATCTTTCCAACTAAAATAGAGATAGGAGAACTATTTGTAACATTTTACAAGATAGAATGTTCAAATATAGATGCTTCCTGTGCTATATTTGACTTATGTTCACCTAAATGATAGGAGCAATGTATATGGCTTTATTATTTTGGGGAATGAGTAAAACACAAATCTTATCTGTATAGTTTCTTAAAACAAATATGAAAATATTAAGCACTCACGAGTGTTGGAGTTCTATGAAATGATACCTCACCTTTATTGGTCCACTTATCACTGTCTTTTTCTGTGCTCAATTACCCAATGCAGTGGTTTTATTTCAGACTAGTATTAACAATGCTGATTTCCAATTACTAAACTGCTTCTCTCTGCTGGCACAGTCAGAGTATGACCTTATTATGTATATTGGAAAGGAAACAAGAACAAGTACTGAAATCTATGATTTTTCTTATACTAGAATTTACACATTTTCACACTCATTTCATGAATCTCAAGAGTAATCTTATCTGTTTAAATTAGTGGCTTCTTAATTATGTCTTGTAAAGCTATGGTGTCACTGGATGAATCTTCAGACCACTGAGAGGAATTCATGGTGTATGAAAAAAGCTAAGCAGGCTGATAGAAAGCTCCATGTTTTCACTTTTTTTTTCTTTTAGGTACCAAGGATTGAACTCAGGTGCAGTAGAACAGTGAGCCACATCCCCAGCCCTATTTTGTATTTTATTTAGAGACAGGGTCTCACTGAGTAGTTTACTGCCTCACTGTTGCTGAGGCTGGCATTCAACTCACAATCCTCCTGACTCAGCCTCCTAGCTTCTGGGATTACAGGCATGCACCAACGCATCCTGACATGTTTTAACTTTATATACAACAAAGTTAACTTTTTTGTACATACCTCAGCTCCACATTTAATTTTTTTAAATAAACTGTTATAAAAGGTCTTGAATAGTTTTAAAGTCACTGAAAATTGTAAAGCTAGTACAAAGAGTTCTCATGCACACTACATAGGAGTTTTGCCTCTGTTAACATTGGTGTGGCACAGATGTCAGAGTTGATGAATTAGAATTGAGATTTCCTTATAACTAGGGTCCATATGTTTTTCATGTTTCCTTCATTTTTTACCTAATTTTATTTCTCTATTCTAGTATCCCATCTAGAATTCCACATTACATTTAGTGGGCAGATCTTCTGAAGTTCTTGGTTGTCAAAGTTTCTCAGACTTTCTGATATCTGATGACCTTGACAGTTTTAAGAAGTATTAATTAGGAATTTTGTTGAAGTCCTCCAATAAAGGTTGGTCTGATGTGTTTTGTGAAGTGTGAAGTTGTATATAGTTGTTTTACTCCAGATGGGGGTAATGTCACAGAGGCAAAATGCCACATTCATATCATATTAAAGGAAGGAACTATCAAGATGATATCAATGTTGATGTTTGCCTTGATCACTTGGATGTTTGTGTTGGTTATGTTTATTATAGTTATTTTTCCCAATTTTTAGAGTGTACCCTGGGAGAAAAAGTCATTATAACCATTCTTAAGGAAGGAAGTATATGTATACATTACCTACTATTCTCTATGGGATATTTTTCTATTCTATTTACTTGATCAGTTATGTGTATCAGCATAAACTAATGGCTATTAATTTATACTTTGGATCATATGCCAATATTACTTTATTTTATTTTATTTTCGTTCAAACTATCCCACCTTTGGTCATTTAGAGCTCTCTCAGCTCACTTCTGTGTACCTTTAACATACATGCATTGAAGTATGAGTGCACTCACTTATATCAAAGCTACAAGTTCATCTTGAAGATTTCCTGTCCCAGTCCTATTCAACATTAATTTCACTGCTGTTAATATAAAATTTAATCATTGGTCTATATTAACTCTATAACTCTGTGTTCTCTCTGTCTCCCCCACTGCCATTGTCAATCAGTCAGGTATACAGTTTTGCAATGTGTACCCTAATTGTAGCATAATTCCTGGTCTTCAATTATGTAACCTCTAAATTTTCCTTTATTACCTATCCTTCAAAATTTCAAGTCTTTATCATTTAGAAACATGTGTGTCCAAGATGTCAGCTACTGCCATATATGCAAGTATTCATTGATATAAATGTTATGCTAGTGTTGAATATAAAGGAATCCCTTAAGATGACTGCTTCTTTTGTTCTTAATAAGAAAAAATATTATATGTAAAGAACGATTTTGTACATTTTCTTATGTTAACTCAATAATTATATATTACATAGTCATAGCATGACATATATTTTAATACACTGATGTTTATATTCTACACAAAACTAGACATAATGATTTAAAAGGAATTAAGCAAATATATCTAGCCAACAACTCATTCAAAAAATTGAGATAAAACATTTTCTCTTCATATCGTCCAAATGAATTAAAGAAATTCAAATATAGTCCTGTAGAATTTTTTAAAAGGGGAAATTTAAGAAGAGTGAGATAAAAATTTTATTTCTTATGAAAATGAGTTATTATTGTTTTCTATTTTTATATCAATTTTTAATAAAACCAATATTCAAATACATTCTGTTACCTCTACTTTATAAATTAACTTTTAAATTACCCTGTTATTAAAAATTCTTTGAGCTCCATAGAATACAAATACTCTATTAAGAAAAGGTTGAGATTTTCAGTTCACTTCACAAAGTCTTTAAATCTTATTATTAAGTCTGAATTTCCAATGGCCCCAAGCCCTTCTCTACTCCTTGCTTAACATTCTTGGTTTAAAAAGTAACTACAACATAGCAGAACAAAGACCTAGTTATCTAATAAATAAAACAAAACAAACAAATAACAAACAATGATTGCAGGCAGTTACTTCCTACCCCCATTTCCTCAGAGTATTTTTCAAGGATTTGGACATGTTTCTCCTTTCCTTCTCATATGAGCAGTTATAATAAATAGTATCTAACTCACTGGTTTAAAAATTATATCTGCATTATTACTCTTGTATCTACAAGTCACTGGGGCAGTTATGCTACTCTAGATGAGGCTCAGTTGATATTGGTTCTGTCTGTTCATAATCCTGTGGTCAACAATTGTGTTGGGTTGAGCACTAGGTATTTTAATTGGTCCCCTTTTACATGTATGACGATGACTTAACCATCATCTGGGGCAACAGATTTAATGGGACTATATCTTTCCCTCCAGCAAGATAAATCAGCCTTGCACGCATCATAGTCATAGCATTTTCAAAGAAAAAGTGGAGCTGGGAATGTTACATTGAGGCCTAGACTCAGAAGTGGCAAAAATATTACTTCTGTCTCATTTGGTTAAAGACAATCCAGACTAAAGGGAATAAAAAATAATCTTCACCTTTTAAAAATAGAAAACCTAAGTCTCACACTTGAGATTCATTGCCTGAGGTTGGGGAATAAATGGAGAGACTTTTGTACTCTAACCTACCACACCATTTAAACAGGAATGCAAACTAAGTCTAATTTAGTGAACACTGATATATATATTGAAAAATGTCTGATCTGTCGGATCTATCAAAGAAAATTGAAAACTACAGGCCTATAAGATAGAAGACCAACAGAATAATAATGGTGTTCCAGTGAAGAGTAAAGAAGAAATTTTAAGGAAAAGTGACCAATCTTCTCAAATAGTGTTAGTTAGTTCAATAAGACATAACCTAAAATTTGATCATCAAATATATCAATCTAGAAATCAATACTTGGGTAGAGTTGTAAGAACAAAACTGAGTTATGAATTTAAGAAAGAAGGAGAACCAAGGAAGTGAAAACTTACTAAATGCTAACAGTTACTAATTTTGTTATTTTCATTATCAAGCAGTTGAGAAAAGACAGAATGAAAGTTTTACACTATCCTCCACCTATTTAAGTGGAACTACCCCAGGCAAACTAAATATTGTATCTTTGTGATACATTTGAATAATTTATTTATCTTTACTGGTGTAAACATTTTGAACAGTTACGTACAATAGTGTACTAAGAGATGTATGGTAGCAGCATACCAATTTCTTTCATTGCTTTTATTTTCTTGAAAATAAAGTATCATGAGAGCCATTCATGGTGCCACACACTTGTGATCCCAGAGAGTTGGAAGGCCGAGGCAGGAATATTGCAAGTCTGAAGCCAGCCTGAGCAACAAAGCAAGGCCCTGAGCAACTTAGTGAAACCATGCTTCAACATAAAAAATAAAAAGGACCAGTGGTTAAGCACCCCTGGGTTCAATCCCAAGTACAAAAAAAAATAGATATTGATAGAGTGATACTGGAAAGTTTTATGAAAGAGATGTTCAAAGCAAGTGATTTAATGAATGGACCAGAGGATCAGAGAAGAGTGTTAAGCAGAGATAAGGGTAGGTTGTTGCGAAGTTAATATCACCATAGGTAGATGTTGTTGGTTATACTATTTAGCCAGTAATTATATTTAGGTACATACACACAGATTAGTCTGAGAGTTGATTTTTTTTAGGTATAGATTTCAGCAAATGAGTACAGTAAGTAAAAAAAGAGCAAAGAAGTTTAAAGATGGCAAGGCAGTGGCTATAATAAAAGATCCAGGAATGTAGTGCAAGTAATTACAGACATGACAATTTGAGGTGGGTGGAAGTAGTCAAGTGATATAAGAACAGTGAATTATATATAGCAATGGAGTTAAAAATTGTCAGAATTCTGGGAGTGAGCTGAAAAGTTAAGAGGTAATTGTGAAAGAATAATGCTGGGCTTTCTGTAATTTTCAACAGCAAGAGACTGAAGTGACAAAGGTGGGATTGATGACAGATCTTAGGAGGATGAGAAGAGAAAAAAAATTATAAGTCTCATGATTTTTTAACATGGAAATTAAAATTACCAATGAATATGGATATGTAAGAAGTAGTGCTGAAGAATGGCAGTGACATAGGTACTAAAACTTAAGAGAACAAGAGTAGGTGATCCAAAGAAGATGGCCCAAAAAAGTAGAATAGTGTAGTTTGGTGACAAGAGCTATATTTAAGTGTGTTAGACATGCAGTAAGGAGAATTGCCTGGAAATTGAAATGAGAAACAAAGAAGATGTGGACCACTGTGTGACAGTTACAGGGGAAGCAGTCTTCACAGGACAAATAGGTTTCAGGTTGGGAAACAAGTGAAAGCACAATTAGAAAAAAAGAGATTTTGCTCATGAGGGACTGTGAATTACAGATGCAATTGGAATATTTTAGACTTTAGAAAAGTTGAGACAGATTTAGAACTGTTTGGGGAAGGGAATCTAAGGAATGAGGGGCAACCTGGGAGTCCTGAGTTTCTTATGTTTGTGGATGTAAACAAGAATAATGAGCATAAAAAGATTAGTCCTGGGTGCACAAGGAATTAACTTGTAGTGAAAGTTTAAGGAGAGAGGGGAGGTGCATATCCATAATTATATCCATGTGATTTCTATATGTTATAAAGAATGGTCTAAATAAAATATGAAGCTAATTATTCTAATCACTCTGTCCAACCACTAAGAATGGTTTCTTGTGTATCTAGGAATTTCTATTCACATGTAGACTCTTCCAATGAGATATTAAGCTCTAAATCATGGTTACAGAATGCATATATAAAAGCATATTTATCTACAAATTCACATGTATACTCTCTTCTTTGTATATTTTATCTCAATAATTTTTCTTGGGAATCTTTATTCAATAAGCATATTGAGATGCTTATTTTAAAAATTCCTGCATTATACACCTTTGCACTAATTTATGTAATTAACCTTCTTTCTACTGATAAATATTTCATCTAATTACATTTTTTGTGGTACATATTTCATTCCACAGTGTTTCTAAGTATGATCCTTGAAGCAAACTTATAGAAAATAATCCTTTCATTTTAAATGTTGGAAATTTTTGCTAAATGGCCTTCCTCAAAGTTACATTAATATTGTTATGGTCTAAGTCTAATCAATAATTATAGATTATAGGTATAAGATATTAATAAGTAGAATAAGTAAGATAAAATAAGTACTATGAGATGAAATGATATTAAAATTCCCTAGTAATAAGTTACAAGTAAGCAGAGAACATAGGTAATTGCAGAGTAATCATTTAACTGTAAGACTTAGAATTCAAGTTGGTAGAAATAAGATATAAGACAACATAAGGTCAGCAGAATCATAGATAATAGAGGCTAGTAGATTCACATAAATGTAGATAGTTAAATCTATATAGCCATAGACAAATATGGATTGGCATAGCCATAATGACTCCAACTTTGTAACCCCTCTATGAAATTGTTATGTAAGCTGCTGTTTTAAGCTATTTTTTTTAAATGTTTTTTTTCTGTACTTCATATTGCCACTGGTGTACCCGAATCCAGGATATATGCCCACAAATGTGCTCGAACCCAGGATGTGGTTGTCTCTTTTTGCTCTGCTAATGGCTTACTCAATCAGCCCCTGTATTTGACTTGCTTGCAACTTGCAGATTCCAAAGGATGTGGTTTTCTTCCTTAAATACTCTGACCACAGACAGCTTGAGGCTATTATCTTAAAGGGTCACTTGGAATCTGTGAGAGACAGACTCTGGCCAGATAATAAAAAAATGTTAAATTGGCTTTAAATTTGGACCTAGAGTGTTTTCTGAGAAGTTGCCCCATAACAATATGTATGAGCATTTCATGAGATATACAATGCAATAGATATGATACCAATATTTTAAACTCTGTTAGAGTTTCTCTATGAGATAGGCAAATATTCCACTTTGATCTAAAGGATTCCAGTGTGGGGAATTTTGGTATACACACATACATTTTAAGAGATGCATTTAACCAAGGGAAAATATTTGAAATTCACTAAATTACACCACCAGAGCAATTTTGGGGGATTGGGGGGGTACCAGGAATTGAACTGGGGAGTACTCAACCAACCACTGAGCCACACCCCAGCCTTATTTTGTATTTTTTAATTAGAGACAGGATCTCACTGAGTTATTACCACCTCACTTTTGCTGAGGCTTTGAATTCACTATCTCAGCTTCCTGAGCCACTGGGATTACAGGCATGAGTCACAGCACCTGGCCTGAACAATTTTTTACATCTTTTTACAGGGCCAATTTTGAATTTGAGCAGAAAGTATCAACCTTACTCTTGCTGTGAAGGAGAGAAAGAATTCATTTGATATCTGTTTCAAATATGTACAAGCCAAGTAGGGGAGCAGTTGAAATTTGATTTGAGCAATTGCCTCTTTTATTCTCCTCTATCCAGCACATAATACTAAACCTTTGGCATATGTCAAAGAGTGCTTTACCTCTGGAAATCTGACCATTCTTTTGAAGGAATTCTCAGCTTGGGAACCCAGCCCTGGATGTCACATCATTGTAAACATAGTTTCCATCTTCTCTGTTATCCCATGGACAAGTATTTAAAACTTTCTTTTTTTCCACAGAAGTGTCTTAGTTGATACATTTCATGTTTTAAAAGGTATTTAAAAGTTCTTATGTGTTTTTATTGATTCATTTTATTATTTTGTTGTATTTATTTAAGATGGGGAATTAAGGAAAGCTTGTCTGATAAAAACATATTTTCTTTTTTGTTTGTTTGTTTTCCGGGGATTGAACACAGGGACACTCAACCACTAAGCAATATCCCCAGCCCTATTTTGTATTTTATTTAGAGACAGGGTCTCACTGAGTTGCTTATCACCTCCCACTTTTGCTGAGGCTGGCTTTGAACATGCAATCCTACTGCCTCAGCCTCCCATGCCTCTGGAGGAAAAAAAAAAACATATTTTCTTAAACAAAGGTCAGGTAAAGGAAAGAATCATTAAAAATTAAGTTTTATATAATAATTTTACATTCTAAAAATGTTTAAAATATTTTCATCTTAATTTAAAACATAAATATGAATTTATCTCCAAATAGTTGAGGCAATCAAAGATTTCTCCTTAAATATTGATAGGTCCAGGATGCACCAACCTACAATATGGCATCCTGGACTTCAAGCAAGCAATAGAAGCAGGAAAATTTCTTTCCCTTTTCCTTCTCTTCTATGCTAAAGCAGGCCGTAAGCTTAGCTAAACTTCCCCAGCAGTGGGTCATAAGACCCTCATTGCAAAGATATCCAACCTAAAGAATAGTCCTTATTTCTGAAAACAAAGGGACAAAGAGAAAAATCCAAAAAAAGTCCAGATTTCCCCCATTTTGTGACCAGTAGGTCACAACTCACTTACCCAATCATGCTCCTCTGTGACTGCCCACTCTTCACCAAACCTAAACAAAAGCACAGTTCCCTCTTGCTTCAGATCTTCATTTCAGAAGGATCCCTGGTCATACAAAACTTCTAAAAAATATTCATGCTTTTTTTTGTTGATCCTCTCTTGCTACAGGAGTATTAGGCATGGCCTCAGCAATGCATGAATAAAGAAATCCTTCCTCCCTTGCAAAAGGCATTGGTCACTACACACTCCAGATCTCTTTCTCTTGTAAATTATGCCCTTACTGTATGGGAGATGGTGATATTTATGTCTATAAAATCAATGACAATTTTATTTACAAAAACAAAAAACACAACTTATTCCTAATTTCACATTTTATACTTACATTTATCAAATGTTTCCAAAATATTCAGTTTTTAATATAAATTACTATTTCTTTTATACATTTCTTAAATTTCTATCAGTTTATTAAGCCATGTAAAATTAATCAAAAAAAAAAACTTTTTAAAAGCAAGTAAATGATTTGGTTTTGGTTTGGGGCAGTATTGAACCCAGGGCCCAGAACATACTAGAATAGCACTCGATTATTGAGCTATCTTCCAAGATCATTTTTAAATTTTATTTTGACACAGGGTCTCCTCAATTGCTTAGACAGGCTGGTATTGAACATGCCATCCTCTTGCTTCAACTGAGAGTGTCTATTGATACCAAGCAGTATCCCTAGAGGTAGCAATAATACTTAAACAAAACAAAGAGCCTTAAGTCAACCTATTTATTTGAGCATTTTTAAAATATTTATTTTTATTATCTTTTTATTTTACAGAAAGAAATATGTGTACATTATCTTATAAATTGTTTTAAGTTAGTATACTTAAATGAAGGCACCTTCTTTTCTTCTACATGTTACTTATTATGTCCAGTACTTGACATTTACTATTACCACGCCACAAAACAATTCTGAGAGATAGATATTAATCTCAATTTGCACATGCATTAAAGTTGAAAATTATTAAGTAATTTGATCCACTTCACAAAGTATTAAGTGTTGGAGCTAGAATTTCAGCCCAGGTTCATTTAACTCTCAAGGGAACTTTTTATATTGACTACCCTTCCCAAAATAATTTCTACAAAGTACTGAATGATGGCTCATGATCCCCAAAATGTATTTCTGCTATAACTTACCCTCAGTTGTTCCATATGTGAATTCTGAAAAGCAAACTTATTAAGAGCTGCTTTTCAATAAAAGAGCCTCTGGAAAGAAAGATAATTCAAGGTTAAATACTAAAGTACATTGAAAGTGTCAGTTTATTGATTATTGTGTAACTAAGTTCTCTTCAGAAAAATAATTAGGACATCCAGAAATCAACAACTGAAAAGGCACTAGGAGAGTATCATTTTGAAAATTCTAACCTATGGTTTGAAATCTAGAAAACTTGGTCAACATACTTCAGTGTTAATCATTCAATAAGGAACGCAAAAACAATGACTATGAAGTCAAATTCAGCAATAACAAGGTATAGCCAAATCACTATTTTTGGTCATTCAATGCATATTAGGAGACTATCAACATGTATGTAGAGTGAGACATGGTGGTGCATACCAGTAATCCCAGAGACCCAGGAGGCTGAGGCAATAGGATTACAAGTTTAACTCCAGCCAGGGCAACTGAGTGAGACCTTGTCTCAAAATAAATTATAAAGGCTGGTGATGTAGCTCAGAGGTTAATGTCCCTGGGTTCAATTTCCAGTATCAACAACAAAAAAGTGGATGTAGAACTCAATTTTTTACTTCATTTTATGTGACTGACTGCTAATTTGAACAGTGTTTCTTCCTAAATGAATGAAGATGGGCTTATTAATTCTGTCCTTGGCAGTCTTCATGTTCACTTTTGTTAAAGCACTGAGAAGATGGGACTCTCATACCTCAATCTCTAAGTGGAAAATATGTTCATGTATACTGGGGTTCTTTGCATTGGAGGATTTGAGATGTAAGTCTAGCTACAATACAGTATTTCATTCTTTTCTATCATTGTTGTTTATTTTTCTATAACATAATTTTCAAGACTACACTTAAAGGTAGTGCCCACCCTTTCTGTCAACAACTTTTTCCATATCAATCTCAGATTTTTCTCATTTTTTTAAGAAAATGCATAAATATGCTATGCACATTAGGTATAAGAAAGACAGTTTTTCAACATTAGTATTTTAGAATGTTTTGGCTAAGAGAAAAACCTCAAATACAGAGAAAAAGAGGAGAAAAAATTGGGGAGAAAAAAAGAAAGGCAAAGTATGGGAAGTAGAAAAAGAAAGATAAAAGATTATTATTATTTTTTGTTCACACTGACTTATTATTGAAAGCTAGAATATTGACTATATCCCACAAAAATTACTCCTTTAGCAAAATGTTGACTTTTTCCATGTTTGTTTTTAACAATTCATGATTTTAGTGGACACTTTTAATGATCTGCTTGCCATAATTTATCCAAATGTATTAAATAAAATGCTAAAATTCAGTAATGCCACTAGTTATTTGGAATATAATTTACTCCTTCTATTGATAAAAAATTCCTTTAATACATGCTTTTTGTTATGTAAAGCAAATGTTGTTCATGTTGTAGGAAATGTTAGGATTTACTGCATTAGATATCTGTTGAAAAAATGTGTAAAGATTTTAATTTGTTGTTGTATTGAACAAAAATTTTTCTCCAAATATGGCATCCACAGCAAAAGGAGAAAATGATATTCATATAAATGAGTCTTGGCTCCTTCTACGTATTCGTGCACCAGAAATTAGTTCTATCACTTCCATATATAGATCTTGAGAGGAAGTGGGAACAGAAAATCTTAGTGTTTTTAATAAGACCAAAGAAGTAAAAATCTATGCTTGGTAATTCTATTCAAGATCAAAATTTTCTGATCATTCTGGTTATATAATCATTTTTCTTTCTTGTTTTTTGTATAATTTAGTTAAGTGCTGTAACCAGTGTTATGGTTTAGATATGAGGTGTACCCCAAAAGCTTGTGTATGAAACAATGCAAGAATGTTTAGAGGGGAAATTATTGAATTATAAGAGATTTAACCTAATCAGTGGATTAGTCCACTGATATGGATTAGATGAATGGTAGACAGGTATGGTGTGGCTGGAGGAGGTAGGTCACTGAGGATATGCTTTTGAGTTTATATTATATCCATGGAGACAAGAGCGCTCTCTCTCCCTGTCTCTTTCCTGGTGCCATGTCTTGAGCTACTTTTCTCCATTACAGTATTTCTGATGTTCTGCTTCACCTAGGGCCAGAGAAAAGGAGCTGGCTCTCTATGGACTAAGAACTTTGTAACCCTGAGTGCCAAATAAACTTTTCCTCCACCAAAATTGTTCTTGTCAGTTCTTTTGGTAACCACAACAGAAAAGCTTACCAAAACACTCAATGACCAAAACTGGTAACATATTCCGAAAAGACTAGGAAATCAAACATGTAAATCAGAAACCTCTGAATTATAAACCAAACCACTTCAGTTTGGAATTTAGTATGATTGTCCACAACATAGAAATTTATATTGTTTTTAAAAGAGCAAGAGAAATTAAAGCAGTTCTTAGATATGGACTTACATAAACTGAAAGAAAATTTTAAAATTGAGGAAGAGGGAGAGAGAGAATCATTTGGAGTTTAAATAAATAATAAAATATTAACATTAAGGACCAGATTTTTTGTTAGTTCAGTTTTTCTTCTTGAGATGATGTCTTGATATGTTGTTCCCATACTCCTGAGCTCAAGGATCCTCCTGCCTCAGCCTCCCCAGTAGATGAGTAGAGTGGTATGCCATTGTACCTAGTTAAGAGTAAAGTATGTAGAAAAGTTACTGACTTAAGCTGCAAAAAACATGAAAATCCAATAGAAAGAAAATATCAAGCCCTAGAGAAACATATGCTCCTAGATGGCATTATTGCTCCTGAATATGTTCATTTTCAAAAAATTCAGCCTCCTTTTCATGGTTTGACTAAACAGAAATAAGGTAATTAGTTTCAAAGAATTGGACATAATGCATGATTACAGCTTTTAATAATAACCTGATCAGAGGAATTAAGAATTTGAGAAAATCCCTTTTCTTTGGATCTACCACTCTAAAAATTCCTCCTAAAAGTAACTGTAGAGAGCAATTAAGACAGATTTAGAGTAAAGAGTATCACTTTGCATTCTCATTGTCGTCATACTATTTAACTTACTAAACAAACTCTGATACCTAAAATTCAGTTTTAAAAGGTAGAAAGCATGCTATCTTATTTGTTGCTATGAAACAATTATTTTGACAGTTTGCACTATTTTAAAAAGGTAAACATTTGTTGCACCCCCAAAGTTCCTGGAGGACAGGAATATAAGAACAGCTTAGGTGGCTAATATTATCTGAAGGTCTCTTCATCATTGACTGAAGCAGAAGTTATCTGAAAGCTGACTAGATTGCAGGGCATTTTTTCAAGATAGTTCATGCATGTGACCTTTGGCAGAATATCTCAGTTCTTTGCTCATCATTGTCTAAAACCCTCAGGACCTTGCCAAGTGAACTTCTCCAAAGTGCCTTCATAGTGTGGTAAATGGCCTCTCCCAGAGTGAGTGATCTAAAGAGAACAAGGAAGAAACCATGATGAATTTTCAGAACATTCTACTATTTGAATAGGCCTATTCCGATAAGATGTGGGAGAAAATGACACAATGATGTGAATCATCCCTCGTTCATTGGATAATATTATTAGGGACTGTTTTAGAGGCTGGCTATCCTATGTGGTCATTAAGTCTTTTTCACCTGGTGTGGGGGAAGAGGAGATCAGTTGGAACCCCATTTGTTTTATCTTAAGTTGATTTTTTTATGAGGTGCTGAGGATTGAACCCAGTGCCTCACACGTGCTAGCCAAGTGCTCTACCTCTGAGCCACAATCCCAGCCCCTGGAATATAAATTTGATCCAAGAAAAGAATCAAGGAGAGAGGAAAAAATGAACTACTCATCTCTGCAATATCTAAGTATAAGAAATCAATTGTATTAAAGCTGGTCATATTCATAATTACTTTAGGTCAGTGTTACTCAATGTGTGATCTACAGACTAATGTTCACTATAAGTTCTTTGTAATCAATTTAAAATTGGCTGCCTTAAGGAGCTGAGACATAACTCTAAGGAAAATGTGCTACCTGGTTGCTGCTAGTAACTCCAAGAAAGATGACACGAGACTGATCTGAAAACATAAGGAGGAAGTGTAAACTGTTACTTAATGCTTCTGCTGATATGAAAAGCAGTTGGTGCCTTACTATGGCAGAAACTTACAACAACAAGAAGAATTGTGTCTCTTCCTCTTCCTCTTCCTCTTGGTTTCCAGTGTTCAGCTTGTATCCCCTTGTGATAGAAACTAACAAATTCTAAAGGCAAAGAAAAAATGTAGATATAAACCCTAGCCTCAGAATATACTCCTATCATTCATATATAAACTTTATTCATACAAGAACTTCCATTCAGCACCAGAAACATTTCATACAATTAAAAATGTTTTTACCCTTGTTATGGTTTGGATATGATTTGTCTATATCCTCCAAAGGATCAGGTGCTATAGGGTTGGTCCTTTTGTACATCTGTTGAGGTGGTGGAACATGTTAGGGGTGGGGCCTCATGCAAGGTAATTAGATCCACCCTTGGAAAGAATTAATGCTGGCCTACCTTTTGACTTCATCATGTTATAATATAGTTAGGAGATCACATAATTATGGAACAGATAGAACTATCTGATCTTGGACTTTCAGCTTCCAAAACTATGAGCTAAAAAATCCTCTTCTTTTTAGACTACCCAGCTTCAGGTATTATGTTTTAGCAATAGAAAACCGACTAATACAACTCTCACCAAAGAGGGGTATACAAAATTTTAATATTTGTGTTAACCAAATTTAGGTTGATGTTAATTACTCCTCAGATTGAATTATAGTTCAATTTTAGTATTCCTTAACCTAATGACTCAATGGTAAGTTAATCTCAACAATTATCTTTATGGAAAACAACAAGGGGGAAATAAGGAGAAAAGCAATTTCTCATACACACACATTTAACAAGGAAGATAAAATGTGTAAATGCTATAATTGTATGACTTTCTCTGAATCTGTAGTTTTTATTATTTCCTACCCACACATCTTTTATCCTTTCTGTGCCCCTTTTAATGCCAGCTATAGCTTCAGTGATGGGATGTTTACCAGTTTGACTGATGTAAAATTTCACTCTAGAAAAGTCAGTCTTGCCTTTATTTTATTTTATTTTATTTTTTAGCAGTTGTTGCTGTCTTTAACAATTATTATTGGGCATGAAGAAACTAAGACACACTCCATTGAATCACCTGAGTCCAAAAACGTTTTCCCTGTCACCACTGTACAGCAGAAAACCAATTCCCTTTGGTAATCATCAAAACTGATAAAATAATACTTATATTTGTCTGTAGGAACAATGGTTTGACATTCAAAAGAAGCCAGGTATTAGAATAAAAATTCAATTTCATGGAAGACTGGCAACATAAAAGTTTTGAGGGACTCATGTTGAGTAATAATGAAAGTTGCCAATTCACCTTCCATTGCGTATTTCCTAGGCTCATGTATTTGATCATGAAGGAACAGCACCACATATTCATCATTGACTCAGAGAAAATACTATGTCATGTGATAGAAAACTTAGCCTTTTAGGAGATTCAATTGCCTCATCAATAAAAATGCTCCAAGCTGTAAAGTGATTAGGTTTGGGAACATGTGAGAGATTGTCACTCTCCTTTTGACAACTCCAGTTGAGTTTCCAGCCACTGAGCTGAAGTTGTTTCCATTATGAAGATCAATGAATCTTTCAGTAGACTGACTATCTGTTTTATTTTAGGGATACTAAATGAAACAAACCGCTAGTAAGAGTCCCCATAGATCAAAATATTCTGACAGTATTGTGTGCCTGCTGCTCATTATGAAAACGTGATATCTTGTCTATAATGATTAAGTTGTACCACTTGAACCTCACTGCTCTAAGATAATATCATCTCTGCTAAATTACAAAAGCCATCTTAATGTCAGCATTTCCCCGTAGTCAGACCCAGCCCATAGAATACAACTACCACAGAGATTTTCAAGTACTCTGGTGTTCCCTTCACTAATGTATTTATCAATGTCTTAGTGAATGGAGTGCCTTATAGGCCCTATTAAGGATGTAATGGAGGATGGTATGGAGGTCACACATGATAAATGTACTCCAGTGTTTCAACTCCAACAGTCCTTTCTGCCCAAGTGTTTGACTTCCTTATGGCATTTCAGTCATAAATACAAGTTTAAGTCAATTAAACAAGTAAAGTATCAGAGGCAATTCCAGGTGGTTGAGCTAACTCCATGGTAAGTATAGCTAGATCAATATATTAAGGATCTGGATACTAAAGCCAATGACTGCTGGCAGAGGAAAAGGCAATTGACAAGTTGTCACAAAACCAGGACAAGAAAGTATCTTTTATATCCTCATGCTTTTGCACTTTCTTGTGTTTCTTTTTGGCTGAAAACAAGAAGTCAGGAAATCAAGGAGAAGTGCATTCTTGGTACTGAATGTCTGCATCAGAGAAGAGGTATAAAAGACAGGGAATACAAATGAAAGATGAAAACAAATGCCGAATGTCTTCTCTGATATAAGGGGGGGGGGTGACTCAAAATGGGGTAAGGAGGAAGAGCATGAGAAGAAGATTATTTCAAAATAGGGAAGAAAGGTGGGAGGGAAAGGGAAGGAGACGGGGAACTGCATGGAAGATGGAAGGAGACCCTCATTGTTACCCAGAATACATGTATGACGATGTGAGGAAAAAGAAAAAAAAAAGAAGTGTGTCACATTAGATTGGGTAGAGAGAAGTGATGGGAGGGGAGGGAAGGGGAAAAGGGGAAAGGAAGGACAGCAGAATAAATAGACATTATTATTGCTGTATTTGTATACATGACTGCATGACCAATGTGATTCTGCAACCTGTAAACTCAGAAAAATGAGAAATTATACCCCATCTGATTCAAATGTATGATATGTCAAGATCATTGTACTGTCATGTGTAACTAATTAAAACAAATTTGAAAAAGTAGTAAAAAATGAAAAAAAATGAGTTTAAAAGAAAAATAGAAACATGAAACCTTAATTAATGACACTACTACTTAATTTTGAAGCATTATTTTACACATTATTAAGCTGCCATTTCAAATTTCCTTCATGATAAACTAAGTATATTTAGTTTTGTGTCATTAAGACTTAAAAACACTCAACATTTTATGAGGTGAAATAAGATGAGGATTCAACTATAACCTGAATAGAAATGCCACAAAATAATTTATGAAAATAAATTCCTATATCTCACGATGGATTTGGAATGTTTTGATGTGTAAAACATAAACATAAAAATTACTTTATTTGGAAAATATTCTAATCAATGTTCAAAAATCAAGTGAATACTTAAATTGTAAATTTTGGGGGGTAAGGAAGTGCAAAGCATGGGCACAGGGCCTCATGCAAGTCAGAGAAGTGCCCTAATATTGAGCCACCTCCGGCCCCTGTGTTTTTGTTTTGAATTAAAAACGTCTTGTCTTAGTCAGCTTTTTCAGCTCTGTGACCAAAAAAAAAAAAAAAAAAGTGAGAAGAACACTTTTAGAGGAGGAAAAGTTTATTCAGAGCTCATGGTTTTAGAGGTCTTAGGTAATTACATAGCTGGCTCCCTTGTTCTGAATCCAAGTTGAAGCAGAAAGAACATCAAGGCTCAGGAGCATGACAGAGAAAAACAGCTTAGAACATGGCATCAGGAAGAAGTGAGATTGTGCCATTCACCAGGGACAAATCATATACCCCAAAGACATGCTCCCCCATGAGCCATTTCCTCCAACTCAGCCTAGCTGACTATAGTTATCATCCACTTAATCTTTGTCATGGGATTAACTCACTGATTAGGTTAAGACTCTCATAACCCAAACATTTCACTTCTAAACTTTCTTGCATTATTTCACACATGAGATTCTGTGGAAACTCCAAATATAAATTATAACATCTCAATATCAACCAATAAATATGGGTAAGAATATGAATATGATTATAAATTAAAGAGGGAAAACTGAAAATACTACAAGATAATATTGCCTAATTAACTAATTAAGGATATTTTCTGGTGCAAATATACTTCTTAAAATACCCATTTATTAGGTTCTTGGGATATTCTTGTGTTCTGGGGCATTAAACTATAGTATAATTTTGGATAAGTGAGAAACATGTCTGTGTTGGATCTTATTTTTTCTTCTCTCTTACAGTTTTCATGTGAATCATGGTTCTTTACATAGATAAATTCTGCCTATGTTTTTCATTCTCAAACTTGTAGATAAATTTTCTCCAGGTAGTGAAATGTGAGTGGATGTTACATAATACACAGAAACTTTGAGGAATGGACCATGTACTCCCATTAGCTTGCTTAACTTGCCTCTCTGCCCTGTCTCAAACAGTTTGCTACTCTTTAGCCTGCATCTTTGAGCTAAGAAGACGTATTAAGAAGGTTTAAAGCAGACCTGTATCCTGGTTCAGGGCTATAGATAATCAGGAGCCAATATCCAGTGAAAGTACCAAATAACTTTTTATTTTAAAGAAAATGGAATTTGAGAGACTTCTTTTTTTTAATTTATTTTTTTATTGGTTGTTCACAACATTACAAAGCTCTTGACATATCATATTTCATACATTAGATTGAAGTGGGTTATGAACCCCCAATTTTACCCCAAATGCAAATTGCAGAATCACATTGGTTACACATCCACAATTTTACATAATGCCCTATTAGTAATTGTTGTATTCTGCTACCTTTCCTATCCCCTACTATACCCCTCCCCTCCCCTCCCATCTTCTCTCTCTACCCCATCTACTGTAATTCATTTCTCTCCTTGTTTATTTTCCCATTCCCCTCACAACGTCTTATATGTAATTTTGTATAGCAATGAGGGTCTCCCTTCATTTCCATGCAATTTCCCTTTTCTCTCCCTTTCCCTCCCATCTCATGTCTCTGTTTAATGTTACTCTTTTCTTCCTACTCTTCCTCCCTGCTCTGTTCATAGTTGCTCTCATTATATCAAAGAAGACATTTGGTATTTGTTTTTTAGGGATTGGCTAGCTTCACTAAGCATAATCTGCTCTAGTGCCATCCATTTCCCTGCAAATTCTATGATTTTGTCATTTCTTATTGCTGCATAGTACTCCATTGTGTATAGATGCCACATTTTTTTTTATCCATTCATCTATTGAAGGGCATCTGGGTTGGTTCCACAGTCTAGCTATTGTGAATTGTGCTGCTATGAACATCAATGTGGCAGTATCCATGTAGCATGCTCTTTTAAGGTCTTCAGGGAATAGTCCGAGAAGGGCAATAGCAGGGTCAAATGGTGGCTCCATTCCCAGCTTTCCCAGGAATCTCCAAAATGCTTTCCAAATTGGCCGCACAAATTTGCAGTCCCACGAGCAATGTACAAGTGTACCATTTTCTCCACATCCTCGCCAGCACTTGTTGTTGTTTGACTTCATAGTGGCTGCCAATCTTACTGGAGTGAGATGGTATCTTAGGGTGGTTTTGATTTGCATTTCTCTGACTGCTAGAGATGGTGAGCATTTTTTCATGTACTTGTTGATTGATTGTATGTCCTCCTCTGAGAAGTGTCTGTTCAGGTCCTTGGCCCATTTGTTGATTGGGTTATTTGTTATCTTATTGTCTAATTTTTTGAGTTCTTTGTATACTCTGGATATTAGGGCTCTATCTGAAGTGTGAGGAGTAAAAATTTGTTCCCAGGATGTAGGCTCCCTATTTACCTCTCTTATTGTTTCTCTTGCTGAGAAAAAACTTTAAGTTTAATTAAGTCCCAATTGTTGATTCTTGTTATTAACTCTTGTGCTATGGGTGTCCTATTAAGGAATTTGGAGCCCGACCCCACAATATGTAGATCGGATCCAACTTTTTCTTCTATCAGACGCAGAGTCTCTGATTTGATATCAAGCTCCTTGATCCATTTTGAGTTAACTTTTATGCATGGCGAGAGAAAGGGATTCAGTTTCATTTTGTTGCATATGGATTTCCAGTTTTCCCAACACCATTTGTTGAAGATGCTATCCTTCCTCCATTGCATGCTTTTAGCCCCTCTATCAAATATAAGATAGTTGTAACTTTGTGGATTAGTCTCTGTGTCCTCTATTCTATACCATTGGTCCACCCGCCTGTTTTGGTACCAGTACCATGCTGTTTTTGTCACTATTGCTCTGTAATATAGTTGGAAATCTGGTATCGCTATACTGCCTGATTCACACTTCCTGCTTAGAATTGCTTTTGCTATTCTGGGTCTTTTATTTTTCCATATGAATTTCATGATTGCTTTATCTATTTCTACAAGAAATGCCTTTGGGATTTTGATTGGCATTGCATTAAACCTATAGAGAACTTTTGGCAATATCACCATTTTGATGATGTTAGTTCTGCCTATCCATGAACAGGGTATATTTTTCCATCTTCTAAGATCTTCTTCTACTTCTCTCTTTAGGGTTCTGTAGTTTTCATTGTATAAATCTTTCACCTCTTTTGTTAGGTTGATTCCCAAGTATTTTTTTTTTTTTGAGGATATTGTGAATGGAGTGTTTTTCCTCATTTCCGTTTCAGAAGTTTTGTCGCTGATATACAGAAATGCCTTGGATTTATGTGTGTTGATTTTATATCCTGCCACTTTGCTGAATTCATTTATTAGTTCTAGTAGTTTCTTTGTAGACCCTTTTGGGTCTTCTAGGTATAGAATCATGTCATCTGCAAATAGTGATAATTTAAGTTCTTCTTTTCCAATTTTTATGCCTTTAATTTCTTTCGTCTGTCTAATTGCTCTGGCCAGTGTTTCGAGAACTATATTGAATAGAAGTGGTGATAGAGGGCATCCCTGTCTTGTTCTGGATTTTAGAGGGAATGCCTTCAACTTTTGTCCATTCAGAATGATGCTAGCCTGAGGCTTAGCATATATAGCTTTTACAATGTCAAGGTAAGTTCCTGTTATCCTTAGTTTTTCTAATGTTTTGAACATAAAGGGATGCTGTACTTTGTAGAATGCTTTCTCTGCATCTATCGAGATGATCATATGGTTCTTATCTTTAAGTCTATTGATGTGGTGAATAACATTTATTGATTTCCGTATGTTGAACCATCCTTGCATCCCAGGGATGAATCCTACTTGATCATGGTGCACAATTTTTTTGATGTGTTTTTGTATTCGATTCGCCAGAATTTTATTGAGGATTTTTGCATCTAGGTTCATTAGAGATATTGGTCTGTAGTTTTCATTCTTTGAGGTGTCTTTGTCTGGTTTCGGAATCAGGGTGATTTTGGCCTCATAGAATGAATTTGGAAGAGCTCCCTCTTTTTCTATTTCCTGAAATAACTTGAAAAGTATTGGTATTAATTCTTCTTTAAAGGTTTTGTAAAACTCTGCTGTATACCCATCCGGTCCTGGGCTTTTCTTGGTTGGTAGTCTTTTGATGGCTTCTTCAATTTCATCCATTGATATTGGTCTGTTCAAATCGTGTGTATCCTCCTGACTCAGTCTGGGCAAATCATATGACTTAAGAAATTTATCGATGTCTTCACTATCTTCTATTTTATTGGAATATAAGTTTTCAAAATAATTTCTAATTGTCTTCTGTATTTCTGTAGCATCTGTTGTGATATTGCCTTTTTCATCCCGAATGTTAGTAATTTGAGTTCTCTCTCTTCTTCTCTTCGTTAGCATGGCTAAAGGTCTGTCAATCTTATTTATTTTTTCGAAGAACCAACTTTTAGTTTTGTTAATTTTTTCAATAGTTTCTTTTGTTTCAATTTTATTGATTTCCGCTCTGATTTTAATTCTTTCTTGCCTTCTGCTACATTTGCTGTTGTTTTGCTCTTCCTTTTCTAGGGCTTTGAGATGAAGTGTGAGCTCATTTATTTGTTGTTTTTTTCTTTTTTTGAGGAATGACCACCAGGCGATGAATTTTCCTCTTAAAACTGCTTTCATTGTGTCCCATAGATTCCGATATGTTGTGTCTGTATTTTCATTTATCTCTAAGAATTTTTTGATTTCCTCCTTTATGTCTTCTGTAACCCATTGATCATTCAGTAACATATTGTTCATTTTCCATGTGATGTAGGATTTTTCCTTCCTTCTTTTATCATTGATTTCCAGTTTCATTCCATTATGATCAGATAAAATGCATGGTATTATCTCCACCACTTTATATTTACTGAGGGTTGCCCTATGGCATAATATATGGTCTATTTTTGAGAAGGATCCATATGCTGCTGAGAAAAAAGTATATCCATTTGATGATGGTTGATATATTCTATATATGTCAGTTAAGTCTAGGTTATTGATTGTTTGGTTTATTTATGTTATCCCATAACTCTTGGATGTTTTTCTCATGATTTTTTACCAGCCTTTCTGAGTTGGCTAGACTCTTTTCAAGATGATATATTTTGTCTTCATTATCTGACGTTCTGGCTTCTACTTGCTCCACTCTGTTAGTGATACTCTCAATTGAGTTTCTAATTTGGTTTATCGTTTCCTTCATTTCTAAAATTATTGTTTGATTATTTTTTATAATCTCTATCTCCTGATAAAGATGCTTAACTTCTTCTTTTATCTGTTTATGTAATTCATTCTCAATGTGTTCTTTCGCTGCTTGAATTTGCTGTCTTGTATCCTCTTTAAGGTTCCATTCCATCTGTCTAAGGTGTTCCTTGAGGTCTTTATATGACCATTTTTCTGATGACTCTAGGTCCTCCTAAATATTTAGGCTGTCCTGCATTGTTTGTACTCCTTTTCTTCCTTGCTTTTTGAAGCTGCTCATGTTACTTCTTGTTCTGTTTGACTGCTGAGTTACTGTTTACTCCTATAAATTTATTTGATGCTTGGGAGGAAAGGTATTAGAAGGGAGGGGAAGAAGTCAATAAAGAGAATGAGAGTAAGCAGGTAGAATTCAAGGAAGGGGGATAAGAAAATGAAAAGACAAAAGAAGAAAAAAATAGGAAATAAAAAAAATTAAAAAAATAATAATAAAATTAAAATTAAAATTAGAAGAAAAAAAATTTTAAAAAATTGTAAAAAAAGAATTAAAAAAACAACAAGAAAGAAAAATGAAAATGAAAGAATAACCCAAATCAAAAAAAAAAAAAAGAGAAAAGAAAAAAAGAAAAAAAAACTAATAAATGCAGTCTTAGAGTTTGATTAACTTCTCTTCCAGTAGGTGGCGCTGTGCCCACGAGGTCAAGTTTCTCCTGTCAATACGTGGGAACCAATCACTGTGCAGCAGCTCCTCCCAGATTGGGCGAGTCTCCAATCCTGAGTGTCTAGGGCCTCCTCTTGTGACTAGTCACTTCCCACTTTTCCTCTAGCCAGGCCCCTCTCATGGGTGCCGCTCATCACAATACTGGCTACACGCCAGGTCTGCTGCTCCCGGGAGCCCTGTTTTCATGAACGACTGGGCACACTCTTCCAGTTTGCCATTCCCTCAGACCCTATGTTTGTAGAGCTTGGGGCTGAGAATCCTCAGCGAATTTTACTTGCCCTCCGGTAGCCACTCCCCGGGTAGCTGGTGCAAGAGACCTCAGCAGTCAGCCCTGGTGGGAGGGGTAGTTCCGCGCCACAGGTCCCGCGCCACCTCTGATTCCCTAGGGCTGGCTGTCGCACTCACGGGAGAGCTGGGAGGGGCCCTTAAGGAGAACTGGGAGGGGCCCTTAAGGTTTCCCCAATGTGTGGAGAGGGAAGGCTAGGGGATTACACACCTGTAGCCGCAGGTTTCAATGAAGTTATCTCCTCCGCCGCAGTCTGATGACGTCAGTTCTCTGCCATAGTGGTGTCTCTTGCAAATGGCGACAGTTCGTTTCCCTTTGCCGGGTGACCAATGCAATGGGTGGGTCCTTACTGTCTTTCCCAAGCCCCGTTTCAAACCTGTGGCCACTACTTATGAAGGCTCGGTAGGCATTTACCTCCGTAGGATGAGAAGGGCTGACCAGTTGTTTCAGCCGGATGGATTCGTGCTGAGTCACAGCTGTTTGTCTGCGGGAAGCAGGTGAACGGGAGCTTGAATTCAGCCGATCCAGGCTCAGAGTGTGTTCTGAGAGGCCCAGACTGTTTGCCCCAGATCCACGTCAGCTCAGCATTGCCTAGTGATCCTGAGCAAACAGATTTAGGTTGTTTACTACTCCCTATGCCCGCACAGCTGAAGAGGTCAGAGACTTAATCTCTCCGCGCCCGCCGCCATGTTGGAATCCTCTGAGAGACTTCTTTTATAGCAAAACCAAGCAAATAAATGACTAACATTTCTATTTTGATACAGCCGTAGAGTGGATATTTTGAACCCAGGATGATTCTCAGGCATTTTTTAAAAGTGTATATATATATATATATATATATATATATATATATATATATATATATATATTCTCTCAAATTCTGCCTATTTTCAGCTATTTTCTGTCATTTTCTAGGAAAAATTTACAGACTCTCAGAAAATATATCTGATTTTGAAGAACTAAAGAATAGTATGAATCCTTCAATTACACCTTATCACCTCCCAACAATTGAAACAACAACTCAAGTCTTAATAAGCTCTTTAGCATCTAAAATTCATTTTTCAGGCAAGATACATTTTAATATATGTCTTACAAATAAATTAAGAAATCAAAAACTAAGTTGTGGAATAACACACTATCAACCAGTAACAGACCATTTAATATGCAGCTTTGACTGAAATAAAGAATGTCTCAGTAATAACAGCTATAGCATTCTTGATGCTGAGGAAACGTACTTAATATTTCAAAGTAAAATGACCCTTTTCACATTTTGTCCAAGAAAAATTCCTAAAACTGTTATAAGAATAGCACTGTTTACACATCATTATTCCACTGTTTATTTTGAAGCTATAACTTAGGGGACTACTCAAGATATCCTACCAAATAAGCTCCAGGTCCATTACTCACTTATTCTGTTAAAGTCTAGTTATGGGGCATAAGCTTTTGCCTACACATCTTCAATGTCAATTGGAATGATGTATACTGAAATTTTATCCATCTTCCTTTAATTCACTGAACTGCTTCCTCTTCTTTCTCTATAATATATATTAAAGTGAAATAAATGTTCAGGTCTAATATTCAAATATCTGCTTTTTTCTTTAAAAAAGCATAATTACATTTTAGATTATTGTCATTAAATTGATTATAGGATACAACTTTCAGCAGTAAAGTCACTAAGTTAGTTTTATAACCGAGAAAATGGTAAAAATTATTTTGATCCTGATGAAATTCTGACAGCCATCCTCATAAGTCAAGGCATAATGCAAAATTATATCTATATGCAGAGTATCTTCTACAGTGCATGACAAAATTTACTTTTTTATCTACATTCTTATCACATTTTGTCAGCCTAGTTTCCTCCACATGCACCGTTTTCTAATCATATTAAAGAGTTTGTCGAATGCAAAAACCATGTCTTATTCACCTTCACATGAACTTAATTTTCATACCTCTCTTTATAGTGTGACAAAATACAAATACATCCACAGAGTCTTCCATCTCTGTATCCATGACCTCTTGAAATGCAATTTTAAGCTCCTACCATTACAATATAAAAATTATCTCATTATTTATTCTGGCTTTCCTTTGTGACATTTTTCCCCCAGTAGAATATCATAGACCTGGCTTTGTGCCAGTTTAATTTAAGTCTTAATAATCACAACATGCTTAAATTGTGCCACTGTCTTGTGGAAAAATACAGGCCAGACTGCTAAAACCCTCTTTTTTTATACCTTTCTTTCCCATAAGGATTTTAAAAGAGACTGAGAGGCCAATCGGGTCTGTTGCTAGGTGTACACCATGCTGTCTAGCACTTCCAGTACTAAGACAGGTTAGGTGGGACAGCTATGGTTCCAAATCCAGGAATTCCCAAGTTGACAAAGAATGTTACCTCAAGCCTGAAGTTGAGCTCACCTAGGAGGACAAATGTGACAAGGGTCATAAGACAACTGAACTCATCAAAGCTACAACAGAAACAAAAACAAGTTCAATGTTTGCAAATCCAAAGATCCGTATATTTGTTGACATGATGAGGAAAGGAGGAAACAAAGTACTACCAGATTCCTCAGGATGCAGACTGAAAGGTGTTAAAAGGAAGTGGTTTGAGAAATAACATGCTGCTATTCCAGAGGAACAAG
Organism: Spermophilus citellus; assembly: GCF_964194105.1. Classification (NCBI taxonomy): domain Eukaryota; kingdom Metazoa; phylum Chordata; class Mammalia; order Rodentia; family Sciuridae; genus Spermophilus; species Spermophilus citellus. Next base: position 120,500,414 of record NC_138189.1, read on the forward strand.
CAACCATTCAAAGCAACCCCTACATCATCTTCCACCAAGCACTGTAAAACTGAGCTCTGATTGGAATGGTACCTATTCAATATAAGTGTGGTCATTTCTACTAGGTCCCTGGACCTCCAGCTGACCAATGTAGCCACTTCCTAGCCATGAAATAAATTATCACTGAATGCCAAAAGACTAATCATGAGTGGACACTCACGCCAGAGAGCCTGTCACATAAACTGCTGCAGGCTTTCACAACTACAGTCCTATGATCCAGACAAAGCATGACAGGTACACAATAGCAGAGGCCAACTGTGCCCTGGCCACTATTTGTGGTGGGAGAAGAGAGATTCTAGGAGGAGGCTTAGGGTCCTCTGCCACAAGAAACCTGGTGAGCCACTTCTCTGTTGAAAGGTGGATAAAGGATATAGTTAGTTTTCAAGAAGGATGGAGTACATGTTATTGCCTGTTAATCCTTCTTTGTTTGATGCTAGAACTGGCTCTCCCTGCCCTATCTTCTTTTAATGAAAGAACATATTAACTTGGGAATTTCTTCCAAAACACTCAGGGTCCGTTCTTTTCTTCACTCAGTTTGGGGTGGGCCTTAGGATTCTATGAAAGGGAGTTGTTTTAGTGTCAGAAAGATCTATAAGAAAATCCTGATGTTAAACTGGTATAACAGGTTAAATGAGTACTACTATTCATTAAAACTGAGGAATAAACCAGATTTTATAATAACCTTATATATTAAAAAATTACTGGAAAGAATATTGAGTCTCAAATATGTACTATGGCTGATACTATGCATATCCTGGAATGAATAAAATTGTACCATACATATCTTTAAATTAGCATGGCTTTGAAATGTTTAAGGAAATATTAACCACCAAATACTAACTAACCACACATATTTTGGAATGCCTGGAATCATGAAAGTGTGTCATGGACAATTTGATGATTGGCACATATGACAAAAGCTAGGGCTCTCTGTTGGGCTCATATGTGATGAGTGTGTAGATATTCTATTAAGGACAAAATTGAAAAAGGCATGGAAGTTTCTAGGAAAAAAAAAAGAATGTCTTCTGTGATAAATTGCATTTATGTAATTTTCTATTTATTATGGTAAAGTATACATAACATAAATTTTAAGGGGCATTAAGTGTGTTAACATTATGAAATTGTCATAATTACCTATTTCAAAAATATGTTCATCAAACCAAACTACAACTATTTCTATTAATCAGTATTTCCAATTCATTATGCTCACCTCAGCCTATGGTGACCACTATGATACTTTTTTATGAATTTGACTATCTTAATTTCCTTATAGATGGGAAATAATATAATCATTTTTCTGGTTTGAATCCCTGCTTTTAATTATGTCGAGCATTTACCCAGAAGTGAAATTGCTAGGTTATTATTTACTCAATTTATTAAATACATTGCTATATAACCATATAAACCTATAGGAATATTGAAAAATATATGAAGATTATGGAAAAATATATCAATGTTTTAAGCAGGCAAAATATAATTTTATTTAAGGTTGTCACACAACTTCAAGGAAATGGTCACATTATTTCACACTACATCATAGAAAACTGAAGACATGATCTTATTATGAGTATCATTACTTTTTCTAGAACAGGTATCTGCTCTTGTACTCAAAGGCCTAGTCTGTATACCTAGACAAATTTATCTGAACTAGGCTAAATTTGCAACTATAATCTTGGCTTCAGAATTTGTAACTATAATCTTGCCTTTATGCTCAGCAACCAGTTATAAAATTCATACTATCAAGAACTTCATTTAAAAAAAATAAAGAGAAAAAAATCTTAACTGGATTTTATTTCGCATAAGTCTTGTATCTGTTATTTTTCAGTGTGGAAAAAAATGTTGTTTCACACTACAAAGTCAACTAAGAGACTTTGTTATTATAAAAAAATAGTGGCTCAAGGCTCAAGGTGTTATCACTTTTCCTTTTCTCAAATTTCTTTTATAAAAAAGACTTTCACAAATACAAAGTATAATAGGGTTTTTAAATAAATAAAAAAAGATTAAAGCCTGGTTATGAGATACTTTTTAGTAAAGAGCAAAGCTAAAGTGTTTTAAAATATTTCAAAAGAATGCCTATTTTTTCCAATTTTAAGAAAAATGTGTCTGTTTTGTTTTGAAGTCATTGGGTTAATGAGTTTATAAAGAGTTTTGAGATGCAATTATTGAGATCCAATTATTTTCTACCTTTACTAGAAAACACACCTCTGTGTGAAGAGAATAGAAAAAGAAAGAAGAAATAAAAATAAACCAGAGAGGGAGATGGAAGGAGGTAAAGAAGGAAGGAAGAGACTGAAGTTATATGCCCTTTTTGGAGACTATGAGGGCCTTAACCATTAAACCAAAAACGGGGAGCTTCTGTGATGAGATTTGAATGCAATCCATGGTGAGAAATTTCAAATTTGTCACATATGTAAGAATATTTACATATGTAATATGATGTAGACATATTTTAAGAAGTTAAATCAGATTTTTATTTTAAAAATATATTACCAAACTATATTAATCAATGCACCATGATACTAATATAAGAACAATGAATTAATCAATAAATTAGATGGCTGAGAAACGAACCCATGCTTCTGCATTCATTTGATTTTTCAACATAGATAAAAGAAAGTCTCTTCAGTAAATGACCCTGGGAAAATTGTTCAACTACATTCAGAAGAGTTAAATTGGAAACTTATCTCATTGCAACTCAAAATGGATTAAACACATAATTGTTTTAACACCTGAAACTATAAAACTAGTATAAGAAAAGTTAGGGGAAAATATTTATAACATTGGTATGAACAATAATATTTGAAAATTACCTCCAAAACATAGGTTATAAAAGCAAAAATTGTCAAATGGAACTGCCTCAAACTGAAAAGTTCCATACAGCAAACAAAACAAAAGATTCAAGAGATCATCTGCAGAATGAGAGAAAATATTTACACACCATACACTAAAGAAGACGTTAATCTCAAAAATGTGTAAGGAACTCAAACCCTCAACACCCAGAAAACATGCCTTTCTAAAAGAAGCAAAGGTTCTAAAAAGATTTTTCTCAATTAAGACATAAAAATAAGCAAAAAGTATATGAGAAATTGCTTAACATCACTAATCATCAAGAAAAAATAAATTAAGACCACAACAAGTTATCACCTCACTCCTCTTAGAAGGGCTATTATCAAAAAAGCTTAAGGAAAACAAAGCCTTGAAGTGGATGTGGAGAAAAGGGAAACCCCGAACACTGTTGGTGGGAATATAAATTAATTCAACCATTTTGAAACACTGTATGGATGTTTCTCATAATTCTAAACATAGAAATAACATATGATCTAACAATCCCAATTCAGGCTGTATATGCAAAGGAATTGAAACTTTTATATCAAAAAGGTATCTTTCATTTGTCAATTTTTACTTTTTTAACCTATATTTTGGAGGTAATCTCCAAATATTATTGTTCATACCGATGTCATGGAGATTTGTCTCTAACTTTTCTTCTATTAGTTTTACAGTTTCAAGTGTCTTTAATTATGCCTTGAATCATTCCATCTCTATTCATACAAGCCAAGATTTGAAAAAAAACCCATAAATGTCCATAAAAAATGAACAGATAAAAATAATGATGTACTATTCTTACAAAAGGAAAACAATTCCGTCGTTTGAATTAACATGACAAATCTAAAGGATATTAAACTAATAAAACAGAAAATCACATACTACGTGTCCTCACATGTGGATTCTAAAATAATCATAATAGAAGTAGAAAGTAGAATGGTGGTAACTAGTGGCTAAGGAAGGGACATAATGCACACAGGTGAGATACTGCTCTGAGTGTGCAAGGTTTTTTTATAGATCAGAGCAAGTTATGTTACTACTGCACAGCATGATGATGATAATTAATAATAATATATCATATATCTTAAAATTGCTGAAAAGGTGAATTTTAAATATTCTTAACTCAAAGAAAAAGTAAATATGTGAAGTGTTATATATGTTAAGTAGCCTAATTATATCATTAAACATGTATCAAAACATTACATTTTACTATATATATATATATACACAATTATTTGTCAATTAAAATAGAAAGGGAAGTTAAAAAAAGAGAAGTTAAAAGCATATTTTAGTGGAGGAAGTAAAATATACAAGAGTAGTTATAGAGAATATAGAGAAGATTTGCAGCAGTCCCTGTAGAAGATTGAGTTATGTAAGAATAATATGAGGCTTGAAAATATTAAAAAGTATAAGAAATTAATGGGGACATTGAAGACCTATGTGACCCAAGTTTCTGATAAGAGTAATCGATGGTGGCAAAACTGTGATGGCAAGTGGTGCAAGATATAACTCTGGACAGGGTGGACCCTTGGGCACCTTGGGATGAGATTAGAAAGCAGCTTATACTAAAATGAAGATAAACACCCATACTACCTCGTTAAACTGAATGAAATAACTAAATTTCCATAGGCAGAATATAATGTAATACTCTCTTTAGATGAAATAGAAATACAGGTATGTATATTAATGGGATTAATCAAATAAATATTAAAGTATGGGCTTTTGAGTACCCTCAATTCCACTGTGCATTCATGAAAAACATAATTTTTCTCTCCATCGTTTGTAAGTTGTACACTATCATCATGTTCTTAAGTCTATATGAAGAGAGAGAGAGAGAGAGAGAGAGAGAGAGAGAGAGAGAGAGAGAGAAAGAGAAATTAGTGTTGACCCCCCCAAAAATGTGATGAATGTGGATTTCTTTAGCATTAAATGGAGTTGTTATTGGAGAAATTTGACAAACATTAGCAATCAAAATATGTTGTTCTCAATATTTAAAGATAGGAGGAAAAATTGAGTGCACTTTAAAATTCACTTAATTTTAAACATTTGTTTAAAATGTTTGATTCAGCTTACTTGCATTTTTGCATATATTTTAAGGAACATATCAAGTTTGAGTTATTATGGAAAAAATTATTAGCAATGAATAGTCACACAAAGTTAAAAGGATAAAATATAAGTGAATCTATAATTTATATATCATATATTATAAGTAAGGGTATACTCCTTTAAACTGTTTTAATTTGAAATATAATTAAAAATGTAAAGACAACCAAATAAGATTAAATAGATATTTAATATTTAATATTAACCCTAAATTTCAAAAAGGTATTTGTTGATACTTAAATATACCACTTTTTAATGTAAAATATTCTTATTTTTATGTTTTCCTTCTTTTGTTATGGAACATAATATTTATAGATCAGTATGAAAATCATAATATTTGTTGCCAGTATGAAAATTCAATACATGTCTATGATGTGTAATGATCAAAATGGTGTAATAAGCCTTTCATCTCCTCAAAAATTAATCATTTCTATGTGTTAGAATCTTCTGTACTCTTTTGTACAAGTTATTTTAAAATATATCATATGTCATCTTATTTATGGATGAAAAGGAGTTATTAAAAATGTTTGAAATGTTATTTTTAATCTTTCATTGTTCATTCATTTAATACCAATTTATTTATCTCCAAGACCCTTCTATAGTTTGTCATGCAATTTTTAGTACTGCTTGCTTCTGATGCCTTCATCTTACAAATTCCTAATCAGTGAGGTAATATTCATAAAGTTTTACTTTATTCTCAGTATGATGGAAAGACTGGAGAAGGTTGTCAAGGGCAGATAAGATGTCTGTCTATTTAAGAACTTTGTTGCATCCCAATGTCTTATAATTAGACAGGTGTCATGTCCATTCTAAAGAGACTTATCAAAACATGCTGCATTTTTTTCTTGATTTTTTTCTTCTCTTCACAGTTTGACAGAATTGACTGAAAGGAAAATTGAATAAGGGGACATGTTTTGTTTTTTACTTCAGCTGCAACCAAAATAGAAAAGCAAAAGAGAAAGCAGCAGGTTGAATGGAGGGTAAGAAATTACATACTGCCTATTTACCTGGTGATAAAAGACATATTTGCATGATGATCCTTTGGGGGACACAGGCACTTCATCCTGACTCTAGCTACCAGTAAAATGGAATAATGCTTGTGTAGCTCAATTTGATCACCTTGATGGTGATATCTACTTAAGTAGATATAGACATGCTCTGTAGTTGGGCATTCACCATGCTATGATTCAGATCTGGATGTCCCCTAAAACCTTGTGTGTTGAAGGCTTGGTCCCCAGTACAGCACTGTTCAGAAGAGGAGCTTTAAGGAAGGTTAATTGGATCTTGGATTCTAACCTTACTAGTGGATTAATTCATTGATGATTCATACTTTGATGTTATTAATGTGAGGTGATGGAAATTATAGGAGGTGGGGTCTAGTTGGATGAAGTAGATCACGGGGGCATGCCCTGGAAGGATATGTCGTCTCCAGAACCTTCCCCCACAAATTTCTGGTTGCCATGAGGTGAGCAGCTCTGCTACAGCTGTTACTTCCTGCCCTGATGATCTGCCTTGTCAAAGGCCTTAAATGATGCACTGAAGTAACTGAGTGTCATGAACTAAAACCTCTGAAACCATGAGCAAAAACAAATATTTCAAGCTTTGAGTTGTTCTCAGGTATTTAATCACAGGTACAGAAAGCTGCCTAACGCATAATCTGTGTATATTATATATCTAGGAAAGACATATTTTATTCCTGAGGAGTTGCTATGAGTTTGCTTTTCATAGATTTTATCTTGTAACAATGTTTTCCAAAGTCAATTCTTTGAATCAATTTAATTAGATTATTTGTATTTACTGAAGTAACAGAGAAACTGAGTAACAAAACATCAAAACTCATAGAAGTTCTGTTTGTTCCTGTATAGTATCAGTGAGAAACACACACACACACACACACACACACACACACACAGAGAGAGAGAATTTAACTGTATAACTCACTGGCACTATGTCTTCCTATCTTTGCAATTCTCTTAGAAACCTGTCCTTTCTAATCTTTGTTCTCATTTGTTCTAGTCTTTGTGTGAAAAAAAGAAAGGAAGCCTGATTATTATCTTGTAAATACCTATCTCTTTCACCATGCAGTTGTACAATTATTAAAACCTTGGTTATATTGTATACCCTGCTTGTAATAATTAATTCAGTCATTAATGAATCAATTTTGAAGTCCTATATTGGGTCACCTGAAGCTTGCACAAAGTAAGTGAAGGATTTGAATAGTCAAATATATGGTAGCACTTTCAGTTCTGAAAGAATAATTATTTTAAAAGCTTTTACAATGTTTTATGTTTTAAAACTCACATTAGTAGAAAACTTTTTGAGTAATGAGTTACTTAAAATCATATCTTTAAATATTTATAGAAAAATGTATTTGCTTACCTATTCCTCTTACAAAATATGAGTTAGACACTTTAAAAGTATTTTTTAATACAAAAGTTTACAGGACAGAGAAAACCCAGTTTTTGGTATTCTAATAGGATTATATATATATAAAATAAAATGTATGCTTTAAATTAATGTTATCTAATATATAGGAAATAAATGTAGAGAACAAACAGGTGATAATACAGGTGATTGATTGAGAAGGCTTCTTTCCTGAGGTAGTTGAAGAATATTTTTAAGGAAATAAAATCTAAGATACAGCTGAGCTTTGATATTGAGATAGAAGAAATAAAATATAGGTAGAAAGGTGGTGTAAAGGAAGGACTAGAATGTGTAGTTTTAATTTAAAATTCCACATACATTTCCAGGCCTGTGCCTTCCAAATTTACCAGGAAATCTGAAAATCTTAAGAGTTAACCATCATCCTTGTTAATTAGCCCACCAAAAATACATTAAAAATGAGAAATTTTTACAAAGCTATAATTTAGATCAGATAATGGAGACCACGTCAGCCCAAGGATCTGATCCCAGACACAACCAGACTGATGTCATCCTCACATACCCTCCCATACCTGCACCTTACCAAGTTTCCTCAAAAAGTTGTGCCAGAAACTCCCAAGATATATCTCTCACTTTCAAAATGCCTATGTCATTCCTTGAATATATACTCCTTGTATTCTTGAATAAATTTTGTGTGCTTCTACTCACATGTTGAAATTCTTGTCTATCAATTATATCAAGGACCTCCCTTGTCCTTATTCCAGTTAGCCCCTTCTCTAGGAATTCCTTGAGACCCACTTCCATTGATACCTCTTTTCTGGTGACAGGGTGAATCCAGTCGTGGAGAAAATGTGGAGTATACAGTCAAAGAAGAAGTGAGAATATATGTGAAGGCCCTTTCAAGGCACAGATGACACTGGACAACATGAAATAGGCAAAGAAAACTTTACTTAAATCAATTGCAATAAGGGAGAAAGATCAGAATGGGACTTGAATTAAATTCCTTTGAAACAAATGGCTAGAGTGATGATTTTTTAAAAAAATAATTACAGATAATAATTATATATATATTTACAGGTAGGGATGTGATTTTGGGGGGAATTTTAATGTTTACATTAGTGCATTATAGATACACATAGTAGTGGGGTAATTTTGAAATAATCACATATGCATGGAATATAATTTGTTCCATTTCAGTCCCCATTATATCCTCCCTCCTTACTCTTCTTCACCCCACACCCATCTACTCCTTTGGCCTTCCCCTCATTTATTTATTGGTTTTATAAATTGACACTATATAGGTGTACATAACAGTGGAGTTCACCATGGTACATTCACACAAACACATAGCATAGTTTGGTTCACCTCATTGAGCTCTTTCAACACTTTCTCTATCATCCTTCCTCCCCACTCAATCCCCTTCTTCATTCCATTTTCATGATGTCTCCTTCACATATCCACCTCTACTCCCCAATTTCTCTCTACCTTCCATGTGCAAGCGAAAACATTTAATACTTAACTTTCTGAATCTGGTTTATTTCACTTAGCATGATAATCTCTTCTGTCAATTTACCAACAAGTGCCATAACTTCATTCATCTTTGTGGCAGAGTAAATACTTCATTGTGTATATATATTATATTGTCTTATTCATTCATCTGTTTTTGGCATCTGGTCTGGTTCCATTAATTGGCTCTTGTGAATTGAGCTATGATAAACATTGATGTGCCTGTATTTCTATAATATGTTGATTTTAGTCCTTCTGAATAAACACCAAAGAGTGAGATAACAAGGTTATATGGTGATTTCACTCCTAGTCCCTTCAGAAATATCCATACTGCTTTCCAAAGTGTTTGTACTAATTTGTAGTTACACCAACAGTGTATGAGTGTACATGTCCTCCCCTTGCATCCTAACCAGCATTTTTATTATTTTATTCTTGATGATTGCCATTCTAATGTGAGATGAAATCTCAATGTAGTTTTCAATTGCATTTCCCTGATTGCTAGGGATTTTGAACATTTTTTCACATATATGTTGGCCATTTATATTTCTTATTTTGAGAAATGTCTGTTCAGGTTTTTTTTGCCCATTTATTTATTGTGGATTTCTTTCTTTCTTTTTGTTGTTAAATTATTGAATTCTTTATTCATTCTCAATAATAATCCGTTGTAGAAGGAGTAATTGGCAAGGATTTTCTCCCATTCTGCAGTCTCTCTCTCTCTTTAAATTTTGTTCCTTTTACTGTATATCTTTTTATGTTGATGCTATCTTATTTATTGATTTTTACTTTATTTCTTGAAATTTTTGAGAAACTACATTTCATTTTCATTTTTTATTGATAAAAAATAAACGACAGTGAAACGCAATTCTTATTACACATATACAACACAATTTTTTATATCTCTGTATATAAAATATGTTGACACTAATTTGTGTCTTTATACATTCACTTGGATAATGATGTCTATCATATTCCACCATCTTTGCTAATCCCCTGCCCCCTCCCTTATACTCCCACCCCTCTTCCCTATCTAGATTCATCTATTCCTCCCATGCTCCTCCTCCCTACCCCACTATGAGCCAGCCTCCTTATATCAAAGTAAGCATTCGGCATTTGTTCTTTTGGGATTGGCTAACTTCACTTAGCATCATCTTCTCCAATGCCATCCATTTATCTGCAAATGCTATGATTTTATTCTCTTTTATTGCTGAGTAAAATTCCATTGTGTATATATACCACATTTTTTTTATCCATTCATCCTCTGAAGGGCATCTAGGTTGGTTACACAGTTTAGCTATTGTGAATTGTGCTGCTATAAACACTGATGTGGCTGTGTCTCTGTAGTATGCTGTTTTTAAGTCTTTTGTATATAGACCGAGGAGAGAGATAGCTGGGTCAAATGGTGGTTCCATTCCCAATTTTCCAAGGATTTCCATACTGCTTTCCATATTGGCTACACCAATTTGCAGTTCCACCATCAATGTATGAGTGTAGCATTTTTCCCACATCCTCACCAACACTTATTGTTGTTTGTCTTCATAATAGCTGCCATTCTGGCTGGAGTGATATCTTAGAGTAGTTTTGATTTGCATTTCTCTAATTGCGAGAGATGATGAACATATTATGATATATTTGTTGGTTGATTGTATATCCTCTTCTGAGACGTGTCTGTTCAGGTTCTTGGCCCATTTGTTGATTGGGTTATTTATTTATTTATTTATTTAGTGATTAGCTTTTTGAGTTCTTTATACGCTAGAGATTAGTGCTCCATCTGATGTGTGGGGGGTCAAAATTTGCTCCCAGCATGTAGGTTATCTATCCACCCCACAGATTGTTTCTTTTGCTGAGAAGAAACTTTTTAGTTTGATTCCATCCCATTTATTGATTCTTGGTTTTAAATCTTGCACTATAGGAGTCTTATTAAGGAACTTGGAGTGGAATCCCACATGACAAAGATTAGGGCCTACTTTTTCTTCTATAAGACAGAGAGTCTCTGGTTTAAGTCCTAGGTCATTGATTCACTTTGAGTTGATTTTTGTGCATGGTGAGAGATAAGGGTTTAATTTTATTTTGTTGCACATGGATTTTCAGTTTTCCCAATACCATTTGTTGAAGATGTTATCTTTTCTCCAGTGCATGTTTTTGGCACCTTTGTCTAATATAAGAAAATTGTAATTTTGTGGGTTAGTCTCTGTGTCTTCTATTCTGTACCATTGGTCTACCAGTATGTTTTGGTGCCAATCAATACCATACTGTTTTTGTTATTTTTGCTTTGTAGTATAGTTTAAGGTCTGATATAGTAATGTCACCTGCTTCACTCTTCCTGCTAAGGATTGCTTTAGCTATTCTGGGTCTCTTATTTTTCTGGATAATTTCATGATTGACTTTTCTATTTCTATGAGGAATGCCATTAGGATTTTGATCAGAATTACATTAAATCTGTATACTGCTTTTGGTAGTATGGTTATTTTGATAATATTAATTCTGTCTATCCACGAGCAAAGTAGATCTTTCCATCTTCTAAGGTCTTCTTTGATTTCTTTCTTTAGGGTTCTATAGTTTTCATTGCATAGATCTTTCACCTCTTTTATTAAGTTGATGTCCAAGTATCTTACTTTTTTTTGAGGTTATTGTAAATGAGGTAGTTTTCCTCATTTTCTTCTCAGAGAAAGAAGAAAGAATGTCACTGATATACAGAAATACCTTTGATTTGTGTGTGTTGATTTTATATCCTGCTGCTACTAGTTCTAAAAGTTTTCTGGTGGAGCTTTTTGGGTCTTCTAGGTATAGAATCATATCATCAGCAAATATTGATTATTTAAGTTCTTATTTTCCTATATGCATCCTTTTAATTTCTTTCATCTGTCTAATTGCTCTGGCCAGTGTTTCAAGAACTATGTTGAATAGAAGTGTTTAAAGAGGGCATCCCTGTATTTTTCTAGTTTTTAGAGGGAATACCTTAATTTTTCTCCATTTAGAATGATGTTGGCCTGAAGGTTAGCATAGATAGCCTTTAAGATGTTGAGATATGTTCCTATTATCCCTAGTTTTTCTAGTATTTTGAACATGAAGGGGTGCTGTATTTTGTCAAATGTTTTTTCTGCATCTATTGAGAAGATAATATGATTCTTATCTTTGAGTCTATTGATGTGATGAATTAACATTTATTGATTTATGTAGGTTGAACCAACCTTGCATCCCTGGGATGAATCCCATTTGATCATGGTGCACAATCTTTTTGATATGTTTTGTATTCGATTTGCTATACTTTTATTGAGAATTTTTGCATCTATATTCATTAGAGATACTGGCCTGACGTTTTCTTTATTTGATGTGTCTTAGCCTGGTTTTGGGATCTGTGTAATATTGGCCTCTTTGAATGAGTTTGGAAGTGCTGCCTCTTTTTCTATTTCCTGAAATAAATTGGAGAGTATTGGTATTAGTTCTTCTTTAAAGGTCTTGTAGAACTCAGCTGTGTATCCATCTGGTCCTGAGGGTTTCTTGATTGGTAAGCTGCTGATGGCATCTTCTGTTTCATCACTTAACATTGGTCTGTTTAAATCGTATATCGTCCTGATCCAATCTGGGCAAATCGTATGACTTAAGAAATTTGTTGATGCCTTCAGTGTCTTCTATTTTATTGGAGTATAAGTCTTGTTAAGGTAGTTGGTGCCTGAACCAAGATATTGAAGGCTTAACCCTCTGTTTTTTTCTAGAAGTTGCAGGGTTTCTGAAATAATTCCCAGGTGTTTGAACCAGTTGAGTTGACTCTTGTGCAAAGTGAAAGATGGGTGGAATGGTTTAGATGTGAGATGTCCCCCAAAAGCTTATGTGTAAGACAATGAAATAGGATGCAGAGATGAACTGATGAGGTCATAAGACTCTTAACCTAGTAATTATATTAATTTGCTGATATGGATTAATTGGGTGGTAACTGAAGGCAGGCAGCATGTGAGGTTTGCCTTTGGGATATATATTTAGTTATTGATGAGGGTAGTCCCCCCTATCCTCTTTCTCTATTTCTCTCTGCTTCCTGGTGCCATGTCCTGAGCCACTTTCCTCAGCACACTCTTCTGCCATGATGTTCTTCTTCATCACCTGGCCAGCTATCTATGGATTGAGACCTCTAAAACCATGAGTCACCAAATAAAATTTTCCTCCTGTAATTGTTATTGTCAGGTCTTTTGGGTCACAGCAGCAAAAACCTAAATAAAACAGAAATTGGTATTGAGAAGTAGGGTTATTGCTGTCTAACCTAATGATATAATTTAGAAGCTTTTGGAGCTTTTGTAATTTATGACAGGAATTTTGAAAAGTCTAGAGATGCAAGTTGGAAAAATTAGATTGTTGTAAGTGAAGTTTAACAAATTATTCTGTTGGGAGCTCAGAATGCTATCAGACTGTAAAGACTTGGTTCACGAGGTTTCAGAAGAAAAGGAAGACTCTATTGGAAATTGTACTGTATGCCATTGATGTTATGTTCTGACTAAGAAGTTATGTGAATTCTTCTCAAATCCTGAGATTTTTTTTGTGTAATGCTCAATTTAAAGGTGTTGGAGTAATTAATCATGCAGAAAAATTTTCAAGATAGCACAGGGGGTGACACAGGTATTGGTGGATTTCAGGCACGTTTATAGTGATAATCAGGAGCAGAAAACAGAGCACAAAGATTTGCCAATTTGAACTTGAAAAGTGGGAGTGAAACTGGCCTAAGGAAGTTGTGGGTGTTAAAGACAATATAGCCACTAAAAAATGTTAAACACTTTGAGGACAGACATCGGAAAAATGATTTGATGGCATCTCAAAAATTGACATGACCGCACACATCTCAGGTTCAAAGGTGTGAAATTAAAAATTTCTTTGAGAAGAGATCTTGGGGGAAACCATACTTATGGGGGATGGGTAGAAACATGTTTCATCATGCTCAGTCAACCAGGCATTCAGAGGCTGCTGCAGCCAGGATCCCTGTAGGCTTTGCTATTGCTTAAGATGGTGGAAGTCTTTGGTGTCAACTAGGCAGCGAAGGCTCTGCAGGAATGCAGGATGCTGGAGTTAGGGGTTCATGGAGGTTTCCACCAAGATTTCAAAGAAAGCCTGGGAGGCCAGGAAAAATGCAGCAGGATCAGAGTCTCTGCAAGCTTCTCCTGTTAGGGAAATGGGTGGAGATGTAAGAAGCCAAAATAGCGGTAGAAACCTCTGAGATTAAAAAATGTCACTAATGTGGAATGTCTGCCTAGGAAAGCTGCAGGAATCAAGTAGAGATAAGTCAAGAGAAAGGCCATGTGGGCTAAAACAATAGGAGTAGAGCTACAAAAGTCCTTAAGAGCTACAGGACTTGTTGTCCAGTTGGATTTCTATCTTACTTTGGTCCCATCCCTTCTTTCTATACCCCTATTTCTCCCTTGTGGAATAGACATGTTCATTCTGTGCCTTTATATTTTGGATATATATATATATATATATAAAACTTGCTTTTGATTTCTACAGGGGCTCTCACTGAGAGTTTTCCTTGAGTCTCAGAGGAGACTTTGGACAGGTACTTTTGGGAAATTCTGAAACTTTTGAGACTAGGGGACTGTTGAAAATCGACTAAATGTAGTTTGCATTGTAAGATTGGCATGAGCTTTGAGGGGCCAAGTGTTGAATGTTATGATTTTAATGTGAGGTGTTCCCTGAAACCTGCTGTATGAGACAATGCAAGAGTGTTTAGAGGTGAAATGATTGAGTTGTGAGGATTTTAACCTAATCAGTACATCAATCCACTGGTGAGGATTAACTTGGTGATAACTATAGCAGGTAGGGTATGGCTAGAGGAGGTGGATCATTGGAGGTATTTCTTTAAGGGTATATATTTTGTTTATAGTTACCTGGAAACTCTCACTCTGATTCCCAGTGCTATGTCTTGAGCCACTTTCCTGCACCTAACACATGAAGCATGATGTTCTGCCTTACCCCAGGCCCCAAGGAACAAAGCCAGCCATTTATGAACTGAGACCTCTGAAACTGTTAGCCCCCAAATAAAATTTTCCCCTTCTAATTGTTCCTATCAGGTCTTTTTGGTCACAGAGTGAAAAAGCTGACTAAAACAATAGGGATTTAGTTTTGTTCTTCTACTTATAGATATCCAGTTTTCTCAGCACCATTGATTGAAAAAATGAACATTTCTTCAATATTTTTGGCACATTTGATGAATATCAGATGAATGTAGGTATGTAGATTTGTCTCTGTGTTTTCTATTCTATCCCATTGGTGTTCATGTCTATTATTTTTAATATTTTTAGTTGTATTTGTACACAATACCTTTATTTTATTTATTTTATATGGTACTGAGGATTGAACCCAGTGCCTTGCATGTGCTAGGTGAGCTCTCTACTGCTGAGCTACATCATGTCTATTTTGATGCCAACACCACCATGCTGTTTCTGTTACTATAGCTCTACAATATTTGAGTTCAGCTTATGATGAATTTAGCATCACTTTTCTTGCTCAGGACTGTTTTGGTATTATGGGTTGCTTATTCTTTTAAATGAAATCTAGTACTCTTATTCTAGTTTTGTGAAAAATATCATTGATATTTTCATGGGGATTTCATTGAAATGGCAAAAATAGTTTTGGTAGAATGTCTATTTTGACAATATTAATTATGCCTATCCATTAACATGGGAGGCCTTTTTATTTTATAAACTCTCCTTCAAGTTCCAGTGTTCTATAATTTTTATTGTACAGGTCTTTCACATTCCATATCCTTGGTTAGATTAATTAATTCCTAAGACTTTTTTTTTTAAGTTACTGTGAATGGAATTGTATTCCTGATTGAAGTACTTTTCAAAATTTGAGTACAAGAAAGCTATTGGGTTACTAATGTTGATTGTGTATACTACTACTTTGTTGGATTTGTTATCAATTTGAAGTCTTCTGGAATTGGGGGAGGGGTTTTCTAAATATAATCATGTCTTCTACAAGTAGAGATAATTTACATATTTTCTTATCTGCTTATTTTTTTCTCTTGCTCAATTGTTTAAGAACAACAAGGAATAAAAGTGGTGAGAGCGGACATCTTTTTTCCTGATTTTAGAGGAAATTCTTTTAGTATTTTTCCCCCATTCAATATGATATTAGCTTGAGTTTGACACGTATAGCCTTTATAATGTTGAGTTAAGATCCTTCTAGCCCTACTTTATCCAGTTTTTTAAAAATGCATGTGTGCTTGGTTTTGTCAAAGGCTTTTTCTGCATCTATTGAGATGATTGTGTGATTCTTATTCTTAATTCTCTTTGTGTGGTGAATTACTTTATGATTTGTATATGTCAAAACAAGTTTGGTTCCCTGAGATGAAACCATTGGATTATGTTTTACTATATCCTTGGTGTCTTTTTAAAGCCATTTGCTAATATTTTTTGTTTCTACATTCATCAGGGATATTGGTTTATAGTTTTCTTTCATGTGGCTTTGTCTGATTTTTTTATCAGATTGATACTGATATTGATACTGGCTTCACAGAATGAATTCAGCTATTCCCATTCTCTCCCATTTCATGGAATAATTTGAAGATGATGGGCATTAGTTCTTCCTTCAAATTTTGGTAGAATGTGATTGAGAATCAATTGAGTCCTCGGCATGTCTTTGTTGGAAGGTTTATGATTCTAATTATACACTATTATGCTTGATATTGATCTGTTTAGGTTTTCTATATCTTAATGGTTCAATATAATAGGTCATATGTTTCTAAAAAATTGTCAATATCTTCTAGGTTTTACTCTTTATTGGAGTATAAATTTTTTAAAAAAATTTCTAATGATTGTCTGGATTTCAGAAGTTTCTGTGGTGATATCTCATTTTTCATCACTAATTTTGTTGATGTTAGTCTTCTCTTTCTCTCTCTCTCTCTCTCTCTCTCTCTCTCTCTCTCTCTCTCTCTCTGTGTGAGTGTTATTTTGACTGAGAGTTGTCAACTTAAATTATATTTTTAAAGAATCAACTTCAATTGCATTGAATTTTTTATCTTCTTGATGTGATTAATTTAAGCTCTCATATTAATTATTTCCTGTCATCTACTGATTTTGAAATTAACTTGTTCTTTCTTTATATATAGCCTGCTACAGTAGCATCATATTTTTTTATTTGGAATCATTCTGGTTTTAATGTTGATAATTATAAATGCTTTCATACTTTCTGAGAGATTTTGATGTTATATCTCTCTTCTCATTTCTTTCTAGGACTTATTTATTTCTTCCCTGGATTCATTGCTCATTTTAAAGTGCATTATTTAATCTCCAGGTGCTAAAATTATTTCTGTTTTTATCATGTTATTGATTTAAATTTGATTCTATTATGACTAAGGACTTAGCTCATTTTTTTATTTGTTAAGACTGGCTATACATCCTAAAATATAGTATTTCTTATAGAAGATTTCATATGCAACCAAAAATAAAGTAAATCTTCTTGATGGGTGTTATATTATATAGATATCTGTTAAACTCATTGTATTAATATTTTTTTTTTTTAGTTCTGAAGTGTCTTTACTTAGTTTATGTCTTGATGACCTATTTGCTGGTGAGAAAGGTATGTTAAAATTATCCCATATTATTATATTTGGGTCTATTTGATTCTTATACTCAGTAGGATTTGTTTTATGTACATAAGAGCATAAACATTAGGGTCATACAAATTTAAAATTCTTACATCTTGTTACTGGATGTTAACCTTGATTAGTTATCAACCTTGACCAGTTCCAGACAATGAAATGGCATTCTTTGTCTTTTCTAATTAATTTTGGCTTGAAATGTACTGTATCAGATATGAGATTAAATACTCCTACATGCTCTCACTCTCCATTAGCATAGTACATCATTTTCCTTGCTTTTACCTTCAATCTACAGATGTCTTTGCCTGGAAGGTGAGTCTTTTTTGAACAACATAGAGTTGGACCTTGTTTTTGCTTTAAAAGCATTGTCTTTTCTTTGGAGTTTAGACCATTTGCATTCAATATTATTATAGAGTATTTTTTCCATGAAATTTTGACTTACTTATGATTTTTTTTTCATCCAGACTAAATTTTTTTAATTGACTATTTTTCTACTCAGATTTATTTATAAACTGGCTGTGATATTTACTTTTCATTTGTTCTGCATAAAATATTTCAATGAATATGTTTTGTGGTGCTAGCTTAGTGATTATGTATTATTTTAATTTTATCTAATAATGCAGATTTTATTTCATTCTCAATTCTAAGTATAATTTTGCTGGATAAAGAAATCTTTGTTGAAATCTATTATATTTTAGGGCTTCATGCATAATATTTCAAGCCCTCCTGGCTTGAAGTCTGGGCTGAGAAATCAGTACATTTTTAATTGGCTTACCTTTAAGTGTAATTTGTCATTTTTTTCTGGCACCTTTTAGAATTCTATTCATATTCTGTACTTTAGGCATTTTAATTAAAATGTGTATTGAAGAGGATACTTTTTGAACTGGTCTATATAGTGTTCTAAATTCCTCTGATATTTGGATTCCCATCTCATTCCTAAAGTTTTGAAATTGCTGAATATCATTTCATTGAAAAACTTATTCATTCCTTCAGTTCCTTCATGTATGCCAAAAATTCTTACATGTATTTTTATTGAATATTCTGATCATGGTCCCTTAACATCTTTAATTTATTTTCAATGTAATATATTTGGTCTTCAAAGCCTGAGAATCTATCTTCCAAGTGATATAATCTATTCATGATTCTTTCAACTGAAATTTTAATTTGCTTCTTTGAGTTTTTAATTTCTAGGATTTCTGATTGGTTCTTTTGCAGAAAATCTTTTTCTGTATTAAAATTTTCTTTCATTTCTTGTATATTTTCTCCTAGTTTATTCCTTCGATCATTTTTAAGTTCACTGAACATTTTAATCATCAACATTATAAATTTTTTTCTGATATTTCCTCTACTGTGGTGTCCATGGAGTCAGTAATGTTGTGAGTTATTTGTGGTGGATTGTTACCTTGATTTTTTTATTATTATTAGAATTTCTACCCATCTTCTAAGATTATGCTTTCTTCTATTTTTATTTAAGGTAATTTTTGCTGAGCTGCTTTTACTTTACTGAATGTTCTGGCTTTGTAAATGCCATGTCATGTGTTCTTACTCAATTTGAACTTACTCCAATGACCATTCTCAAACACCACATTGAGAGTAAATGCTAGTCCCCAATAATGGCAGTCACTTCAGAAAAATGAATGCCTTATGCTAAAACATTTTTGTAAACAGACTTATTATAGATGTTCTTTAGTTGTCCACTAATATATTGGTTTTGGTTAGGTTTTTGAAGTAGGATGTTTTCTTCCTTGAATTTCAGTTATTGTACAGTTTGTTTATAGTTGTCTCTGACCCAAAATGGTTGAATTTTTAGGGAAGTCTGTATGCAGAGTTTAACTGCCAGGTTTTTGTCCATCCTGATTAGACAGCTCTGTTTTCCCTGTGTTTCTGGGAAACTCAGATCATGTTCTGAATATGGGAGCATATAAGATATCAATCTGTGCTCCAGCCCTTTTGAGACATGGAAGACATGACTCAAGGCTTACCAGGTTTGGTCTGATTTATGTTAATCTCAGTCCTCCCATGTCTTATTGTACGCCAGGCTCATAATCTAGAGTTTAGATCTCATTTCAAGTAAGAGTTTTTCAGTCTTCCCAGTTTGTAGAGTTACTTTTCCAGTGCTGAATTGCTGTGTTGATTCATTTTTATGGAGCTGTTATGAAAGTGTCGCTGCCTCTAAACTATATTATTCCATTCCACAAAGGGGTAGAATAGATAGATTAAAAGGAGTTTGAAAATATAGTTAATTAAGGATAAATAATTCTGGACATGATGGCAGAGAGAAGGTTGGCATATTCAAAAGTGAGAGTAGATAAGATGGAAGCAAAGTAGTGCATAATGCCAAAGAAAGAAAAGAAGTAAAAAAGTAGAACAGAGAGAACAAGAAATTTTGCTATTAAAGGAAAAGGTGAAGAGAGTTAAGTTTAATAAACAAGCAAATGCAATAGAATAACACCAATCCCCCAATAAAAAAAACCAACAAAAAGTAAAATATAAAGAAAAAATATCTCAGAAACAAACAAAAACAGTCACTAACTCTTAGAAAAACAGAAAGAAATAGTAGAAGTTTAATTAAAGGAAATGATAAAATAGGAAAAAGAAAACTAGAAACTGATGAGTATATGTGTATGTATATGTATATATATATGAATCGATCTGTAAATATGACCAGAAAACAGCAAAAACAATATTAATAATAGGAAAAATTGTTAATTGAAAAATGCTTTTTTTTTAACTGAGGTAGCGATAGTTTCATATTTACATACATATACATACACATACATATTAGTGCCCTCTGTCCCTTACTTCTTGGGCTGTGAACCTCTTAGAGTAAACCATGAATGAGTGATATAAAACCAAGCTCCTTTTGTCATTTTAACAGCTCTGGAGTAGATTGGAAGTGTAACAGGTTGAAGTGACTCTCAGTTTCTATGCCAGTGCAGAGGGATAGAATTAGAAACACCTATTGGTATTTTGTCCAGATATTTTAGATATGTTTTAGATATCAGATCACTGGTATTCCTCGTTGGAAGCAGTGTAGAGATCAATTTAGAAAGTTACTGCTGCTGGAGATGAGTTCTAGAATGAACTATGGACCATTATTTCAGGTATGTACTCCTGAGCACTTAAATCCTTACATCCCTAGGGCTGAGTAGATGTCAATATTGGTTGGGCATCTGGGGTGACACACATGTTGAGTTTAATGTGCATGGCAGTTTTCCTATTGCCTGACAACCACCCATATGAATTTCCAAGTTTCCATCCTGAAATGTACTCATAACTACATGATCAATCTCACCCAATCCCTCTCAGCTGATTGTACCAAAGGAAATTGAATTGCCCTCTATCATCCGTAATGCATTCACACCTGCCTGGTAAATCTCCCCAATTCTTTTCTGATGATCAGTTGCACACTGAAAACCTCAAGGGAAAAGCAGATTGCACTCTCTCCTGTACCTCTTTCCTGAATCTCCTTGAGTCCACTATTCTCTATAACTGTTTTGGGATCATGATTTTCCAGGTGTACATTAGGTCACACAATAAACACTTTCTGGGACAAAGTGGAATTTTTTGTTGAGGATGCTCAAGTTCCTGAAGGAATAAGATTTGACATAAACTTCTTAAGTTGAACCTCCACTTCTGTTCTGCATTTAAATTTTGAGAAACACAGAGCACATTTTGTGTGCCAAATTTGTCCACCATGGTTTTCTTTCCCTAGTCTTGCCTTCGCTTTGCAGTGACACAGCACCATCTACCCTGCTGGGATCATGTGTAGTTCCTTGTATCTACCATTCACTATGCCCGTATATCTGGGATTGTCCTAATCTCTGACTAACAAATAATGATGTATAATGGTTTTCTTCAGACACTACCTTCATTATGAAGCTGTATTCCTCTCATTTAAATTTCAAATGACAGAGCAAGTAGGAAGTGCCTCCTTTCTCTTCTCTGCCATCTTGCCAACCTCCATTCCAATTTGGTGTTTTGATACACATATATTAAAAAATTCAGTGATCAAATGATGTTAAATTGCTGTTTTAATCATTTTTTTCACTATTTTGATCAAAAGACCTGCAAAGCACAATATTAAAGGTGTTATTTGGTGCTCATGATTTCAGAGGCTTCAGTCCCTGCATGGCCTACTTTGCTGTTCTGACCTGGAGTGAGGGAGAAAATTATAGGAAATGGGTGTAGAGATGGAAAGCATGAGCTCAGCACATGGCACAGGAAGCAGAGAGAGACTGAACTTGACTCACCAATGACAAAATATAGAACCCAAAGGTGTGCTCCCAATGTTGCACTTCCTCCAGCCACACCTTACCGCTAAAATTACTATCCAGTTAATACCTATAAGTAGATTAATGCACTGATTAGATTTAGGTTCTCATAACCCAATATTTTTACTTCTAAACCCTTTTTGCATTGTGTCTAACACATGAACTTTTGGGGCACACCTCATATCTAAACCCTAACATAGTCACATTTCTCACTTTAAACATTAATTATTTTTTGTGGTGGAAACATTTAAAATTTTGTTTTCTAGCTATTCTGAAATATCTACTACATTATTATTGTTATTATTGCCTGTAATTACCCTATTGTGTTAAAAATACCAGAACTTATTTATCTTATTTAACTGTAGTGAAAGGTTTTAATTGGGGAGGTTGATAGAATCCCAGGCAATGATGTTACAAATTGGCCTTATCAAAACATAATGTAAACTGCATTATATTTTCATTACAGAAGGTATTTTTATAGCTTCCAGAAAGGCAGCCACCTAAGGCAGGTTCCTACCACACATACAGATTAGGAAATGGGGTGCTGTCTCCCTTAATAATTAGGTTTCAAATGAGTGCTTTTCAAGTTATGAGAAGACAGTCATGACTTATAAGACTCAAAAGAATCTGATTAAAATATTTACATCTGAAAGCAGAAAAATAATTTTAATTATAAATTTTCTAAAGTAAAATGTTTTAAGGGACTAGAGTCAGGACCAGACAGGTAAGATGAAACCAGTTGTTTCGGTCATCTTTTTCATCACTGTAAGCAAAAGAACTGAAAAGAACAATTAGAGGAGGAAAAGTTTATTTAGGGGCTCACAATTTCAGACGTCTCAGTCTGTATATGGATGGTTCCACTCCTCAGGGCCTGAAATAAGGCAGGACTTTCATGACAGAAGTCTGCAATGGAAGACAGCAGCTGATATTCAAGAGGTAGAGAGAAACTCCACTTGTCAGGGACAAAATATTTACCTAAAGGCACACCCGCAAGGACTCACCTCTCCCATCCACAACCTACCTCCCTTCAGTCACCACTCAGTTAATCTCTTCAGGCAATTAATGTACTGATTGGGTTAAGGCTCTAATATAAACACATAGTAAACATTTCCATTCCACAGGGGAGAAATAGGGGCATCGAAAGAAGGGATGAAACCCAAGCAAGGTCAAAATCCAGACTGACAAACAAGTCCTGTAGCTTCATGTCTAGCATCCGGGGCACATGGCATCCTGATGTTATCTTTGTCTCTAAAAGGCTTGTGTAGCTCTACCCCAGTGGCTTTTCTGGTTGCAGCTCAGATGGCCTCTTTCTCTGCTTTCTGGTGCCATGTTCCTAGCTGCTTTCCTCTACCACACTCTTCCACCATAATATTCTGCTTCATCTCAGGTCCCAAAGAATGAAGTCAGATCACTAGGGACTAAGACTTCTGAAACAAAACAGTGCACCCCAATATAAACTTTTCTCCTCTAATTTTTCTTGTCAGGTCTTTTCATCTCAGCAGTGAGAGAGCTGACTAAACCAGCAGTCTATGAAATTTGGACAAACAGCATGAAGGCAATCTTGATAAATGCTGATAGAGGAGCAATCTAATTTTGAAATACACTTCTGAGTTTGTTCTGGGGTTTGAAACTGATCAACATGTTTACATATACTTAATCTTTGAGTTCTTTGGTATGCCAGCTATACATACACCAAGCACTGAGCAAGTTCACGGATTCACAGTAGTTCCAAAGAAACAAATATTTCATCAATAGTAAGTGCTTTAATATAAGTTATTTATAGATTTATAACTGTATGTGTTCACATTTAGGATATATTAGATGGTATCTCAGATTAGAGTATCACCAAAATATGGGGAAATATGAAAAAAATTAAATTCATTGTCCTTTCTGTCTAGTCTCCTCCTCCAATGTAATTCAAATTTCGTCCCAAGTTCCATATTAGTTTTTATTATCACCAAACCCTAACCCAAAATCATAAAATTGTTGATGTTTTCTTGTGGGCCTACCAAAGCCTAAACTACTTATTTTAGTACTACAGCTAGTATAGTTGGTGCTAAAAATAGATTATATTTAATACAACCTTCTATACACAAGAAAATTATTTTCAGTACCCAGTTTAAAATAAAATGACCAGAAAGGAAATGGAAAAATTTGTCTTATGGAATTCCATATATACAATCATTTATTTAAAACATTCATATTATTAACAAAACTTAAGAAAAGTTTGTGCAAATAGCTCAAATGCTGTCTCATCGACTTTAAAAATCACTATTTTCTTTCTGCCTTTTAGCCGAAATATTCAATTGCACCAGAATTTCAATCACAAATTCTACCTGAAGCAATCTGAAAGTATCTTGAGTGCTCATGAGCTTACTAGAATCTGTGTAGCTCAAGCTACATTTAGGAGGAGGTGATTTTATAACTAGAAATTCTTTGAAATAGCACCACTGTAGACTAAATTTATATTTATGGAAAATAATTAAAATATGATCATTGAAAGATTTCATGTATATTCATTAAACTCATCAGTAATAAGGAAAATTATTTAGTTCTTAAACAGAAAATAATTTATTTTCAAGAAGACAGTGTCTATCAGTGGCATTGTAAGATTCAAAGAAATGTGAATTCATTCTTCTTTTTTTTTTCAAATTTTACACAAATGATGTGCCTCTGCATTACCTTGGACCACTCCTGAACACTAGTATCTGCCACTCCTGTCTCTATTTTATCTCTGTGTAGGACAGCCACTCCAGGTTCTTGCATTAGAATTATTTAAATGGGTTTTTTTTTTGTTGTTGTTGTTGTTGTTTTTCTTTGTTTAGTATTATCTTGTGGTTGTTTTTCTCTTCACAGAGTTAGTCAAAACATCAATCCAAGATTAATCTTTCTAAAACATAACATCTATTCAGCATTAAAAAGTAGTGATGAGACACGTTAACTACCTGTTTTCTTTTGCATTGTCTAAATAACTTTACCTCTCTAATATAAACTGATGGAATTTATTTACCTTTTACCACTTTTCTTTTTTACTCAAATCTATGCTTTGCCTGGTCTAAGTTCCCATTCTTTCTACACATGTCATGTTAATTCCCACCCACCCACACAGCATCCTATTTCAGCAAGTGTTCACTCCCTCTTTTCTCCACCAAACTCTCTATGTCAATTCATGACAATCTAACTCCACTTTCAATTACTACTTATGATTTATTTTTCTTCTGTTATGCTTTAGATATTATATGTCCCCCAAAATCTCAGGTGTGAGATAATGCAAGAAAGTTTAGAGGTAAAGTGATTGGAATATGAGAGCCCTCACCTGATTATTGCATTAATCCACTGATAAGCATTAACTGTGGGCAGGTAGGGTGTTGTAGGAAGGAATGAGTTATTGAGGTGTTTACATTTGTACTGGTGGAACACAGCTTTGTTTCTGTTTCCTAATGTGGTCTCCTGCACTGATTTCTTCTGCTATGATGTTGTATCTCACTTTAGGCCCAGAGGGATGACACCAACTACCATCTATAGACTGAGACCTCTGAAATTGTGATCACCAAATTATTATTCCTCTAAAATTATTCTTGTCAGGTCTTTTTGTCACAGCAGTGAAAAAGCTGCCTAAAACATCTTCTAAATTTTGTCTACTAAAAATACTTACATCATTATTATAGGAGGAGACATGGGGATTTTAAAATAAGTCATAAAAATCTCATCATTTATGAGTAATGTTTAAATTTTTTTAAAGGAGCCATACATCAAACAGAGTTATGTCTGAAAATTCAAGGTTTCTTCCACATTCAAATTTGCATTTATGGGTTTTTATAGGATTTGAAGTAAAATTTAAATATGTAATATTTTTGAGAGGTTTTCAAATTTTTCTAACGTAAAAATTAAGATTTGTACATATGTGTGTGTGTGTGTGTGTGTGTATAGAGAGATCTTTAGTACATTTTTTACAAATATAATTCATTTTTATAAAGCTACTTTTTTATTATTTGAATACTTTTCTAGCACATTTCTAACACAATTAGTCGTTCAATTTTAAAATCAATCTTCGGTACATATCCTAGATAGACTGTAGTTTCATAGATTAAAATGTGTTTTAGTTGAAATACATATTACAGAAAAAAGTTTCTTTAGTGATAACACTGAAAGCTCTACTTTATGACATGCCTTCACATCCAGATACATAAAACTTTATAAAATTCATTTTTAGGTTCTCTGTGGATTTCAAAGCCATTATTTAATGCTTTTCAGATAACAGCAATGTAGCTATGACTTCTTGCTGGACTTCTGATCCTCTCCGTAGTAACTTAATTATATCTTAAGCCTGTGTTTCAACTCCTACTGCTGCAAATATGTATGAAAGCTAGAGCTACTAGATTATCAAGCAATGCTACCTACTACCAGCTATCAAAGGTTAATTTTTCCATTAATTTCTGGATCTAAACCAAACAGTTCTCATATATATTTTTAATTTTTTTTTTAATTGGAGAATTATAATTGATATATTTATACATGCATGTAGCATAATGTAATTTGATCTATTTCATTGTCCAGTACCTCTCCTTTTCCCCATCCTCTCACTGGCCCCTTTGTTCTTCCCTGGTGTTCCTTCTATTTTCATGAGATCCTCTTGCCCTTCTGCTACCTTCTCTTCATCTTTTTCTCTCTAGTTTCCACATGAGGGAAAAAACATAAGATCATTCACTTTCTGAGTTTGACTTATTGCACTTAATATAATGCTGTCAAGTTCCATCCATTTTATACATTTTTTTTCAAAAGGAAAAAGAATTCATCATAGCTAGACTCTTGTAGATAGGATTTCTCCTGAAATAACAGTGATGCATATTTAGGCCTCTGAGAAGCAAAAAATATTTCTTGCAATCAGGAAACCCTTTGCTGAATTAATAAAGAAAAATTATGTCTATTCCCTTCAGTTGAAACCACTTTTGAAATTTTGCTACGCTTGTTCAAGGCAAGCAAAACTTCCCAACAAATCATACCAGCTAGTTTAGCATATTTGAAAACAAACATAATTATCCAAAAGGCAGTCTCAGACCAGAGAGTGAGACAGAACTGTAGTTATAAACTCATATCATAAAGCCAAAAGATTATGCAGTCAGAACTAATTTCACCTATGTGGATCAAGCTATTTCTCAACAATGCCAATTAAATGAGGGGTTACCCTGTTTAATAGTCCCCTAGAAGAGTACAGTGGTACCCAACGCTTTGAACCAGCTAGTATATTTCCAAAATGTTCAAAGTATTACCTGGAAGTTCACAGCCCCAGGGGAAAAAAAGATGATTGTTAAATAATAACTAACTACCAGAAGTCATGCCAAATCTCTATTCCACAAGGTTAGCTATTAATCCATTCTCATTCCTTTGAGAAATCAGTGAAGCTACAGAGAAACATATGCTACTGAACAAGGATTTAGTCATGTTTCAATTGTGAGTGAAGATATTGCCAAGAAACTGATTGTTGTTAAAAAGAAAAAAAGAAAATCACAGATTGTCCAGGATGGAAATAGTCCACAGTGACCATTTAGTTCAGCTTCCTTATTTTTATCTGAGAACTAAGGCCCAGAAAGGTTAATTGATTTGCTCTGACCAGAATGTCTGTTTCCTGAATTCCAGTTCAAGGCTATTTCAAATTCTTCAATGATTCTTAGTCTTTTAATAGGAGAGATCAATCCAAAATTTGGTGATGAAAGTAAGGACATTTTCACCAGGAAATATATGCAAGCTCACTTCTTTCTATAATTTTGGAGATCTGAATTCCCTTTTCTCTACAATGCAATGATTAAAAGTGATTTTATTGTCATTATTTCCAGACCCATTTATGTTGCAATTGCTCAAGAGGCATCAAACTAGGCCTTTTTCCCTTGTTATCCTATGTATTACCTTGGTGTAGACAATTTTTATTGATTTTACTAACTACATTAGCTTTTCTAAAATTAGTGGAGATTTACATGGGAATAATAGTAAAAGATATTGCCTGCATGTGTTT
The DNA here is from genome assembly GCF_964194105.1 of Spermophilus citellus. NCBI lineage: Eukaryota > Metazoa > Chordata > Mammalia > Rodentia > Sciuridae > Spermophilus > Spermophilus citellus. Next base: position 120,528,132 of record NC_138189.1, read on the forward strand.
TACTATTTATTTACGACTTTCTTGTTACTTCTGAAGTCTGAAATTTCTAACTTTGCATATTTGTAATCTAAATAGAATGTCTATGTTTTGTCATGTGACCAGAGTAATGAACTTTTATTAATTATTAATAAGAAGAAAACTAGAATAAATTCTAGCCTTGCTGTTTGTACATACCTGTACATAAACACATCATACAAAGTAATATTTTTCCAATAAATCCACAAGTATTACTGTGGATCATCAGAATTGTAGGTGCATAGGCCTGGAGATGGGTCAGCATGTGAGTTTGTCCAGCTCCTTCTCAACCCCTACCCAGGTTCCATGTTGCAATGGCTCCTCTTTGAAGCTGCTGGAAGTAGGCTTACTTCTGACATGAGGAAGGTGACCAAAGTTAAGAACTCCATATTCATGCCAAAGGTGCTTTGTCCTTCAGTGCCAGATGTTGCTGGCTTGTATATGAAACAGGCTCTATCCATAATTATGGATAGATCTTATCGGTGTCTGTGTCAAGTGCTGACCTTCCTCCTCCACACACAGCCTCAAAATTATTCTCAAGAAAGTGGATTCTTGAGTTCATGATTTTCTTTCCTCTTACAGAGTTTCAAGGGTAATATGCTGGATTCAATTTCATGCATTTTTTCCACCTCTGAGATTTTGATCATCAACTCTTGGTGGCTTCAGCAGTTCTCAGCACCAACTGCTATATCTTTAACCCCAAATTTTCCTTTCAGAGCGTTAGGATTCTTTCCATACTCTTCTGTGAATTGACAAATATCCATACAGAAAAGAAAAATGGATTGATATGTAACTCTTTTCCTACTTCCACCTTTCAGAAAATTTATTTTTTCAAATGCTGGCTGAATGGTCTTCCCCTGCCTACAGTCTGTAAATAGATATTTGATGTGTTTTGTTCAGTTTTGACAGATATTTTCAGGAAGTGTTGACTTTGATACAGCCTATTCTATCAGGACCTGTAGTCCCTAATTTTTCCCAACAAACTTCTTAACCTGTCTAATTTCTTACAAACTTGTAGTTTGCCCCACCCATGTAAGCTTCCTAGATCATTATTCTTTGGCTAAAAATATTTGCTATCCTTGTTCTTTACTGATTTTTTTCCTTGCCAAATTATACATACTAATGAATAAGATATAGACATTAATTTTTGCTTTATTTCTTGGTAAGCCTTTCTTCTTAGCTGATGTATTCAACTAAGTATTCTACAATAACTATGACTAAAGAAAAATGTTTTTTTTCTATTCTACAATTTAAGCCAGATTAGTCAGACCTTTCAAATTTCAGGTGTGTTAGCAATTTAGGGACCTATGGACAAATGAAGTCCCTAAGCCTCACAAGCATATATGACACCAGCTGATATTTAAATAACACAAAATATCTTTGCTTTCTTCTTTCAATATAATAAGTTGAGTTAAAAATAAAATTGTATTGTCCACTTGATTTTTCTCAGATTTAATTTCAGAAGTTAGTAGTTCTCTTTTGTTTAGTGTTTTATTCTTTATTCATATTTCAACTAGAATAAACTCTACAAATAAATTTACACAATATATTTTACTTTTTAATGTGTCACATTCTTATCTATTTAGTCCATAAAGTAATATTCTATTCCCTCCAGTCTTTAAAATAATTTTTGAGGTAATTATAGTATGTTTTGGAATTTATATACTTATACTGATGCACATAACAATTTCTGAGGTACATCCAAACACATAAAGGGTTTATCATCTGAATTCTTAATTGGGGAATTTTGCATTGGTTTAATAAATTTCACTTGATAAAATATATGAATATTTATTTCCTAATACATGTTTATTTTAATAGGAGAATATATTTGCTCAAGCCAATTTATAATCTTAGAAAAATATTATTTAGTGGAAGAGAATATGGAAATTCCTGAGTAACTGCATTTTACCACTGTATTTCTGGTTTTTTTTTTTTTTTTTTTGCTTAGCTAACATTTACTCCAGTGATGGATATTTTAGAATAAGTTGAAAATGAAAACTTCTGACTTCTAGTATTGACTAAAAAAGAGACAATATTAAGTAAAAACAAACTATAAAAACAGGGGGAAATGAAGTTATGTTCACATGACTTTCTGAAATCTAAGATACTAAAATATTTTAACCATGATAAAAAAATTGTTTCTTTCAATTGTTGGCTATCAACAGACTTACATACAATATTATTTTTAAATTTATGCACTTTAAAACCAATTCATGTTTATTATGTGATAATTCTGTTCTGTAAAAGTATCATAAATATCAAATACGTTTTCTCCTGTTGGAAGGCAGGAGCTAAGAGAAAGGGGAAGAACTAAATATGCATTGTCTCTTATGCCACTGCAAGGAGTTTGGTTTTTCTTCTAAGTGTAAATAACTGTGGCATGGATTTAAGCAAGTTAAGAACGTGACCTGATTTATGTTTTTAAAATGTCATTATGGGAGTTGTGCAAAGATTAGATTTCCATTGAACAAGAGTGCAAATGCTGAGGCCAGCTAGAAAGGTACTGAAGCCAGGCAAGTGCAATTGATGCCTATATTGAATGCAATGAAGTCTTAGAAATGAAGAGAAGTATGTAAGTGCAATGTCTCTATCCATTTAGAGACAATACAATATCTGATAAATTGGGTGTGGGAAAATAAAGACTTGTAGTCCATAAATTTTCCCAACAAACTTCTTAACCTGTCTAATTTCTTACAAATTAGTAATTTGCCCCACCCACATAATCCTTGGCTAAAAATATTCTCTATCCTTGTTCTTTACTGTGATTTTCTTCCTTGCTAAATTACACATAGTAAAAAATAGTATATACACATCAATTTGTGCTTCATTTCTTTTTTTTTAAGAGAGAGTGAGAGAGGAGAGAGAGAGAGAGAATTTTTAATATTTATTTTTTAGTTCTCGGCAGACACAACATCTTTGTTGGTATGTGGTGCTGAGGATCGAACCCGGGTCGCACGCATGCCAGGCAAGCGTGCTACCGCTTGAGCCACATCCCCAGCCCTGTGCTTCATTTCTTAGTAAGCCATAAGATCGATCAAATTTTATATCCAAATTTTTGACCTGAGCAACTAGAGATAGAAAAAAAAACTCACGTTCTGGATATTCAAGTTCCTCACTCTTTGTATCAGCTGGAAGATATCTGGGTACCTTCCAGTCATTCTTTCTAGAGTCAAAAAATTGTATGGATTTTAACTGTTATAAAAATTTCCTCTTCACCAAAATAGTGATGAACTTCCACATTATAAAACAGAGAGAAGCATAATATCCAATGAGCCTCTCTCTAAGAGCGACAGGTGCAAATGCTTCATATTTCATCACAAAATGTCTTTCTGAATCAGTATTTTGCTCCAATCTGCTCAGATATTGTTGCTCTGCTCACCACTCTTTGGAAAAAATCCCTCAGAGGACTTCCAGGTTGCTTATTAGGATATCTACTTTGTGTTTTTAGACTCTTATGGAATTAAATACAGTATGTTTTTCTGCTATTTCAAATAGTTTTGGGCAGGAAGGAATGATATGCACATACTAGTACAGATATGGAATACTGAGTCTCTAAATGCACTTAGCCATTATTTTGAGCAATTTCATTCTAAAAATCTCAACTCAGGTAGCATTTAAGAATTCTCTTTGGAATTTTGTTGTCATTGTTGTATCTTTTGTTTAATTAAGTAGTATTTCCTAATTTTATGTAGAAACTTCTATATCCTCCTTGGACAATAAGTTTCATTATCTATACATCAAATCAAGTAGTTTTAAAAACATATACATGCCAAGTCCCCTCATAGCTTGCACAATCAAAACTGTGGGAAGTAAAACTGTAACTGAGCTTTTATTTTTCTGCCAGTGACTGTGATGAACAGCTTGATCTGAAAAACATTACCTCAGGGTGATATTCCTTCCTACCTTGTCACCATTTAGAATTACTTTATATAATGTGTGATGTCACCCATAAGATCATATTGTGAATATGATCAATGTTTGGAAGAAAATAAGTTGGATAACTTATCTACTGATTAAGATAATTTGGATGCAGTCTTTCCTAACACCATAAATTAGAAGATAATTATCCCTCTCTGTGCAGATGACATGGTTTCATTATGAAATAGCCTTAAGCGATTGAACTTTTGACTAATTATTGTCAGGATAATAGCTTAGCAGCAGCTGAGCTAAAACAAAAACCTAATGTTTGTCAAATATTTTCTAAGGTTTCACTGGCTAATGTTACAGTCTTGCCCAGAGGTCAAATCATTTATGACTAAATCATCAGTCATTCTGCAGGGACCGAAATAAGTTTGTACTGGGGTCAAATTGGCCAATCAGTAACTCTTAACCTTTTAAAGTTTATTATCTGATAAAAATCTCAGTAGTGCATTCATATTTTTTACAGTTGTAAAATGGATTTATCTGCTTAGCATCTAATGTGGAAATGTACTTGATACATAAAAAAATACTCATTATTTTTTACATTGGTATGTCATTGGCAAGGATTTCCTGTTCTGTGAGTGTGAAATCACAATTTTGCTAGGTGAGCAAAAGAGTTACAATGTAGGAGGATGAATGTACCCATTATATATCAAAATGATGTGTGTTGGCTTAAATCACACTCGATACATAATCGCTATGTGATTCTGGTCAATTAATTTATACCTTTGATCTAGTCTTCTCATTTCTAAAAATTAATAGCAACACATTTATAAAATGACTGTCATGAGGATAAGATGAAATCATCTTGTAAGTAGCAAGTAGAGTTGCTAGCATATAACCAGGCTCGATTTATGGTAGCTATTATCAACAATTTGGTCAAGCTAAAACATGATTGCAACCCTTCAGATCAATTATTCTTTGTCTATTCTTCTCAATACATCAAATTACTTTCCTAAGATCTCCTTTCTTCATCCCATACTTTTTCCCTCCACCATCATCTTCCAGAATCCACACAAACATTGCTGCAAAAACTGACAACCAGAAATAATAGTTTCACTTCTCTTCCTTTTTTCATTACTACTCTAAATGTGGTAGTTCTATTTGACTCTGTTTATTAATGTTGACATTCTAGCCTATTGAGGTCTCCCTTTTTCATGAATTTGATTTATAGAGTTCCAATAGGTTTGTGCTGCACTCTTTATCTCTAGGAAAATGTTCTGCTTTATTTTGTAGGAGTTCTAGTTCTGACATTTGGTGACATTTTCCCTTATTGTCGACAGTTTTTTTTTTTTCCCCTTTAGATAGTGAACCAGGCTGGTGTGGTGTTTCATTTGTTTTATCAAGCCCATTTTATATCACATCAAGCCCTGAGAATTCTCATTTCACAATACACTCTTGTTTTGACTTGCACTGGCATACTTTTTACCTTACCTTGAATTATTTTGTTGTTTATTAGGAAAAGGGAAGTTGAATTTTCCCCCTAGGCATCAGGCTAAATCATTTTTGCTGCTTTTATTTATAAGAAATTGTCCTACCATAACCATTGTGTTGTCTGAAGTTATTCATTTTTGAAGCACTATAAAATAAAATTTCTTAATTCAACTGAAACCTGATTTTGTTGATATTTTGCAGCTTGTTCTGTGTTTATTTATATTGGGTAAGGACTAGACATTTGAGATTTTGTTATAGAATTTTCTGGTATCTCAGAAAATTTCTTATTTTTAAGTAGGATTTTCAACATTACTATCCAAAATCACTCATAGAAAAAAAATGGTTGAATTTTCATAGCACAAGAAATATGTTTTTATTGCTAAAATTAGCATGATGCCCTGCACAGTGGCACATGCCTGTAATCTCAGTTGCTCAGGAGGCTGAGGCAGGAGGGGCAAAAGTTCAAAACCAACTTATCAGCAACTTATCGAGGCCCTAAGCAACTTGTGAAGACCATGTCTCAAAATATAAAGGGTGTGACTCAACGGTTAAGCATCATTGGGTTCAATTCCTGATATCAAAAATAAAGAGATAGACAGATAGATAAAATGAGCATGATTTAGGAAAAGTTCCTGGCTAGTGGTCAGTATTAGTGACAGTAATTGGAAAACACCTAACCAGGATTGATGCTCTTGCTTTGTAACTATTCACACTATATCTAACAAAGTCACAGTAACATTTCTTCCTGCAATGCCAGGGTCACAAAAAAATCACAGCATGTAACATTTTTCCAAGGCTTGAAAGTTTAAGGTACTTGGTTATTTCCTTTTTCATATATCAATTGTGCTACATTGGTGTCCCAAACTTTAAATTTTAAGTGCCCCAGCTATTTAACCTATTACCATATATTTAGTTTAGTTTTGGACTAGAGCTAAGGATAAACTAGGGATAGCCACAAGTGGCATTTCTGTGAATTTGCATAAATTCACTCTCTCATACACATACTGCACCATGTGAATTATTTCACTGCTACTTTTTCCATGCCTATACTATCTTTTAAATAGTTTGATACAAATTTTATAAGCAGTAGAGTCAATTTTATGCTATGATGTAATTATAAATTATCATTCAATTAAAAAAGACAAAGAATAAGGTTCTAAACATGCTCAGAGTACAGCTGATTCTCCATATAATATATAAGACTGGAGATGTATAGAAGAGATTGGCTTAATTAAGGCAATATATTCACAGCTTCTTCTTTGAAGATTTCCCTCAAAGGAAAGGTTAGAGTGTACTATAAAAGATGAAGTTATCACACCAATATTAACTATCCCCAGGCCTTCTTAAAGAGGAGAAACTCTTTCCTAATTTTTCCTGAGGGGCTTCTGGACTTTTTGGCTAAATTCCTTCATGCATAGATAACCTTAACAAGGTTATCTTTCTCCTTCTCCTGTGGTTTTTAATTATTCCAATGACCAAGTCTCTTTTTTATAATTTTTGTCATAAATTATAATTTCTGTATTTAAGAAATGAATGTTAAAATTCCTTTGGGACATCAAGCTAAACTCCCTTATCTATCACCCACAATCATTGCATCTTTATCAATAGTTTTCAATAAAATATAAAACCTAATCATTTAAATTCACCAGCCATATAAATTCCAACTTTGAAACCAGGTGTCATTCTCTCGTTATCTAAGGTAGTTGTGTTGCTGAAAGCCTAATCCAATAATGAAGACATGGTTGTGAGAAAAATGAAAAAGAAAGTTTATTGCTTTGCTAGCAAAGGAGAAACACAGGAGACTCCTGTCCCAAAGCCTGTGATTCTGTCCATCATCAGGAACAGTGGGCTTTTAAAGAGGTGATTCAAAGACTGCATTTCATGTGTTCTCTGTTGGAATTGTAATTCACTTGTTAATTTGGGAGATAGTCATTTCTGAGATCTTCTGGTGCCATCCTCAAAGTCTGGATTAGTTGCTCCTGTGGTGAGTGTGTACTCAAGGACAGATAAATCTGTTTTAGATGGGGAAAAAAAGCTTTACCTTTTTTCCTCTGAGATGAAGGAGGAGGAGCAATTAGGGAGGAGCAGGCAGAGAGGTAGAGAAAGAAACATGTCCATTTTAAAAATAAGTCGCAGTGCTAGAGCAGCAAGGATTATATTCAAAGTATAAAGTGGACCACTGTTGCAGCTGAGTCAGTCCAAGGGGTGTTTACATTGCCCACCAGGATGGCACAAGTATGAATTTCTGGTCTCCAGACACATGGATTCTCTATTTAGATCAGCAATTCCCCTTATTACTCTCTAATTCTACTCAAACACTATTTTAAACTTTCTTAATGTCCACTATAGGGAGAAGACATAAGCCATCTTGTCAAAAGTTCCTCAAGAAGGCACCATTAAATTAACAAACACACATTTATCTAGGGGTCTTCTCTGTTTAAACAGACTTTGATTTCATATACGATTTCTTTAACTCTGCCTTTATCACATCTTCCTTCTTCTTCCTCTCAGCTATCTGATTAAATGTTTTCCCCCAGGTCCTCTGGATAAACGTTTATCCTTTTACACTGCACTCTTCCTTTCAATATTATGGCATGCTAACTTATTTCCCATATTAAGAGAAAAGAATTCCCTTGACCCTGAGTTCTTCTGAAGTTCATGCTTAAGCTCTTACTTTCTTTAGAATTTAATTTTAATTTTAATGAACTTTTGTATCTGCTTATTATCTCTATTCCTTATTTTCAACCTCAATTCATTTTAATCTGGCTTCCAACTAAGTCATGCCACTAACACTATTCTTACAAAGGTCACCAAGCTCTGAGACATCGCTTAGAATTATTAGAAGTTTATTGAACAATCTGTCCAAAATAGAACTTATGATTTCTTTCTCTCAATACAACTCCAATCTGTAGAATCCCCTAGTTATGCAATTATATGCACAACTTCTCAATATAGAAAACTGAAAGAAATGTAAAAGTTGCATTCTTGCCTCTTCCAGCCTTCGTGTCTGATTTTTAAAAGTTATAATGGGTCTTCTCTTTTTTTTTTTTTTTGGTATTTTTTTATTAAATTATTTATCTACTCAAATTTGTTATACACAATGACAGAACACAATTCATTTCACCTTAAACATATAGAGCATGTTTTTTCAAGTAGCTGATTGTACACAAAGTATTTTTACATTATTTGCATCTTCATACATGTACTTAGGATAATGATGTCTAACTCATTCCACCATCATTCCTACCCCTTTGTCTCCTCTCTCTCCTCCCTCCCCTTTGCCCCCTCCCTTTCCTCCCACCCCTTTGCGCTGTATAAAGTTCCTCCATTCCTCCCATGATTCCCTGCCCCCCATCACCATTATGAGTCAGTATCCCCATATCAAAAAAAAACATTTGGCTTTTGGTTGTTTTGGAATTGGCTTACTTCACTTAGCGTTATATTCTCCAACTCTATCCATTTACCTGTAAATGTCATGATTTTATTCTCTTTTAATGCTGACTAATGTTCCATTGTGTATATATACCAAAGTTTCCCTATCCATTCCTCTATTGAAGGGCATCTGCATTAGTTCCACAATTTAGCTATTGTGAATTGTGCTGCTATAAACACTGATATGTCTGTGTCCCTGTAGTATGCTGTTTTAAAGTCCTTTGGGTGTAAGCCACGGAGTGGGATAGTTGGGTCAAATGGTGGTTCCATTCCAAGTTTTCTAAGGAATCTCCATACTGCTTTCCATGTTGTCTGTACCAATTTGCAGTCCCACCAGCAATGTATGAGTTTGCCTTTTTCCCCACATCCTCGCCAACACTTATTGTTGTTTGTATTATTGATAATTGCCATTCTGACTGGAGTGAGATGAAATCTTAGAGTAGTTTTGATTCGCATTTCTTTAATTGCTAGAGATGTTGAACATTTTTTCATATGTTTGTTGATTTATTGTATATCCTCTTCTGAGAAGTGTCTGTTCAGCTCCTTAGACCATTTATTGATTGGGTTATTTTTGTTTTTGTTTTTGTTTTTGGTGCCTAGCTTTTTGAGTTCTTTATATACCCTAGTGATTAGTACTCTATCTGATGTGTGAGGGGTAAAAATTTGCTCCCAAAATGTAGGCTCTCTATTCACCTCACTTATTGTTTCTTTTGCTGAGAAGAAGCTTTCTAGTTTAATCCATCTCATTTATTGATTCTTGGTTTTAATTCTTGCACTATGGGAGTCTTATTAAGGAAGTTGAGCCTAATCCAACATGACGGATATTTGGGCCTAGTTTTTCTTCCATTAGGTGCAAGGTCTCTGGTTTAATTCCTAGGTCCTTGATCCAATTTGAGTTGAGTTTGTGCATGGTGAGAGATAGAGGGTTAATTTCATTTTGTTACATGTAGATTTTCAGTTTTCCCAGCACCATTTTTTGAAGAGGCTATCTTTTCTCCAATGTACGTTTTTGGCGCCTTTGTCTAATATAACTGTAGTTTTGTGGATTAGTCTCCATTTCCTCTGTTTTGTACCCATTGGTCTACAGCTCTATTTTGGTGCCAATATCATGCTGAGTTTTTTGCTATTTTTGCTCTGTAGTATAGTTTAAGGTCTGGTATAGTGATGCCACCAGCTTCACTCTTCTTGCTAAGGATTGCTTTAGCTATTCTGTGTATCTTATTTTTCCAGATGAATTTCATGATTGCTTTTTCTATTTCTTTCTTTTTTCTTTTTTTTTATTGGTTATTCAAAACATTAAAAAGCTCTGCAATCTGTATTTGGGGTAAAAAATGGGAGTTCATAACCCACTTGAATCTAATGTATGAAATATGATAATGGGTCTTCTCATTGTGACCCTCATAGAAGGCATGCAGTAATACATATTAAAAATAGTGACAGCAGCAACGGTCACACTGGGTGAGTGCTATTGGGTGAGTGCTGTTGGATGAATATTCCAGTAATTGTATTCATATTGTATTCATGTATTCCATTAACTGTCATATATATTTATGTTATCTGTGTGTCTTGTTCAAAATGCCTAAAGTTAATTAGAAAAAAAAAATTATACCCACTTCTGAGTACACAGTTTCTACCAAAATACCTTCAAAATTCTCCCTCCCAATTGAATGTTGAGAAAAAATACTAAGCTGTACTTTAACCTTACAAAAGACATCAGAACAAATGCCAAATGAATTAACGAGATGAATATAAATATGTGATTAAATAGGTGAGTATTTAAGAAACTTCAATAAGGAATCATTGTTATAAAATAAAACAGAAAAGTTGCAAACACCTATTAATAGTTTACGCCCTTTTAAAGTTAAAATATCTATGAGGCAAAATAATTATTTGGGAAATTTAAAACAAATCAGAAACAGTTAAAATGTTGTGACAAATATGGTCTTTCAAGAGATTGTGAATGAGCAAAAGAATGCTTGCTGAGGGATTGGGGTTGTAGCTCAGTGGTAGAGCATTTGTCTAGCACATGTGAGGCACTCAGTTTGATCCTCAGCATAGAAATTAAAAATAAATAAATAAAAGTATTGTGTCCATCTACAACTAAACAATTTTTTTTAAAAGTTTGCTGATATTTAAAATGAAAATAAAGCATATATTTATTGTTTTGAATTTCATTGATCTCATACTGCGGAATAATCTCATAACAATTTTTCCAAATTTCTTATACTTAATAGTGATTTATTTCTTCTTTAATATGAGGAAATGTTGTATTCATATTCTCTGTATTAGTAGATAGTGGAAATAAAGGCACTTAAGAGCAGTGAATAAGAATATATATATATATATATATATATATATATATATATATATATATATATATATATGCCATTTATAAAGCAAGTATCTTTCTTCTGCTGTGGATATTTACAGAGCTAAACTTTAAATATGGAAATGTGTGAGGATACAGAAAAGAGTGGTGAGACCTAAATGCTGGGATGATATGTTCTTTTCTCAAACATTTAGGTTTCGGGGGTTCATATTTGAACAGCAACATTGAGCACTGAGCTCCCTTTTCCACATGCCATTAGCATAGATCCTAGTCAGGTTGCTTGGTTGGCTGGTTTCTGGTTTTGCTCCTGTTTGAATAAATAAGCTCAGAAGCTCAGGTGTGTTCGGAAGGCTATGAAACATGTTCTACATGAACAGTTTCTCTAGGACCAAAAAATGAGCTAATATTCATCTGTTTTAGCAAATAAAATTATAGTGGTAGGGTTATGCTGTGTTCAGAAATACCACGTGGCAAGGAAATATGAATATAATTACTTGAATATCCACCCAACAGCACTCACTAAATAAATGTCTGTTCTGAATTTTAACAGGAATTCTAAAACCATACATTTTACACAATTTCAAACTTTAACTAGAATTTGGACTGTTGGGCAGGCAGATAGAAGACATTAGCTTTGATTATGAAGAGTGTTAATAAAAATATTATATGAAATAAATTTTCTTAGTAAATATATAAGATGCTCTTTCCATAAGAAATTTGGAAGACACACCTCTCATCCTTGATCATTATTTGATAAACTATGTTGAAGTATTGTGTTCCTGAATAAAAACTGTCCTTCTCACAAAACTCCTTTCTTTTAAATAAGCATTTTATTCATAAATAGACATTTTGTCACTAGTTATTCAAATGTTTGGGAAACATTTGTATTGCATATAAAAGTATAATCTTTTATTTGTTTTAATTAGTATTCTATGATGAGTGTTGTGGTTTGATATTTATTTTTATTAAAGACATTGAAATTTAACCCAATAAGTGTAACTTATGTGAATATATTACCTCATCACTTAAATCTTATAGATGGATTTAAGGGTATCAGAGTTTCAAAACAGAGCAATTATATATAGATATATGTTTATTAGCACTTGAGACTAGGGTCAAACTCTCCACCTACCCCCACCCAAAAAAATCAAAGATGATTTATCTTTGATTTAGGGACATATAAGAAAAGTCATTTTTTTCTGTGAGATAATTGATCCTAGTGAGTTTTTCTAAAGTCTGCTTATTGACCCTTATATTGAACACAATTGGATTCTTAACCCATGACTTCTATGGATCTTCTCTTTTTCTAATCATTACATTATAGATATTTTGGGTCTCAATACTATGAATTTTTTTTTTTTAAAGAGAGAGGAAAGGGGGAGAGAGAGAGAGAGAGAGAGAGAGAGAGAGAGAATTTATTTATTTATTTATTTTAGTTCTCGGCGGACACAACATCTTTGTTGGTATGTGGTGCTGAGGATCGAACCCGGGCCGCACGCATGCCAGGCGAGCGCGCTACCGCTGAGCCACATCCCCAGCCCCAATACTATGAATTTTATTTTCCATATTCTGAGAGCTCTGTATCTGGTCTTGCAAAATCACATATTACAGCAGCAGTTGCTGTGAATATGTCTGACTAATGCCTTTTCTAAGAGCCCTCTGTGGTTGTCCTCGAGTGGGAAAGCTAGTGATGTGGGTGGGGATGGGATGACTATTTCAAGCAGTTTTGATTTTACCAATTCTCTCTTATTAGTGATTATTTTTTTCCTAGGCTTAAATAACTAGGATTAAAAATCATCCTAGTGGATAAGGATGTAACTCAGTGGAAGAGCATTTGCCTTGAATGTGTAAGGCCCAAGATTCAAAAGGCCTAGCACCACAAAATAAGTAAATAAATGACATGTGTCCCCAAAGAAAAAAATATTACCTTGTCTGAATTCTATATTTATCTCAGCTGTTAAATATTAGCTGTTAAATATTATTTACATATGCCCTATGTATAGATTCTAAAATATATAATTCATGCTTATTACTATATACTTATGTTAATTTTATTATTTCACTTATTATAATTTTATCATATATGAAAAATTGAATTCCCTAAGTCTAAGTATTGAGAGATCCACCTTTCTTATATTTCTATATAGCATTATCCATAATGTTTCATAAAATTAAGACTTTAGTTTAAAATTATCTTTATTTTTATTCCTTTAGTCTAAAAGCTTCTCAAGAGGAGAATTTAAGAAGAACCTTTATAGTCACATTATCTAACAGAATTTCTAACATAGTTGTTGAACAATAAATATTTGACTGAATAGATATATTGATTTTGCAAGGATATTTTTGAACAAATCAGAGTTTCAAAATAATCCATTTAATTAATACAGTACAATTGTACTTTTTCATTTATTAATTTTTTCACATTTTCTGATTTTGTTTTATTTGAATATATTATTATAATAAATGAGGTTACTAAGCCTTTTCTGAAATCTGCTCCCACAAATATAGCCAAAACCAGAAATATTCATTATTTGTCTTTTTCATGTGTGAAAACAGAGTTTTATTTAAACTGAAACTTCTCCAATATATAGTTCTGTGTTTTTCCAAATAAGTATAAACACAAAGCTCACACTGCCTTTGATTCTGCTGAATTTGAAATCAATGAACTTATAAAATTGCATCAACATCATCTAAATGAAAGTGCTGGTCACATTAACTTTGATACATAACAATCAATGCTCTAATTTAAATACGGTTGTATTAGAATAATTTATTTCAAAACCAACCTCAAGTTTAAAATATTTGCATTATCTGAATTAAAGAAATAATTTACTCCAATTCCTTTACAATTCCTGTTACACAAATTAGTGCATTACTAGCAGTAATGCTGAAGAAATGTTTCTAACAACTTAGTATTTACAAGAACTCATGATTTCCTTTTCTTTACATCAACACACATCAGTAAGATAAGTTCTCCTTGAGACATTTTTCTCTTTTTCTCTCCCTTATCTCTGTTTTTCTTTTTATTATGCTTCCTCTCTTTGTCATTTGCCAATATATACTTTGAATTAACTTCAATACTGAGTTGTAAATCTTATTAGATCTTACTACAATTTACTGTGACCCAGAGAACTTCCTACCATTTAAGTGTTGTGACTTTGTAAAAATGTAAATTGGGATGTTTTACCATTATTTCCCACAATGTGTTCTTTCAATTGTCTAGGAGCCATCAACATCACTCATTACTTGGACAACGTGAATCCTCCCAAATTCTTCTGATTTGATACATTAGATTCATCAAAGTCTGAAGGGTTCACTTTCTTCCCATCATTGTAGTAACACTAATGCAAAATCTTAGAGTAATAGAAATAAAGGAAAGTCTAAGGTCAGAACAATACTGAACATTTAATTTTCCCTAATTATTTTCACTCTAAAGAATTTAAAGTCTGCTGTTCAATGGGAAGTTGAACCTTCATTTTATGTTCTTTGAACTCTTTATTTCAACTATATCTTATTTTTCATCCCAGTATTTCTAATATTTTTGAAAATATATCTTTAGAAAATTAGCCTAAATTTGACATTCAGTTATTTTTCAATATAATGCCTTTTATTTAGCTGATAATAATTGCTTATAATTATGAAATATAACAGAAATATTCAATCAAGATAATTAACATAGCCATAACATAACCAATTTATCTTTGTGTGTGTATAAATATAGAATGTTTAAAATCCATTTTACTGATTTTTGAAATATACATCATTATAAACTGTGGTCATCATGCAGTGGAATAGATCCTTAACATTTATTCTAACTGAAACTTTCCACTCTTGGTTAGCATCTATGTTTTCTGAATGCTTTTCATTTCTTCCTCAGCCTCTGGTAACCACCAATTTCTCTGTTTCTATGAGATTCACTTTTTAGTTTCCACATATAAGTGAAATCACACAGTATTTGCAAGTTAGTACCTCAGTTTCACTCAGCATAGTATTCTTCAGTTCCATCCAAGTTAAATTTCCTTTGCTTTTAATGCAATATCGTATTCCATTTTGCATTCATACCATGTTTCCTTATCCATTCATCTGTTGATGGACATTTAGTATTTTTTTTTCATATCTTGGTTATTGTGGCCATTGCTGCAATGAACATGGGACAAAAGACATCTCACATGCCAATTTCAATTTTGTTGGATACATAGTCATAAGTGTGATGATTAAATCATATGATAATTGTATTTTAGTTTCTTGAGACAGCTCCATACTATTTTTCAAAGTTTCTGCCCTAACTTACATTTCCACATTGTAAAAAGTATTTTTTCAATTTTACATTCTAGCCAATAATTTCTACCATTGATCTTTTTGAATTTAGAAATTCTAAGAGGTGTGAGTTGACATCTCATTGAAGTTTCCATTTATATTTTCCTCATGATTAGAAATTGGGAGCATTTTTTTCATAAATTTATTGGCCATTCATACCTATGTTTTGAGATATGTTTTTTAGGACGCATTGCCCATTTTTAAGTTAGGATATATGTTTTCTTGCAACTGAGTTTTTGAGTTCTTACATATTTTAAATATTAGCCAATTGATAAGATGTGAGGTTAACAGATATTTTCTCCTAATCCAAAGGTTGTCTCTTCAAACTTCCGTATCCTGTGAAGAATAATTTTAAAATTTTTGTTCAGTCTCTATTTGTCTGTTTTTGCTTCTGTTGCCTGTACTTTTGGGGATCATGTCCAAGAAACTATTTCCCAGGCCAATGTCAAGAAATATTTTCTTTATATCTTCTTCTAAATAGCTTCATCATTTAGGTCTTATTTTTAAGTCTTTTCTTGACTTTAGTTGGTTTTTGTGTATAGTGTGAAATAAGTGTCCAATTTTCTTAATATCATTCATTGAAGGAACAATCTTCATCAATGTATGTTCAAAGCACAATTTAAAAACCCCAAATGACTATAGATACTTTAGTTTATTTCTGGGCTTTGTATCCTGTTTCATTGATTGTTGTATCTGTTTTAATGCCAGTACAACCGTGTTTTAATTACAATAGCTTTATGTTAGATTTGGAAATCAGGGAATGTAATGTTTCTATCTTTGTTCTTTTTGTTAAATATTGTTTTATATACTCATTTTATGTGTGTGTGTGTGTAGTTCCATGTGCATTTTAGGATTCTTTTATTCTAGTTCTCTGAAGAGAATTATTGTTCTTTTTTTTTTTTTTTTTGATAAGAAGTACAGTGGGGCTGGGGATGTGGCTCAAGTGGTAGCGTGCTTGCCTGGCATACACGGGGCACTGGTTTCGATCCTCAGCACCACATATAAATAAAATAAAGATGTTGTGTCCACTGAAAACTAAAAAAAAAAATACAAAAAAGAAGTACAGTGATCTATATATTACTTAGGGTAATATAGACACTAAAAGAAACTCTTCTTCCTATCCATGAATGTAGAATATTTTTTATTTTCCTGGTAGCTTCTTCAATGTATTCTATAAATGTTTTGCAATTTTTCATCAATATACCTTTCATCTCTTTGGTTAAATTTTCTCCCAAATTTTGTTTGTTTTAGTTTTGATGCTATTTTAAATGTGGTTTCTTCTTAATTCTTTTGGGATTGATTACAGTTATTATACAGAAACTATTGATTTAAAAAAAACTTTTTATTTTTTCTAATTAGTTATACATGACAGTAGAATGCATTTTAACACATCTTATGTAAATGGAGTATAATTTCTCATTCTGGTTGTACATGATGTAGAGTTACATCGGTCATATAATCATATATGCACGTAGGGTAATAATGATCTATTCATTCTTCGTTCATTCCTAACCCATCCTTCCTCCCCTCCCTTTACTCTTCTCTGTGTATTTCAAAGTACCTCTAATCTCCAATAGCCACTCCCTTACTGTGAATTAGCATCCAAATATCTGAGAAAATATTTAGCCTTTGGTTCTTTTAGATTGGCTTATTTCACTTACCATTATATTCTCCAGATCCACCCATTTACCTGCAAATGCCATACTTTCATTCTTTTTTATGGCTGAGTAATATTTCATTGTGTTTATATACCACAATTTCTTTGTACACTCATCTGTTGAAGGACACCTAGGTTTGTTCCACAGTTTAGCTATTGTGAATTGAGCTTCTATAAACATTAATATGGCTGTGTCACTGTACTATGCTGATTTTAAGTTCTTTGGGTAAATATTGAGATAACTGGGCCAAATGGTGGTTCTATTCCAAGTTTTCTGAGGAATCTCCATACTGTTTTCTATAGTCATTACACCAATTTGTAGTCCTATCAGCAATACATGAGTGTACCTTTTTCCCCTCGTCCTTGCCAAAATTTATTATTGCTTATATTATTGATAATTATCATTCTGACTGGAGTGAGATGGAATCTCAGTGTAGTTTTAATTTGCATTTCCCTAATTGCTAGAGATGTTGATCATTGTTTCATATATTTGTTGATCAATCATATTTTTTCTTCTGTGAGGTGTCTGTACAATTCCTTTGGCCACTTATTAATCGGGTTGTTTGTTTTAATGATGTTAAGTTTTTTGAGTCCTTTATATATCCTGGACATTAGTGCTCTGAGGTACCTATGATAAAAGATTTTCTCCCACTCTGTAGGCTCTCTCTTCATGTTATTGATCGTTTCCTTTGCTGTGAAGAAGCTTTTTAGTTTGAATTCATCCTGTTTATTCAGTCTTGATTTTACTTCTTGTGCTAAGAAAGTCAGTTAAGTCTTGCTAAGAAAGTAAGTTCCTAAGCCAACATGGTGGAGATTTGGGCCTAGTTTTTCTTCTATTAGGTGTAGCATCTTGATTCTAATAACTAAGTAACTGGTCCACTTTGAGTTGATTTTTGTGCAGGGTGAGAGATACGGGTTTAATTTTATTTCACTACATATGGATTTTCAGTTTTCTCAGCACCATTTATTAAACAAGCTATCTTTTCTCCAATGTATGTTTTAGGCACCTTTATCTAGTATGAGATAACTGTATATATGTGGGTTTGCCTCTGTGTCTTCTATTCTGAACCAGTGGTGTACATGTTTGTTTTTGTGCCAATACCATACTGTTTTAGTTACTATAGATCTGTAGGATAATTAAAGTTCTGGTATTGTGATGCCTTCTGCTTCACTCTTCTTGCTAAGAATTGCTTTGGCTTTTCTGGATCTCTTATTTTTCCAAATGAATTTTGCAATTGCTTTTTCTAGTCCTATGAAGAATGTCATAGAACATTTTACTAAGAATTGCATTAAATCTGTATAAAACTTTTGGTAGTATGGCCATTTTGACAATGTTAATTCTGCCAATGAAAAAGCATGAGAGACCTTTCCATTTTCTAAGTTTTTTTTTCAATTTATTTCTTTAGTGTTCTATAATTTTCATTGTAGAGGTCTTTGCCTCTTTTTTTTTAGATTGATTCCCAAATATTTTTATTTTTTTGAGGGTATTGAGAATGGGGTGGTTTTCCTAATTTCTCTTTTAGTGGATTCATATCTGATGTATAGGCAAGCATTTGATTTATGGGTGCTAATTTTATATCCTGCTACTTTGCTGAATTCATTTATTAGTTCTAGAAGCTTTCTGGTGGAATTTTTGCGATTTGCTAAATACAGAATTATGTCTTTGGAAAATAGTGATAACTTGAGTTCTTCTTTAATTTTTTTTTCTTCTAATTGCTTTGTCAAGAGTTTCAAGGATGATGTTGAATGAAAGTAGTAAAAGAGGGTATCCTTGTCTTGTTCCAGTATGTAGAGGGAATGCTTTCAGTATCTCTCCATTTAGTATGATGTTGGCCTTGGGTTTAGCATATATATATAGCTTTTACAATGTTGAAGTGTGTTCCTACTATCCCTAAGTTTTTCTAGTGCTTTACTATCCCTATGTTTTACTGTCCCTAAGTCCTACTATCCCTAAGTTTTTCTAGTGTACAGCACATGAAGTGGTGCTGTATTTTTGTCAAGTGCTTTTTCTACATCTATTGAGATGATCATATGATTCTTTTTGTTTTTTAAATATTTATTTATTTATTAGTTATTGGCGGACACAACATCTTTGTTTGTATGTGGTGCTGGAGAATCGAACCCGGGCCGCACGCATGCCAGGCGAGCGCACTACCACTTGAGCCACATCCCCGGCCCATGATTCTTATCTTTACTTCTATTCATGTAATAAGTTATGTTTATTGATTTCTGTAGGTTGAACCAACTTTGATCTCGGAGATGAACCCCACTTAATAGTGATACACTATCTTTTTAATATATCTTTGTATGCAATTTGCCAGAATTTCATTAAGAATTTTTGCATCCATGTTCATGAGGGATATTAGTGTGACGTTTTGTTTCCTTGATGTGTCTTTGGTTTTGGTATCAGAGTGATACTAGCTTTACAGAATGAGTTTGGAGGGGTCCCCTCCTTTTTTTATATCATGGAATATTCTGAGAAGTGTTTGTGTTAATTCTTCTCTGATGATCCGGTAGAACTCAGCTAAGAATCCATCTGATCCTGGGATTTTCTTAATTGGTAGGTTTTTGATGGTGTCTACTATTTTATTACTTGAAATTGGTCTATTTAAATTGTGTATGTCCCTCTAATCCAGTTTGGGTAAATCATCTGTTTCTAGAAATTTGTCAATGTCTTCATGCTTTTCTCTTTTATTGGAGTATAAATGTTCAAAATAGATTCTGATTATCTTCTGCATTTCAGTAGTCTCTGTCTTGATATATCCTTTTTCATCAAAATTTTTAGTAAAAAACCCAATTTTTTGTTTTATCAATTTTTTGAATTATTTCTATTGTTTCAATTCCACTGATTTCAGCTAAATTGTAATTGTTTCCTGTCATTTATTGCTTTGGGGGTTGATTTGTTCTTTCTTTAGGGCTTTGAGATGTAATATTAGATAATTTATTTGCTGACTTTCTATTCTTTTTCTATTTCTATTCTAGTGAATGAGCTCAGTGAAGTGAACTTTCCTCTTAGCACTGCCTTCATAGTGTCCCAGAGATTTTGACATGTTGTAATCACTATTCTCATTTGCCTCTGAGTATTTTTTTAATTCATCTCTGATTTCTTCTACTATCTATTCATTATTCAATAGCATATTATTTAGTCTTCAAGTGTAGGGTAGCTTCTACTTTTAATTCTATTATTGATTTCTAATTTTATTCTATTATTACCTAATAGAATGCAGGGTATTATCTCTATTTTTTTGTATTTGCTAAGAGTTGCTTTGTTGCTTAAGATATCATCTATTTTAGAGAAGTATCTGTTTGCTGCTGACAAGAAAATGTATTCATTCATTAATGGATGAAATGTTTTATACATGTCTGTTAAGTCTAAATCATTGCTTGTATTATTTAGATCCATAATTTCTTCGTTTAGTTTTTGTTTGGAGGATCTATCCAGTATTGAGAATGGTGTGATAAAGTCACCCAATATTATTATGTTGTTATCTATTTGATTCTTGAAATTGAGAAGGGTGTATTTGACATAGGCAGATGCTCCATTCTTTGTGGCATAAATATTTATCATTGTTATGATTTGTTTGTGTATAATTCCCTTAAGCAGTATGAAATGCCGATCTTTGTCCCTTCTGATTAACTTTGGCCTGAAGTCCACTTTATCTGATATGAGAGGATAGAAACCCCTGCTTGTTTACATGATCCATCCATGTAGTGATATTTTTCCTCCATTCTTTCACCTTTAGTCTGTGGATATCCTTGCCTATGAGGTGAATGTCTTGCAGATAGCATATTGTTACACCTTCTTTTTTATACAATCTGTTAGTCTATGTCTTTTGTTTGATCAATTTAGGTTATTATTAAAGTTTGAGATTATTGAGATATGATTTGTATTCCTGGTCTTTTTGATTTATTTCTAATTTTTAATTTGAATCAGTTTCTCCTTTGATTGAGTATTACCTTAGTGTAGTTTCTCCCTTTGCTGGTTTTTATTTTTGTTTTTTATTTCATTTTCATGGAATATTTTGTTGAGAATGTTCTGTAGTGCTAGATTTTTAGTTGTAAATTCTTCTAACTTTTGTTTATCATGAAAGATTTTTATTTCATCTTCAAATCTGAAGCTTAATTCTTGGTTGTCATCCATCTTCTTTCAGAGCTTGGTATATGTTATTCCAGTATGTCCTAGCTTTGAGGGTCTGGGTTGAGAAATCAGCTGGGATCTGAATTGCTTTCCCCCTGTATGTAATCTGATATTTTCCTCTCACAGCTTTAAAAATTCTATCCTTATTTTGTATTCTAGGCATTTTCATTATAATGTGCTTTGATGTGAGCCTATTTTAATTTCATACATTTGGGATCATGTGAGCTTCTTGTATTTTATTTCCCGTTTCTTAGGATTTGGGAAATTTTCAAGTATTGTTTCATTGGAAAAAAATTGTGCATTCCCTTGGTTTGTATCTCAGCATCTTCATCTATACCAATAAATCTTAAATTTGGTCTTTTTATATTATCTCATAATTCTTGAAATTCCTCCTCATGGTTTCTTAACGTCTCACCATGGTCAACTTTATTTTCAAGATTTTGTCTTCATTGACTGACACTCTGTCTTCCATGTGATCTACTCTGTTTATGATACTTTCTATTAATTTTTTAATTTGTTTTATTGGATTTTTCATTTTGAGAATTTCATGCTTTTTTGTTTTTCAGAATCTCTGCCTCTTTATTGAAGTGATATTTTACTTCCTGTATTTTCTCTCTTATTTAATCCCTTATACCATCATTTACCTCAAACATCAGTTTAACTATGTACATTCACTGTGGTATCAATGGATTCTGTTGTTAGAGTATCTTGGTTTGTTTGGGGTGATTTGTTCCCTTGCTTTTTCATGTTTGTGTGTCTACCCATCTAACAATATGGATCTGAAGCAGTACATTTTCTACGTTGTAGACTTATAGTGTCTCTGATGGTTTCCAGTACCTCACCGTTTAGGGACAGACAAATAATAACAACAACCAATGCAAAGAATATACAGATTAAATTAACATTATAGACACGAGAGCAATTGCTGATAATGTTAATTATCACGATAAACAGAAATTATATCATCAGTTATTGCCTACAATAAAAAGAGCAAGTTCACAAAAGGATTTATATTTTTAAATGGTGAACAGGAAAAGAAGAGAATGATATAGGAAGTGATGATTATGAGGGCAGAGGAAAGAAGACAGAAGTAAAACATTAAAGAAAGACTGAAATAGAGATTGGCTATTAATGGAAGAAAAGAGACAATCATGGGAAATAGTTGAAATATATATGTAAATATTTAAAAAGATTAAAAATAAAAATAAAAGAATACAAACAAAACTAAAACATACTAATCATATATACTAGTTCACAAAATACTAATACATGAAACATAACTAGCTTCAAAAGTGCTAGAAATTAGAAAAATATGCAAATATGAAAATGTATAAATGTCCATGTATCATCAAGGTCACAATTATACAGAGAAAAATAATTTACAAAAGTGGGGGAGGAAAAAACCTTCATGAAAGTTTAAGAAATTCTTTCCATTGGTGTTCAGAGTATTTTCAGCTTCTCTTCTCAGCAGCTTTATGTGGTGTCATCTGGAGTGTGATGCTGCACCCTCTGGATTGCTGGAGTGAGACAGGTAATCGCATTGCAGAATTCCTGGATACAGGGTTTAGGCTTGGGCTGGCTCCAAGCTCTACACTGAATGCCAATTGGTCTGGAGATTTTAAATCATTGCACCTTCATCACCCAGCACTTGCTGTTCCGTGATGGAAGACTTTACCCCAGGGTTCCACTCCTGGTGGGAGAGAGCCAATTCTTAGTCCCCTACATCACCTGTGGACCCCATGTTTCCTGGTCTCAAGTTTAGTCTCCCAACAATTTCTTCTGCTCTCGCTCTTCCTAGTTCCCAGCCTGATGTGTCTCTCCCAGCAGGTCCTGCAAGCAGTTGGATGGAGGGGGAAGGGTAGTGTTTGGTTGGTCCTTGAAACCAGTTGACCCCTGTGCAAACCTCTGTCCGTGTTTGATTTACTCCTGGTCACTTAAGCACACTCTATTTCATGCAGTCTGTGTTTCCTGGGCCTGTATGTCAAGCCAAACTCAGGTTTGCCAGGAATTGGCTTCCTCAGCTGCTGAGCCCTGAGCTGCAACTGCAAAATGGTCCCTTCCTTTGTCCTTTGCACGCCACCTGAAGAGGTGGCAGCTTCTTTCCCCACACAGATATGTGCAGGGTATCTTTCAGGTTTGTTGGTCAATGTTCTTAATCTCTAAATACTCCATACCTAGATATTCCTCAGGCCTCACAAAAATGCAGGTTCCTTTATCTACTATGCTCATAGAGAAAAGGCTCTGGCTGGTGCTTCTGGCCAGTGCTTCTGAGCAGGCTGTGGCAGAGGTTGTGCCACTGGGAATTTTTTTCTTACTTTATTATAGCCAACCTCCTGTGTCCAGATTTAAATTCCAGGAAATCCTCTCCTCCTTTGTTTTTTTGTTCACTCACCCATTGGAGAAGCTGTTTGTCTCCTTTCTTGGTTTCAGGCCACAGAGCAGCCAGGACCTCTCTAGTCTGCCATCCTGAAAAAAGTCCTTTATTGATTTTTGTATGCCAATTTGTGATCTGCAACTTTACTAAATTTGTTCTAACTGCATCAATTTTAACAATTTTTGATGAACTTTTCAGGATTTTCTATACATAATAATGTCATTAGCATCAGAAAAAGGAAATAAAACATGTTTTATTTCCTATGTGTGTGCTTCTTATTCTTTTTTACTTACCTAATTGCTCTAAAGTGCTATCTCAAAGAAATAAAAAGAGTGTACATCCTTGTGTTTTTTCTGATGTTAAAGAAAAATCTTCATTTATATTTATTGTCATTAGCTCACAGATACCGGCATTCAGAAGAGTAATTTTTGATCATTAGTGCACTTTGAAAAAATAAAGAAATTTTATTTGAAAAAGCATGTTACAGACTCCTTTCAAAAAGATATTAATGTAGGCTGGGTCATTTAAACCTTTCCATTTTTAAGTATCCCAGGTAATTCTGATGCTATTGGTTGATCACCTCTATTTTAGACACTCCATCTTTTCTTTTTATATCCACTTTGTTTTTTTTCCCCAGATGTTACTATATTTTCTTATTAAAGAGACTTTAACTTTTCTCTATATTCACTGTATTTTTAATGTGACTTATGGATAGATCTTGTCTCAGTCTCAAAACTGAAATTTGAATCTGAAACACAAATGCACACACACTCACATGCACACACTCACACACTGATTCATACTTGAAAGCTGGGACACAAAGATCCAGGAAAGAATTATAACTATTCAGATCCATTAAGAAGAAAAATGGTGTTCAAAGACATTTTGATTATAGTAAGTAAATTATTTTCCTTTAATTACTCTGGGATAATATACTTTTTCCAATTATTTAAAAAGCCAACAAACAATATTCAACTAGCCTATTGTATAGATACTCACACACATATATTGATATGTATATACAGGCAAACATATGAATATAATTATGCACACATATATTTAGGATTTTAGTGAACTCAACCCCGAGTCTTCTGGAAATTAAATACACACAATAAATGTATACATGCATATATACATGGAGAGAGAGACAAATATATGAATATATGCAAGCATAAATTTAGTATGTATATTTAATTTCCAGAGGCTTATGATTTGACACTTTTCTATTTGGGGTTGATTTTACTAAAATTCTGTTTGATGACAAAAAAAAGATTACAAGGATATCAAAATCTTAATGATAATTGAGATTTCATATATATTTCCTCAAGAACAAATCAATAGTCCAAATTTAATGTTAAAACATATACACTGCTTTCAAATTGCTTAAAAATTTATTACACTTATGTAATTATGGGATTTTTAAAAAAATATTTTTTATTCATTCTAATTAGTTTACATGACAGTAGGATGCATTTTGACACAGCATACACAAATGGAGTATTCTCATTTTTCTGGTTGTACATGATGTAGAGTTACATCAGTTATGAAATCATATATACAGATATTTTTATGTTGTACATTTTGAATGTTTTTTAAAAAACTAAATTCCACATACATTTCCAATGTTACCTTTGTAATTAGTTTCTTATTTCCTTATAGAATCCCATATATCTGTGTCACCAATATGAATTACCCAAGTTTTAGTGCCCAAGAGTATTACATAAAATTTCCCAAAAGCTGTTGAATTTTAAAGAGAGATATACAATAAAAAAAGTCTTACATTTCCCAAAAAGACAATTTTAATCACAGTGGACACCATTTTTAAATGAAATTATATGGATTTTGTTTAAGCACTTGAAGAAGCAGGTGCTAAGCATTGATAATTTCATTTTTAAGAAGCATGATGTTTATTGAAAAGAAATACATGTGCTTTGGTATAAAAAGAAATCAAAATTTAAACAGCATATCTATTATTATAATTATAAGTTAGCTATAAAGCATTACAATATGAATGACATATTAAGTATTAATAAGAATTTATATTTCATCAATTGAATTATTCTCTAAATTAAATATATATTATTAAATGTGTGTTTTCTGATACCATATGGAATATTCCCAACCAAATTCAAACTTCAAATTCTACAATTTGTCACTTAAAATTGCATGTTGTCTAACTCACTGTGCATAGAGAATTGAAAATATATTTTCCATATACATAACAAAATCCCCTTAAGAAAGGATTGTTTCTCAAAGTGACTTCTTAAAAATTACTATTTAATAACATGAGTTATATAAAATTAGAAGTTGAAAAAATGCTGACATTTGCAAATGTTTGTGTGTTAAACAAGTATTCTGAGTGCCATTGGTATTTTCAATAGCTTCCTTATCATTTTCATTACTCATTTTTTGTGTATAGGAAAAGAACAGGAAAAGACAGCTGCATAAAAATCAGTTGCACTTTGTTAAAAAACTGTCAAGTTGAATATCAGATTTAATCTTCAAGATCATCTTCTCTGATTTTGTTTCTGAAAAAGCTTCTCACGGAAGCTGTGTGGTACATTTTATGCTTATTAAATACTGTAATCCTCTTATTTGGGCAGATTTGTGACGGTCTCTTTTGCTTCCTACTTCTATTAAATATAGGATCTAATGATGCTCATGCAGTGTTTTGGGGTAATTAGTACTTACAGTAGAAGTGTATTTTAGTTCCAAGCCAGTTACATTTATGTGCTAAAACTAAATGATTAATGTGGATTTTTACACATTTTTAGTTTTAATTTTTCAGTGTAATGAAACTATAAATTTCAACCTCTTGGAATGTTCTTATCTCCTATATAATTCAGTATGTAATTGAGAACATGCTTTTAATAAAGATGGGAAGACTATTCAAATTTAAATTGATTAGCAGTGAAGCAGTGTTAATATATTTGAAGCAAAAGATTTGAGTGGTGTTTAAAACATGAAAAGAAAAGAAAATTTGGAAATACACAAAATTATTTCTTAATGATAGTTTACAATATTTTCCCTCTGTTGGAATACTTAGCTATTTTAATCTAATTGACACTTCTTAGTAAAACAAAAACAAAAACAAAAAAAAAAACCATATCCAATACCTATAACTTATCTTTAAAATGTGGTTAAAATTCCTCACTCTTCACACTTTCAATAATAGAAAAGTATAGAATTTATTGATCTTAATCTAAATGGTCACATAAAACAATTTTTTTCCATAAAAGTGTAAAAAACATAGATTTTTTTCCAGTGCATTTTTAATCTTCTAATTTTTATCAAACTGATCAAGCATTTAGAATTAAATAACAAAATGATTATTTTAAATATATAGAAATAATAATCATTAATAAAACAAATATTAATTACTAATAAAACAAACAAATTTTAATATGAGAAATAATATAAGCACTTCAACATAGGAAATAGTATTCATTTCCTTAATAAATTTTATTTTTTAGAACTGTTTTGGGTTTACAACAAAATTGACTGAAAAACACAGAGAAATCTCATTGATTTCTTGTTCCTACAAATACGCAAACTTTTCTACTATTAGCAAACCCCCATCCCCAGGAATGATAGATTTCTTATAACCCATGAACCTACACTAACACATCTTTATCAACCAAAACACCTCCTTTATATTAGAGTTCAATATTGATATGCATTCTACAAGTTTAGACAAATGTATGAATTGTATGCACTATTATGGTAATGTATTAACATAGTTTCACTGCCCTAAAATTCTTCAAATTTTATGAAACAATCATCAGATAGATTTAAAGATTCTTAAGTGCATTATTATTGCTTATAATTGAGCTTACTTAGCTTTACAATAGATAAATTTCTTCAGGCTTTGTGTTGCATTTTATTCAGTTCCATTAGTATAACAGAATTATATTTAAAAATTATGAATTCCTCATTTTTCCCCCAAAGTTTATTTTTTAACTAAAATTCTGTTTTGGGTGATGTAATATTTCTATAACAATTTCATAGAGTAAATGAAAGAATTAAATAAAAAATGATTATTTATTTCTAATAAAATAATTATTAGATTTATGTATATTTAATGAAATAAACCTTTAGAATTTAGGATAATCATAAAAAGTACTCAATGTGTATTTTTTGTTGCATGGAAAGCATATTATATGAATGAAAAGGTATGTAAATGTACTGTGTATGTAATAACTTAAGTAAAATTTTATTTGCCAGATTTTATTTTTCAAAAATATTTTATTTTTTTTTTTAATTATTTTATTGTTGGTTGTTCAAAACATTACATAGTTCTTATTATACCATATTTCACAGATTGATTCAAGTGGGTTATGAACTCCCCTTTTTACCCCGTATACAGATTGCTGTGTCACATCAGTTACATTTCCATTGATTTACAAATTGCTTTTCTAGTGACTGATGTATTCTGCTGTCTATCCCATTCTCCACTGTCCCCTCACCCCTCCCCTCCCCTCCCCTCCCCTACTCTCTCTCCATCCCCTCTACTATAAATCGTTTCTTCCACTTATATAATTTTTCTCCTACTCCTCCTTTCCTCTTATATGTAATTGTGTATAACCCTGAGGCTCACCTTCCAGTTCCATGCAATTTCCCTTAACTCTCACTTTCCCTCCCGCCTATCATCCCTGTTTAATGTTATTCTTCTTCTCCAGCTCTTCGTCTCTACCCTGTCCTTGGTTACTCCCCTTATATCAAAGAAGACATTTGACATTTGTTTTTTAAGGATTGGCTAGCTTCACTTAGCATAATCTGCTCTAATGCCATCCATTTCCCTCCAAATTCTATGATTTTGTCATTTCTTATTGCAGAGTAATACTCCATTGTGTATAAATGCCACATTTTTTTAATCCATTCATCTATTGAAGGGCTTCTAGGTTGGTTCCACAATCTTGCTATCGTGAATTGTGCTGCTATGAACATTGATATAGCAGTGTCCCTGTAGCATGCTCTTGTTAGGTCTTTAGGGAATAGACCGAGGAGGGGAATAGCTGGGTCAAATGGTGGTTCCATTCCCAACTTTCCAAGAAATCTCCATACTGCTTTCCAAATTGGCTGCACCATTTTGCAGTCCCACCAACAATGAACAAGTGTACCCATTTCCCCGCATCCTCGCCAGCACTTGTTGTTGTTGGATTTCTTAATGGCTGCCAATCTTACTGGAGTGAGATGGTATCTTAGGGTGGTTTTGATTTGCATTTCTCTGACTGCTAGAGATGGTGAGCATTTTTTCATGTACTTGTTGATTGATTGTATGTCCTCCTCTGAGAAGTGTCTGTTCAGGTCCTTGGCCCATTTGTTGATTGGGTTATTTGTTATCTTATTATCTAATTTTTTGAGTTCTTTGTATACTCTGGATATTAGGGCTCTATCTGAAGTGTGTGGGGTAAAGATTTGTTCCCAGGATGTAGGCTCCCTGTTTATCTCTCTTATTGTTTCTTTTGTTGAGAGAAAACTTCTTAGTTTGAGTAAGTCCCATTTGTTGATTCTGGTTGTTAACAATATCCCCCCAAAAAATAAAAATATTTTATTTAAAAATTACTATGTCACTAGATGAGGTTAAAACCCGATGACTTTCAGATATGATAAAAATATAAAAAGTGTAATGACCAGTCATAAAAAATGCAAATTAAAACTACAATATCATTACATAACTATTAGAATGCCTAGAATTAAAAAGACTGATTATATTAAGTGACCATCCCCTTTAATCTGCTTAATTCATTATTAGATCATGTTTTCATTTAACTTTTTTGCACTTTCTGCAAATGATTTCTAATTTAACCATATTCTAATTAGAAATGAAATCTGTATATTTTTCAGTCATTTAAAGTTTATTAATATTTATTTAATTTACCAAGAACTTTGTTTAACACTGTGAATATTCAATGTGAAATTAGTGTCAATCAAATACTGTACTTCTTAACATTTATTTTTTTTGTTTACATGTTCTATCAATAATTAAAACATTGGTGGTGAAATCTCAAATGTAATTTTAGATTTGTTTATTTCTTAACTTAGCCTGTCATTCTTTGATTCATGTTAATTTTGATTCTCTCTCACACATATATACCTCTCTCTCTCTCTCTCTCTCTCTCTCTCTCTCTCTCTATATATATATATATATATATATATATATATATATCTTACACATTTAAAATTTCTATGTGTACTTAATGAATTAGTCCATTTGGCATTATTAAATTATTGTATTTCTGGTAATACTTCTTGATTTGAGGCCTACTTGACAGGAGTAAAGCCACCATATATTTTTTATGATATATGTCTTTCATTTTTCCCAAATAGATGTTGCTTAAAATTGACTGGGTTTTGTTATGACCAAAAATTTAAGTTTAGGATTGTCTTTTTAGCTGCTCTGACAAAGCTCTCTCTAATTTTTAGAGTGTTGTCAGTATTGTCTAACACAACCACGATGTTGAAAATGCTCTACAATACTGAACATATGAAACAAGGCTAATAAAACTGAGTTTTTGAACTTTAAGTTTTTAATTAATTTAAATTTAAAGAACCACAGTTGACTAATGTAGTGGAAAATTCTGACTTTGAACATTTACTTTTCAGTGGTTATTTTTTTAATATTTTAATTTTTTTACTTGTATGTGAAAACAATGCCTTTATTTATTTTTATGTGGTGCTGAGGATTAAACCCAGTGCCTTACTCATGCTAGGCAAAGGCTCTGCCACTGAACAAGAACTTCAGCCTCAGAACATTTACTTTTAATATAAGAATTTAAATATTTAGATATAAACGTGCCATCTTGGTATTTGCTTTTTATTTATCCCATCTGTACTCTTTTATTCCTTTTTCTTAGTATCTATCAGATCACTTCAATACGTAGATAGCACACTTTTTATCTTCACAATGGCCTCTTGGATGTTAATATTTTGTTGCATTCTTGGTTTAGAAAGTGAAGGTTTAAATCATACTGTTTTCTCATATGTTAGACTATTTCATGTATAATGTAAAAAATTATAGTCTCATATAGTAGTTTTCTTCTAAATTTTGTGATTAATGACATGTTAAAAATGTTATAAATGTTATAATGTTATAAATCCCTTAATGTCTTACAATTATTTTTCTTTGTAAATAGTAACATATCTTATTAATTGGTTTAATGAGAAATGACTGATTTTATATTTACCTGCATTTATCTGGAAGTAATCCAATTGAAAATATGTAATAAAGAAGCACCCAAATGGTTAAATATATGAGTAAATGTAATAAAAATAGTGATTGTGTATAAAATTGTAATGTTTTCATACTTTAAAATATACATATAGCTAAAATGAATAAAAGGAAAAACTCAAGGCAGAAAAAAAATTGATTGGAGCTTTAAGTTCCTAATGATCCAGTTGTAATACTGAAAAAAAAAAACTATAATTATTAACTCCTAAGAACAAACAAATTCATAACAAAAAATTAACCCAGAAAATAATCAAATATTTTTAAGAAAATCAAAAAGAAGCAAAAGAAAAAGAGACATGCTACATATTACCCAATGGAAAATAGAAAGTAACTTAGAGAATATAAACAAACATATTATAATATCACATGAAAAGTAGTTAGACAAAATATTACACATAAAGTACTGATATTTAGGCTACATTGAGTTATTAAAACCCAACTGTATTGTACTTATAAAAAAATACATTTTAAATGTAAGAAAACTGAAATTTTGAAAGAGAAAGAATGTAAAAACCAATACTCCATAAATTTAGAAGCCTAAAGAAAACTATAGCAGCTATCCTAATCTCAGATTATCTAAGTAAAATTTTAAGGCAAAAATAATAAAGATAATTTGTAACAATAAACAGTTAACACCATTAAGAATTTAAAAAAATGTACATATCATATTAAATATGCATACAGTGAATTAGAAGCTTTACATGGCAAGATTCAGTAGAACTGATAAATTCTAAATCATGGTGGAAAATTGACATTTCTTGTTTGTACCTGAGACAAGGAGAATAAAATATTAATAAAAATGTGAATAAGCAAATTAACAAAATTGATTAAATCTCTACAACATGGTTCCAAATCCAAAGAATTTTGTGTTTTTCAAGTGCACATAAAAACTTTTTTTTAACTCACTAGATATTTGTTCACAAAGAAATCCTAGACAAATGTAATGGGGCTCGGGATGTAGCTCAAATGGTAGCGTACTCGCCTGGCATGCATGAGGCACTGGGTTCGATCCTCAGCACCACATAAAAATAAAATAAAGATATTGTGTCCATCTAAAACCAAAAAATAAATATTTAAAAAAATAAGAAAAGAAATCCTAGACAAATTGAATATTAAAAGAAATTTCAAAGATCCATAATATGGCATGTAACTGTAACATGTAACTATACTAGAAATTAATAATAAAATTATAATCAGAAAACTGTCAGCTTCCTCAGGATACTATGCATTTTGCTACTCACTCCACTAACTTGATAATCTGTAGAAATCCTTCTTCTGATTATTTCTCATAATTTTAAATTATATTTCTTTTATATTCTGTATACATTATATTTTATTATATTTTCATAATTATGAAATTAAAAAAATACTCTTTAGAAAATATTACAAAAATATTACACATCGAATATTTATATTTACACCTTTCATTAATTGCCAAGGGAATGGAATTTATTTCCATCAATAGTATGAAGAGCTTATTATTTCTGTTCCTTGCAAAATCAAGAAGTGTCAGGCCACAGATTTAATTAGATTGAGTTTACTTGTATCTACTATAGTCCTGAATTTCTTCACAATTTCTGCCTTCTTTTAGTCAGTCAGTATTTAAGCCAAAAAAGCACTGAGCTGCAGTTTCAGATATACTAAACTAACCTTTTGATTTAATCCTGGTAAAACTCCAAAATCTAAATGCAGAAAGGTAGCCAAATACAACAATTACTAATAGGGCATTATGTAAAATTGTGGATGTGTAACTGACGTGATTCTGCAATCTGCATTTGGGGTAAAATTGGGGGTTCATAACCCACTTCAATCTAATGTATGAAATATGATATGTCAAGAGCTTTGTAATGTTGTGAACAACCAAGTAAAAAAAAAATCTAAATGCAAACATAAGAATGCATAAAATTATGTATTTTGTCACTATTTTCTAGCCTAGTTTTCTTGCTGTGTTTTTGTTGCTTTTGTTATTGTTTTTGTTTTAGTTTTTAAATAATTGTTTTTATGTGATTAGTCCAAGATGTTTTGTTTTGTTTTGTTTTGTTTAGGGACTCATCTAGATTCCATTCAACCTCAGGGTTCCTACTATTTTCAAAGGCTTTCTTTCTTTCTTCCTTCCTTCCTTCCTTTCTTTCTTTCTTTCTTTCTTTCTTTCTTTCTTTCTTTCTTTCTTTCTTTTTCTTTTTTTTAATAAAGCATTTTTTTCTCCATTCTGTCTCCGCCTATGACTGACTGAATCTTGAAAAACAAAACAAAACAAAACAAAACAAAACCTAAAAACTAAAAACCAAAAGCAAAAACAAAAAAAAAATCTGATCTTGTCACTTTGTTTCAAGAAAATGGCTACATTATGTCCATACCCTAATACCTGGGTGGAAGTCTAAAATTAGGAGCAATACAATAGAATGTTTGGTTAAGATATAGGGAGATACACACACAAAAACACACATTTTTGGTTAAGATATATATAAACAACCAAGCATTTAGGTTAATTCATGGTTATTATTGGTTGACTTAAGTGAGATTTATAGTGATGCCAGGGAACAAATGGAAACAGAATGATTTGCAGCCTTGTGAAAAATATATTAAAGAGAAGAAGACAAGTGTGTGGCCAAGTGACTTCTTGCTAAAGGAATTATCACAGATAAATTTTGCCAGATGCAAATTTTAAGGACAATAGGAGAAAGGAATGAAGGGCATCTCAGAAAACCATGAGGCTGGTCTTTCATTACAGGCCTGGTGTCCTAGAAGGGCAGAATGGTTTTGGAAA
The DNA here is from genome assembly GCF_964194105.1 of Spermophilus citellus. Classification (NCBI taxonomy): domain Eukaryota; kingdom Metazoa; phylum Chordata; class Mammalia; order Rodentia; family Sciuridae; genus Spermophilus; species Spermophilus citellus. Next base: position 120,561,750 of record NC_138189.1, read on the forward strand.
ACATCAATGTGACACTCTCCACAGGCTCTCTTCCCACAACTACCTTTGAATTTCTCTTTATTTCTAGTGAATTATTTGTGGGTACTCCAGTAGTGTTTCCAAATCAGCCCTTGCATGGCATATATTGCCCTTGCCACCGCTCCAGAGAGTACAAGTCATAAACTTTGGTGATGTCCAGGTGGTACTGATTCTGCAGGTGTACAGAACTCAAAATCTGTTGGGGTCATAACATCTTCTAATGAAATGTCTAAGATAAGCTTCAGAATGCAACCAGAGGTCTGCCACAGTGGGAGAGATACCTGGAGAATCTTCAAGGGGGCAAGGCCTAATGGAGGCATAGGAGTGGCACTGACATTATAGGGACCCCAGAAGAACAAAATAATTGGCAGCGTGCAAAGCCACACCACGAAAACAGACATTTATGTTGTGGCCAGCAAAATTGTGGGGGTAGGAACACATAAGGCCCTAGTGATTCACGATAGCATGCACACAAGGCCAATCTTGGAAGTCACAGATTCAACATCTTCCTTGCTGAGTTTTAGTCTTGCTTGGTGTCGGTGATGTATTTCTTCTGGCTTATGTTTAGGAATGTCTATTCTATCCATGTTCCACTATTTGTACCTTGGAAGCATGTAACTTGTTTTTTTTTTTTTTTTTTTTTCAGCCTGCTGTGATTTGGATGTTGTTTTTCCCACAAGAGTTCATGTGATAAGTCCTCAGTTTGGTAATGTTGAGGTCGTGGGATATCTAAGAGAGTAGAAACTTAATTCATCTATAATATTTAATATAGGAGTTTTGGAGGTGATTAGAATTAGATGAGGTCATCAGTATAGGCTCTCATGACTGCATAAGGGGTAACTTTATAGGAATCAGGAGAGAGATCAGAACATTGAGACATACTTCAAGGAAGAGATGGTAATTGGTAATTTCCTGTGTTGACAGCCAAGAAAGATATGATCTTTTTAAGATGACACATAAATTGATATAAGGGAAATCAAAATATTTAACCAATGCATTATAAGTATTTATGGATTATACATCTTGATGTTTAATGTAGGTTTTGCATATAATCTTATAAATAATATCTTCACTAAGATTTTTAAATATTATTTTTATCTTTCTAAAATATGTTATTAAAAAGCAACAACAACAACAAAATAAACATGAATAATTTTGTTGATTCATTAGAGTGTCATAGACATAATTCGGCCCTGCATGTAAGTGACTACTTTCAGGCCAGCTCATTCAGGACAAAGAAATAGAATTTTCTAATTCCTTTCCATTAAAATATTTCTAAATCATAAAAAAGGAAAAATTTTAAAAATTATATAATTTTCAGATCACGATGAATTATGTACCTTTGAAATGATGATTATTTTGAATTTTAGTAATATCCACAAATTACTATTATCATGATTTTCCAAAGCACTTTCATCTTCTCTTCAGACATTTAAAAAATTCTAAAGGGGGTGTAATAATATTAAATAATTCAAATACAATCTGGTTGGGGGTTTTCTGAAGGTTTTTAAATGTAAAATACGTGTGTATATGTCAACACATACTCATATACACATATACACGTACATACACAATTGACCCTTGAACAACATGGGTTTTAACTGAGGAACTGAGCAGATTACATATGTTTTTTTTTTTATTTGCAGCAATCTGAAATTACAAATATATTACATAGTCTAGAAATATCAAAATATTTAAGAAAAATGTATACCATGAATGCATAAAATAAACAAACATAATAGCCTATTTTGTCATATAGTACCATAGAATACATACAAATATATTATAAAAAGCAAAACTGTATCAAAATTTATGTAGACTAACACAGGTGGTATATAGTATCATTTGGAGTCAAGAGAAATGTAAACAACGGTATAGTATTAATTTGTAACTGCAACAATTAACAGTAGTAGATACTGTACTTACCATTGTAATTGTGTAACCACTTCCGATTGCCTTCCCAGTGAGCTCAAATGTTGCCAGTATCTATTTAAATACAGTCCCTATGACAACAATCATTTTGTGGGAGCAGTTCCGCTCACTAGTAAGTTAGGTAACACTATAAAAAGTGACTTTTTTCTTGCTTTTCACAATTTTTCTTCCCATATATGATATATAGAGCATACAAAATATGATAACTTACTATGCTAACCGTAAGACTTCAGGTTAACATCAGCCCATTATTAGTCAAGTTTTTGAAGGGTCAAAATTTGAACATAGATCTTTTTATTGTATAGAGGAGGGCAGTGTCACCATCCCCTGGTTCTTTTTTATTTAACTTATAGCTGATTACTATTTCAATTGATCTTTTTTAAAGGAAATACATTCACACACAAAGATACACATACTGTGTAAATCTGAAATGTGTATATGTATATGGAGCTTCAAGAGAAAGAGAATAAAGAGAAGACAAGGGGAGGTAAAAACAAGGAGAAATGCATGTAATAGAAAAAGCATATGGGTAAGAAAAAAAACTGTATTGCATTAAAAGATGCATCACGAAATTTCCATGCCTATCTTCTGAACTTTGAATTCATGTTTGCATAAACTAACAAGTGACAATTTACCTGAAATGTTTTAGACCATTGAGTGTTTAATTTTTACTTTCACACCATATTAATTGAACACATTTAGTTTAAAAACCTGGTGAGATAATAAAACCTATACTCTCAGATTCATTACATATTTTAGGTAAGTTATATATGAAATAAAAATTCTCAATTCCTTTAAAAAGATCAATTGAAATAGTTATCAGCTCTAAGTTAAACAACAACAAAAAACCTTAGTTCTATCTATGCATCTATTTTTCATTTTGTTTATATTTGTTATTCCCCCTTCTTTTCATCTCAATAGCTGTTCTGTATTTATAGATTTAGACCATGACTTAAGTTGTAAGAATCAACATTATAATGAAGATGATGCTTGAATTCATCCAAGTAAAGTCTTACCAGAGCCAATGTGGTTTCATGTGTTTTAATCACAGTACTCAGGAGGCTGTGTTAGGGGGATGGCAAGTTTGAGGATAGCCTCTGCAATTTAGCAAAATGCTATCTAAAAATAAAAATATAAAACAAAAGGTCTTCCCAGAATCTGCAATTTCAAAATAGTAATTCATAGGTGATTATTGGCAAAGTTCCTGGAAGAGCCACAGATGGAAGAATGGCCCATGGACGTACTGGATAAAATAATTAAGTTGGCATGACACATATTTTATTAATTGTACCTGAAGAATAATTTATCTGAACATCTTTCACTGCACTGCTCCAGAAAATTTTATTCAAAAATCTGAACCGAAAAAATAAAGGACAATATCAGGGAGTATTGATTGAGAACCAGTAGAACTTTCTCAGCAAAAGTAATTCCCCTGCCTATATATTTTTAATTTTTTTAATGTTTCATCCTTTTTCTTAATTTTTTGAGTCTTAGAAACTGAACTAAAGATGTACTCTTCTGGCATTGACCTCAAGGCTCAGCATTCTTTTTGTACTGATCGATCTTTCTCAACAAAGTTTTAAACTACAGTTACACAGTGGAATAGAGTACAATTTTGTTTTTTCTGTATTGTTTGACTGTATTTATGTTTACTAAGGATAGATATTATATCATGATAAGCAAACATAACTATAATGAATGATTTCAACATTCACCTTACTCCGTTTACTTTATGGGGAAAATGTAGTATGTATGGACTATATGACTGATTATTGGCAATATTTTCAGCATCTGAGTAAATGTATACTGAAACAAATAATATGTGATATGTATAGTAATGATATGTAAACTACATCAAACTTTGTAAAAACCATACTGTACAGAGGGAAACATAAAAACAGGGTGGCTTTTCTATGTGTGCACTCAAATATAAACAGGATTAGATGATTTGCCAACTAATGGGGTCACAGAAAATCTACATTTTAATTTTTTAAATCAGATCTTGATAGATATGCATAAAGGTGAAATTCACTGTGGTATATTTTACATATACACATAGTGTAATTTTGTTAAATTCATTCTGCATTTCCTCCCCTTTTTCATCCTTCCTCCTTCCCCTTCAATCTCCTTTTATTCCACTGAACTTCCCTTTATCTTTTTGATATGTGGATGATCTCCTCCTTTTTCCCCTTATTCTGCTCTAACTTCTGAATATTAGGGAATACAATTTGATATTTGATTTTCTGAGTGGCCCATTTCTCTTAGCACAAGGGATGATTTCGTATTTTGCTTATTGTAAGCTCTACTGCTATAAACATTGGTGTGGGTGCATCATCATAGTGTGATGAATCTAATTCTTTTGGATAAATAACAAAGATTAGGATAACTGAGACATATTGTGATTTTATTTCTGGAATTTTGAAGAATGCTTCTTTCCAGAGTGTTTATACTAATTTTCAGTCCAACCAATAATATATGAGTGTAACTTTTTCCCCACATCCTTGTCAGAATTAAGACTAGTTTGTCTTCTTGATAATTGCCATTCTAACTCGAGTGACACAATCTCAGTGTAGTTTGATTTGCATTTCTGATTGATAGAGATGTTGAACTTTTTTATATATTTTGTGACCCAGTTGGTGTTTCTTCTTTTGAGAAATGTCTATCAGGTTTTTGTCTAGTCTTTGATTGCACTATTTTGTTTTTTGTTTGTTTGTTGTATGTGTTAAGATTTTATGTATTTATATATTCTGGATATTAACCTCCTGTCAGAGGAATAGCTGGCAAAAAGTTTTCACATATTGTAGGCTCTCTCTTCACATTATTTATCCTTTACTGTGAAGAAGCTTTTAAATTTGATGTCATCTCACTTATTAATTCTTGCTTTATTTCTTCAGCTTTCAGGGCCTTGTTAAAAAATGTGGGTTCATGCACAAATATATGTTTTCTTCTAGAAGTTGCAAAGTTTCTAGTGTAATTCCTAAGTCTTTAATTCATTTTGATTTGACTTTTGTGTAGAGTGAGACATAGGAATCTAATTTCATTTTCCTGTATCTGGATATTCAGTTTTTCCAACACCATTTGTTAAAAAGGATATTTTTTCTCCAACATACATGTTTGGTAACTTTTTTAAGTACCAAATGACTATAACTATGTGGGTTTGTTTCTGTGTCTTCTATTCTATTTCTTTTGTCCTCATATCTACTTTGATGTCAGTACCATGTTGTTTTTTTGTAACTGTAAATCTGAAGTTTAATTTAAGATTAGGTATTGTGGTTCTTCCAGCATTACTCTTATTGTTCAAGATTGTTTTGACTATTCTGGATATTTTATTCTTCCAAATTAATTTAAGAACTTCTTTTTGTCTATTTTTTTAATAAAAATGTGATTTTAAGTGGCAATTGCATGGAATATGTGTAATATATTTAATAGTGTGGCTATTTTGATATTACTTCTGCCCATCTAAGAATATGGGTGGTATTTCCAATTTCTAAGGTACTCTTCAGTTTCTTTCTTCAGTGTTCTTGAATTTTTGTTGTAGAGCTCTTTCACCTTCTTGGATAGATTAGTTCCCAAGGTTTTGGGGGGACTGTTTGTTTGTCTTGTTTTGCTTTTGTTTTTATGAGCTTACTGTAAATGTGACATGCTTCCTGATTACCTTCTCAGCAGAATCACTACTGAAGTATAGGAAAGCTATTAATTTATATATGGTCATTTGTCTTGCTACTTTATTGAATTTATTTATCAATTCTAGAAATTTTCTGATAAGTTTTTTGGGTCTTCTAGATTTACAATCATGTCATCAAAAATGAGAATTAGTTTGTCTTCTTCTTTTCTTACTTGTATCTATTTAATTTCCCTCATTTGCCTGATTGCTCTGTCTAGAGTGGTGAGAGTGGATATCTTTGTCTTGTTACTGATTTAAAACAAAAATGCTTTCATTTTTTTCTCCATTCATTATAATGTTAACTTTGGGTTTGTCATATGTAGCCTGTATAATGTGGAGGAAAGTTCTTTCTATCCCTAGTTTCTCTGGCATTTTTCACATAAATGAGTGCTGGATTTTATAAAAGGCTCTTTTTTGCATCCATTAAGGTAATCATAAGATTCTTGTCCTTGATTCTATTTATGTTGTGATTTATATTTTTTGGTTTGCATATGTTTAACCAACCTTGTATGCTTAAAATGAATTCCACTTGATCATGGTCTATTATCTTCTTGATGTGCTTTGAAATACAGTCTGATAATATTTTTCTAAGGACATCTGCATCTATGTTAATCAGTGATATTGGTCTGCAGTTTTCTTGATGTGTATTTATCTGATTTTATTATAATAGTTATACCGGACTTATAGAGTGTATTTTGTGGTACTTACTTCCTTTCAATTTCATGAAATAATGAAAGGAAGACTGGTGTTTTCTAAAGGTCTGGTGGAACTCACATAGAATCCATTATAATATATTTTCTTTCTAAGACTTTTCACTGCTATTTCAATTTCATTATTTGATATTGGTCTGTTTAGATTTTATTTGATATTGGTCTGTTTAGGTTTTCTATATCTCCTAAGTTCAATTTGAGCAACTCATATGTGTCTGGAAATTTGTCAGATCTTAAGATTTTCCAATGTTTTGAGTATAAACCTTCAAAATAATTTCTAGTAATCCTTTGGATTTCAGATGTTTTGTGCTATTCCTTTCTTATCTCTAATTTTGTTAATTTGAGTCTCCTCTCTGTAACATTTAATAGTTTGACTAATGGTTATCAAAACCTAGTTTATTATTTCAAAGAATCAAATATTCACTTATTGATCCATTGTATTGCTTATTTTAATTCTCAATTTTATTAATTTTTGATTTTATCTTAAGTATTTCTTGTCTTCTACTGAATTTGGAATAAGTTTGTTCTTTCTATTCTAAGATTTTGAGGTAGAGCCTTAGCTGATTTATTTGGAATCTTCATACTTTTTTAATGCAGGAACTCAATGCTATAAACTTTCCTCTTAGAACTGCCTTCAAACTCTCTCAGAGATTTTGATATGTCACATCAAAATCAAATCAAATTTATATTTGTTTCTAAGAATTTTTAAAATTTCTTCTCACATTTATTCTTTGATCCATTCATCAGTTAACAGGTATTTATCAATCTCCATGTGCTTATGTGATTAGTATAATTTTTATTGTTGGTGATTTCTAGTCATTCCACTATGATCTGATTGGATACACCCAGATTCTGGTTTTGTTATTTGCCAAGACTTACATTGTGATGTACTATGTGATTTATTTTGAAAAAGTTTTCATGACTTCATGAGAAGAAAGTGAATTAAGCTGCTTTTGGATGATAATTGTCTGCACATGTTAGAAAGGTCCATTTGATTTATAGGATTATTTAGGTTGGAAATATCATTATTAATTTTTCATGTTTAGATGACTGTCTACTGGTGATACCATTTCATATTATTATACTGAGTTCTATCTGGGATTTAATGTCAAGAAGCACTATTTTATGTAATTAGGTTCACTGACATTTGGAGCATAAATATTTACTCTTGTTATATCAATTGGATTGTTGACTTTACTAATATGTAGCGTCCTTCTTTGTTTCTTGTCACTATCCACATGACCATTTACTCAGTTGTCCTGAATGGGGCAATAAGGATATTGAATAGAAAACATAAAAATAAAAATGGGGGGGGCAGTGGTTCAACCTGCCTCCTGGTGGGAGTGAGACTGGCCACCAGAAGACTCTACAAGTTTATTGTTTGCTTTTTACATCAAAGGGATTCATTGTAAGTAAGTTACCAAGGTCAAAAGTTTGAACAGCCCAATGACAGTCATCAGCTTGGGCCCAAAATTCTTCACTCCAGGCTGGTTGGCATGTAAACCTTGGATCATGAACTGATAAACTCCATGGCAACCATAGAATTTCCCTTTTGGGTGTAACCAGACAAATGGGCAAACTTCTCAGCATCTTTGCACCAAGAAATTAAGAAGGAAAGTGTCAGCCTCTGTCTCTGAACAATTCAAAGACCCATAATTCATTTGCAGTTCCCCACAGTCTCTTCTGATTAATTTTTCCCTAATTATCAGATATGAAAATAATGACTCCTGCTTAGTTTCAGACTGCATTTGCATTAAATACTGTTTTCCATCCTTTTTACTTTCAGCGTGAGTGTATCTACAAAATGAGTCTCCTTTAAATAGTCTACAATTGGATCTTGTACTTTAATCCATCTGACAATCTATGTTTTTAATTGGGGAGTTGAGGACATTTACAAGTTAGTGTTATTATGGGTAGAAGTTTATTAGTTTTGTTATTTCCTGCCATTTTGGTTTGTTTGCTTTATTTCATTCAGTTATGATTTTTATTTACTTAGTTATTCTTTTAGTAAATTGTATATGTTTGCTTTGTGGGTTTTTGTTGTTGTTGTTGTTGTTGGTTTGGGTACCACGATTGAACTCAGGTGGGGTTAACCACTTAGCAATATCTCTAGACCTTTTTTTATGAGTTGTTTATAGACAGGGTCTCACTGAGTTGCTTAGAGCTTTGTTAAATTGCTGAGGCTGGCTTTGAACTTGCAATCCTCCTGTCTTCCAATCTGCTGAGATTACAGGCATGTGCCACCACACCCACCCAACATTATATATTTGGGAGCTTTGAGGTTTACATTTGAGTTCTTATGTTTACAACATAAGTATTCTTTCTAATGCTGGCTTAGTAGTCATGAATTCTTTTAGTTCACACTTGTCAAGGAAATTTTTATTTCTGCATAGATACTGAAAGATAGCTTTTTCTGGATATAGCAATCTTGGTTGTCAATTACTTTCTTTTAGATCCTGGAATATCTCATAGTGTCTGGGTTCAGTAGTTAGAAGTGAACATTACTGGTTTGTCTCTAAATATGACCTGACATTTTTCTCCGTCAGCTTTTAATATTTATTCCTTATTTTCTTCTTTTTTTTATTTTATTTTTTTAGTTGTAGATGGTTATAGTACCTTTGTGTTGTTTATTTTATTTTAGTTTTGTTTTTGTTTTTGTTTTAATGTGGTGCTGGTGATTGAGCCCAGTGCCTCATGTATGCTAGGAAAGCACACTACCACTGAGCTTCAACTCCAGCCCTTATTCCTTATTTTCTATGTTAGTACTTTTGATTATGATGTGTTTTGGACAGTTCATTTTTGATCTTGTCTATTTGAGCTTCTATATGCATTTCTCCTGTACCCTTGTGTTCTCTGTCCCAAGAACTCAGGTTTGTTTTCTTGATATTGTCTTTTAGTACTTGTATATTCTGATCATGGTGTTTTTTTTAAAAAAAAAAAAAAAAACAAACTTTCCTTATTGCATACTGAATATTCAAGTTCATGTATCCTGCCTTCAAGGCCTGAAGTTCTGTCTTTGAATCTTAAGTTCTATTTTTTACACAATCTATATAGTCTATTCTTTTTCTTTTTGTAGGGGGTATTGAACCCCATACACGCTGAAAGGGCATACATCCCCAGCCCTTTTATTAACATATATTTTTTTTAGAGTCAGGTATTGCTAAGTTGCTTAGAGCCTTACCAAGTTGCTAAGGCTGGCTTTGAACCCACAATCCTCCTGCCTCAGCTTCCCAAGTTGCTGGGGTTTCAAGCATTTGCCACTGTGCCTGACTCATAATCTATTATTTTGATTTTTTTCAAGTGAATTTTTACTTTAGTTAATTGTGTCTTTAATTTTCAGGAGTTATGATTGGTTTCATTTAAATATCACTATTTCTTCATTAAAATAGTCTTTCACTTTTTATATTTTCTTACTTCATTTTGTAGATCTTCTTTTAGTTTGTTACTCATTTTAGTAATAAGGTTTTAATTGTCTTTCTCTGAAATTACATACACTTCCATGTATCTGAGTTCCTTTCCTGGGGAATGGTGAATTTTGCTTGCCTGTTACTTTCTCATCAAATGAGATGGCTTTCCCTTCCTCTTCCTCTCTTGTACCTGTGACTTTCGATGTGCATTTATATGTTTCTCCTCCTAGGGACATATTTTCCTCCTAGTTACATGCACACCCCTTCCCTCTCTCTCTTTCTCTGTTTTTGTTGTTGTTGTTCTGTTTGTTTGATTTTATATTATATGGGTAGATGTCTAGGGATGAGACCTGAGGTCCCCATCTAGCTATTCTTACTTCAGACCTGGTCATGGGTTTGGGGCTTTTGTGTCTCCTATTCTAGGTTAGAGTATTGTTAAGGCTCAAATGGAGTTTATGTGTTTAGTGTTAGCTGTTACTTGGCGGGAGTTGTGAGTGTAACTCAGCAGCAAGGTCTCTAGTCTGTGAACCTAAAGTGTCCAAATCATCCCAGCTCCTCTAAGTGAAAGGGGGAACAAGAAAAAGCAATAATGTTAGCAACAATATGTAGTTTTTAAATAAATGGTTGGTGTCTATTTTTACATCTATAACATTAGTTGCCACCTGGTAAGAGGTAGTCTTGCCACCTTTTAAATCTTGATGGGCTCATCATTTAACATTACCACCCAAATAAAGAACTATAAACTTGATTAGATATTGAATAAGGGTCAGCTATGTCATCTACTGTATTAATAATCACAACACCACAAATGGTGTAGGGTTTATATAAACTCTAGAATTCTTTCATACAATGGAATCACAGTTTCTTAAGTGAAGAGTTAATATGTTAGGAAGGCAAGAGAATATTTGAAATTTTTTGAAAAGTGAAGAGAGGAGATGTAGGAGATATGTAGCAGATGATGGTTATAAAGGTGGAGGAGTAAAAAATAGTTAAAAGTAATAAAGCATAAGAGGAAGAAGGAACAAAAAAAAATTGGCTTTAGTGGGGAAGAGAGTGATGAAGGGGTAATAAGAAGAATAAAAGCAAAAACATGATCAAAAAATATAAAATCAAAATCAATCAAATCCACATAACATTTTACCCCACCCAAGTCAAACCAAGGCTAAATATTAAATGAGTAAAGAAGACAGCAATTAAAATGAAAGAAAACTCATACATATATATATATATATATATATATATATATATATATATATATACACACACACACACACACACACAAATAATACATATGTGTATTTATTCAAATCTATTCACAAAGTGAGAACAAACACACATACATACAGTCATGCAGAATGGAAAAAGGTAAAAATAAGTGCATAAATGTTAAAAATTAAAATTAAATTTAAAAAAGAAATTCTTAGTGAAATATAAAGAGTTTATTTCTCTGAGATGGTCAAAACTGCTGACAAGAGTGGAAGTTTATTGTTTATGCTGTTATGTCATTATTTTATATTTAATTTTGGGACTTGTAAGACTTGTTACCCAGCCCCTGGGGAGATGCTGATATCTCCCAGACATCTGGGTCTCAGGAGCCTCCTGAAAATTCTACTGTTAGCATGAGGCTTTTATATATTCTAGTGCTTGGGTGTGAATTACCCAGGATTAGACCGGGCATGCAGATGCTGTTGCCTGACCTGTTACTGGTGTCTTCCTAGTGCTCTATGAGAAGACAGCAATAAGGGGACACTCTCTTCTGGTAGCCCCAGACTGTATTGCTCTAGGCACAGTCTTCTTCTCTGTGCTGTTTTACTCAAAATCACAGTCCAGGCACATTTTGGTCTCCACAAAAGGTGACTGCTGGATCAGGCTGAAAAGTTTCTTTATGAGTTCCCAATTTCTAGCCTCTACTTGCAGATCCAAATCATTCCCACTGTGGCAACTCAGATTTTCACCAGACTTTCCACCCCTCAGTTCAGTGATTTTAACAACTGCCCTCACCATCTCTGGGTCAGTTAGAATCAGTATCCCTCTCTATTCCACAGGTTTCGCCAAGGCAATGTTTTTCATTGGATTTTCCTCTCTCCCTCTGCCTCTGCTCCCCCTTCCCTCAACAATGGGCAGCAGTCTCAGTTGCCACCACCACCAGTCAGGCTGGTACATCTCTAAGAGAATACTTCTTGCATTATGATGGAAGCTTCTGACATTTGTGTCTCTATGATTATTTTTATGTATAACTTTAAATTTCAGTGAATTCCCTTAATCACCCACATGGCAGAGGTAGTCTTCCCATTTTTTAAATCTTGAGCTAAAGAATTGCTAGAGAGCACACTCCTCGTCTGATAATGCCATCTTTTCCAATAAACACCACCTGTTTTTAATGGTTCCATTTCTTTCTATTTTCTTATAACAATGCACATTTATTACATAAAAATAAACTACATATAAGCACAAATAAAACCTTAAAAACTTACTGGTCATAGCCAATGGTGATTTTCAAAACCTATTTTATCTTTCTTCTAGGCCAATTTTTTCTTTTTGGGGGTACCAGGGATTGAACTCAGAGGCACTTCGCCACTGAGCCACCTCAGCCCTATTTTGTATTTTATTTAAAGATAATGTCTCACTAAGTTGCTTAGCTTCTCACTTTTGCTGAAACTAGCTTTGAACTCCTAATCCTCCTGCCTCAGCCTCCCTGGCCAAAGGGATTACAGGCATGTGACACCATGCCCAGCTTTTTCTACACATATTTATGTACGTTTTTTCACTTTATCCCAAATAGTTCTTACTCTGAGTACTGTTTTGTAGACATTTTCCTCTGAAAATATAAGCAGTAAGCATTGAGATTTGTATGTTCATTTTTAATAATTGCAAAACATTGTATTTTAGCATTGTCAGTCTTCATAGACTCTTCATTTAAACATTTAAATAATTTTAAAATTTAACTGTTATATAAGTAATACAACAACATTGTGGCTAACTTGTTTAAAAATTATTTATTTCAACTAAATTTGCTTTTTTAATTTTTTAAATTTGATTTAATTAGTTATAAATGACAGTAGAATTCACTTTGATATATCGTATATAATGGAGTATAATTTCTCATTCTTCTGGTTATACATGATTTTACCAAAGCAGAACTTCAAGTTAAGTGATTACATAATTTAACTGGACTTTTCATACATATTTAAAGTTTCCCCCCAAAATTTACTATATGGAATTTATTTGAACCCTTATATAGAAAAGTTTAGGAATCATGGTTGTTTTCATCAATATGTATTTCATTCACAGTCTGTATCATTATGTATGACTGAAGTTTCCATAAACATACAGAGTTTAACTGTCTTAGAAATGTTTACCTCCACATTTTACTTAATCTGTGAGTATGTCTTTATTATGATAGGGTATAGGAAGAAATCTAGTATTTATTATCATGCTTTTGGTGCCAAATTAAGAGTGAAATCCAGAGTCATCTGGAAAATTTTAGTTTTCATGGAAGATTGTTTATCTCTGAAAATGGAAATTTATAGATTATAAAATGCCCAATAATAAATATCTCTAAATTTGGGCTAAAGACAAAGTTGAAAGGATACAAAAGTTTATGAGATATCATAATGTGAGATGAGACTTTTGTTTGAACTCCAGTAGCCTTCCTTCTATTCTTCCATTATGAAAATATTACTAATTTCTTATGAAAAAATCAAAATGCCACATCAGTCACTGTCATCTGTACATTACCTCAAATTTTCTGATGGCACTTTCCTAGAAATGGTTACAAGATATTTTCCTAAATTACTCTCCTTTATGTTCTAAATTTGTATATTCTTATTAGCAGTATGTAAGAATATTTTCTCTGAAAACATTTTTCAAAATCTGAATATTATCACATTGTCATAATGCTAGATGTGGAACGTCTCAAAAAACTTGAATATATAATATATAATATAATTATATAACATGTGATATATTACATGTAACTATATGCAATCTGAACATATCTCAAAATATCAATCATAAACAATGAATGTTGTAATTAAATATTTTTTTGCATTTTTCTATTGTCAAATATTCAATAGTGAATACAAATTTTTATTTTAAATTTTAAAAGAGCAATGAATAAATTTTAAACAATACAAAAAAAGAACAAAATATACCTGATCTTTGCTAAAAAAAAATTTTATATTTGGAACTTGATTTCATTTAAAATGCTAAAATATAACAATGTTAAAAATATATCCTTTTTTATAGACTCTGACAATTGTTACATTTTTTTAAGCTTTGAGGGGAATTTACATATGAAGCATACTTCAAATGAAACAACTCACTGAGCACATAATTCATAGGTCAACAAAAGTATACCTGGAATTGTCTACATTAACTTTTTAGTTTTAAATCATTAAGCCCTGTTTCAGTATAGCTACAGTGCTATCTCACAATTAACTATGTGAAATGTTGTTCTTTTACAACAGAATTTTCATTTACTTTCAGTTTTTCAAGTAATTCAGAATTCATTATGATGCTTGATCATTTGCTTTTAAATGTGCTTCTAAAAATGCGAAATAAAAATTAGAGAAAAACCGTTGAGATAAAATTAGATTTAGCAGGCTGAGATTGTGGCTCAATGGTGGAGCGCTTGCCTAGCATTGTGAAGCACTGGGTTCAATTCTCAGCACCACATATAAATAAATTAATAAACAAAATAAAGGTCCATCAACAACTAAAAAAAAATTAGAGAATGTGCTTAATTTTTTCTATGAATGAAAATTAAATTTTGTTTTAAACAAAAATCTCTGGGGTAAAAATAAACAAGAATTCCTCAATTCTCTTTTTAAAATATAATGCTCTCATAATTTCCATAATTAATAGGAAAGATGACTTTAAATTAAAGTTGAAACAATAAAATTTGTATTTACAACTGACAGACAACTCATAGTAATGGCTCTCAAAGTTTCTGTACATAAAAATGATCTAAAAATCTCTATATAATATATAATATATATATATAATATATATATATGACAGCAGATAAATATCTCACTATATATATATATATATATATATATATGACAGCAGAATGCATTTTGATTTATTATATACAATTTCAGCACCACTTTTCATTTCTCTGGTTATTCATGATATAGTGTCATACCATATTGCAGTCATATATGTACCCAGGGTAATGATGTCCATCTCATTCCACCATGTTCCTGCCCCCATACCCCCTTTCCACCCCTTCATCTCCTTTACCCAAAGTCCCTCCATTTTCCCCATGTCCCTCAATTATGGATCAGCATCCACTTATTAGAGAGAACATTTGATCTTTGGTTTTTTGAGATTGGTTTACTTTGCTTAGCATGATATTCTCCAACTACATCCATTTACCTGCAAATGCTGTAATTTTGTTGTCTTTTAATGTTGAGTAATATCCCATTGTTTATATATGCCACAGTTTCTTTATCCATTCATCTGTTGAAGGGCATCTAGGTTGGGTCCACAGTTTAGCTGTTGTGAATTGAGCAGCTGTAAACATTGATGTGGCTGTATTACTATAGTATGGTGATTTTAAGTCCTTTAGGTATAGAATGAGGAGTGGGAGTGGGAGAGCTGGGTCAAATGGTGGTTCCATTCAAACTTTTCTAAGGAATCTCTACTCTTTTGAAGGAACAAGGCTTTCATTCCAAGTAAGAACAGCAAGGATTGGCACTTTGCATTCCACTGTTCTTGGCTGCCCTTGACAGGTATTTCTATCATGTTTCTAATTATACTTCTCTCTTTTATTTATTTTAAATATATTTTTTTCTCTTACTGAAAATGAAGAAAATTTAGGAAGACAAGTCTGAATTAATATATTCTGCAATAGCAACACCAATAGACAGTAATGTCAGGCAACTCTGATTGACAACATTGTTCAGTCAAGGACAAGACTTCCCTGTATACTTTTGATCTTCTTTGGACTACACTTCACTCTTGTCAGTCAAGGTCCATAGACCTTGTAAAGAGAATAAAACATTAAAAAGAGCAATCAATCTCTGTTTAAGGATCAACTGTTTTATAACATCTTTTTTCTTACACTCAAATTTTAGAATTTGCCGAACAACCTGGACTTTTTCTCTTGCTACCCTTGTGCCATCTGTCATATTACTCTTATTAAGCACGGCACCTGGTCTGTGTTTTCCTGCTTTTACTTGAATTCCAAAAATAAGCAAAGAAGGGGACAGATTTCAGTTCCTTTGTCAATTTTAAAACCACGAGAATGAAATAAACCTTTCATAACAAACTTGAAAATGTTTTTAAAATAAAAATGCAAGAAAACATGAAGCAATTGAATGAATCAGATGTCACTGAGTAAACAGAAGCACATTCTATGAAGTCTACAATCATTCCTCACATTAAATAGGAAAAGTAAAGTGTTCAATAGGAGAGATAAATTTTTGTGTAGTAGGCATTAAAGGAATTTCTCCATGTCTAAGTGCTCCTCGATCCACTTTTTAGGTCAAAGAGAATATTCATTACTTCTTTTCTTAAGTATTTTTTAGTTGGACACAATACATTTATTTCACATATTTATTTTTATGTGTTGCTGAGGATTGAACCCAGTACCTCACGTGCTCGGCAAGCACTCTACCACTGAGCCACAACCCCAGTCCCTCATTACTTATTAATAATTCAAGTTCATACTAAAAGTAATTTCATTATCCCTGATATTCATAGTGACCTCCACGTCCAACTCAATGGCTTTTTTAACTTTGACATACAAAGAGGAATAAATGATAGGAGAAATTTTTTACTAAGTTGCCTACTTTATATAGTCCTCAGGTGTAACCGGTCTACTTTTATCTGCTTTTAATTTTTCTTTTTAATTTAGCAAATTTCTGTAAGATTCCAGCTAACATTAATTACTTCTTTAAAAATCTCAACAAGACTATTCCTGGCTATGGTGATTATTTTTTATTAATTAGAAAATTAAATAATGCTTAGGTTCAAACAATGAGTCATGTTAGACCATTGTTTGGCCAATAGTTGTATTTACTTAACTGGCATTAACCAAAGATATGCAATAATATAAAACCTAATCTCTTTTTTTTGTTGTCATCAAAGAAAAGTAGTTAGTGAAGCGTCTATTCCAACTTCTTTCAAATGTTAAATTTATCTTAATAACAATTTTTGTCTTTTCACATTTCCTATTAAATTCTAAATATCATAGTCCCAGAAGCTCATCACTGGCAAAACTATCACAAGCCACATATTTTCATTACATTTTATTTGTTTTCCCAGTCTCCATGTCACCATTTTACTCCTAATTTTTTGCATTCACAATGCATATTATTCCTGTATTTGAATTATATACAATGTCATAATAGCAAAAGTTACTATCTCAAGAATTGGCAATTGAAAGTTGGAGCAGTGGTGAATGTCTGTAATCCCAGTGGCTGGGGAGGCTGAGGCAGGAGAATCGTGAATTCAAAGCCAGCCTCAGCAATGGCGAGGCACTAAACAACTCAGTGAGACCCTGTCTCTAAATAAAATACAAAATAGGACTGGAAATGTGGCTCAGTGGCCAAGTGCCGCTGAGTACAGTCCCCAATACCCCACCGCCACCCCCCAAATAAAAATAATTACCAGTTGAGAACTGATATGCTAAAAGTAATTAAAATGAGGGGGAAATGGGGGAAAATGAAGGAGTACTATAACATAAAAGTGTTTTAAAAAATGTTCAGGTACTTTAATAAACGTAATTATACGAATTTCACAATAAAAATTTCTAAATATGGCAATTAAATAAAAATAAAAACTTATTATTAATGAGTCTATGGCCACAGTGATAGATAATAATTTGATAGTTGACAGAAGTAAAGAAGTCTGACCATATGGGACTGAGAGAATATGCTCTAAAATTCCAATGTCTCATAGGACTGAAACTATGTCCTGACCAGTCAGTATAACCTGGCTAGCCACAAGTAGCATCTTGAAAAGAAAAGATGGCATAAGTGCAAAACTTCCATATAAGAGAATGCACATAAACATAAAAACGCAAAACATATGGAAGAACATGAAGATTAAAATCAATAGCACATGAAGAAATAATAATATTTAATAATAATAGAGAAATAATAATAATACAGAAAAATAGATAAATGAATGATAGGAGATTGTCACTAATATTATATAAATGACATCACATTATCCAAGAAGCTCAAACACAGTATATACTCTCCAAGAATAGAAGGAAGCAAAATATAAATAAAAACAAGAAAAAGTCATAATAAAAATAAGCTATATTAGCTAAAATAAGATAGACATCCAAAAGAATCAATTGGAGGAATATAACTCTCAGATTTTAAAAAAATCTAATAGATTCAAAATATTAGCACAAAGAAAATATCAATTATTTGGAAGACAGAATTGAATAATTCATTTGCAATAAGCTAAAGAAAAATATGATAAATGTGAGAAATTTAGAAGATATGGTAATTTTATGGAGAACTTCTAAATAAGTCACATAGAATTTTTATAAGTAAAACATAAACAAATAACACAAAAGGATTACTGGCTCAAAATATCCCATAATAGGAAAAAAAATGTGAGACGTCAAAACAAAAATACACACGAATTTAAAGCAGTCTGATTTTTAAATATGCAAGCTAATGTTAGTAAACCCCTAGGACATCAAGAACAAAGAAAATTTTATAAAGCACTAGCACAATAATTTCAGAAATGTTAGCTACAAGACATAGATTTGAACAGTGCTAAATTTGTAAAATATATTTAAAATATATATTTGACTCACCAAGTATATGACTGCAAAACATGAAAAAGAACAGTTTAGATTTTAAAGTAATGAAATCAAGATATTCTTCATAAAAATGTATACACAAGAAAATGTCATAAAAATACTAACACAATGCTCAGAATATAGCCTAGGGATACAGCTCTTGTCTGGTTTACATAAGACCCTGAGTTCAATCTCTAGCACCATCAAAATGGTAATAATAATTAATAATGATAGCAATAATAACAATAACATAAACTTAGCTAAAAAGTAAATTGAATTTAGGTATAATTAATGTGATGGTTAATTTTATATGTCAATTTGACTGGGCCCAAAAGTGCTCAGATATTTGTTTAAACGTTTTTCTGGCTGTGAATTGACAGAGTAAGTAAAGCAGATTGCCCTTCATAGTATTAATCAGCCTCATCCATTCCATTAAAGTTTTGAATATAATGTTTCAGAACACAGAATAAGGAAGAATTTGTCCTCTCTCATAGACTATCTTAAAGGTGAGACTTTGAACTCCTACCTTCAGATTAGAACTTGGACTAGAACTTACACATCTGATTCTCCTGGTTTATAGGCCTCTAGACTCAGACTAGAATTCTATCATCAGTGCTCTTCTGGTTCTTTAACTTGCTGAATGAATAACTTTTAAATTTTCAATATCCACAATTATGTGAACCAGTATTTCTCTCTCCCTCTCTCCTTCTTTCTGCCTCACTCTTCTCTCTCCCATCTCCTTCAGTTTCAATTATATTTGTTCAATTTTTCTGGAGGACCCAGACTAATATATGCCGCGCGCGTTCGGCGAATGGACCGAGTCCGGCGAGAGACGTCGGGATTAAAAAAGACACAGGAGTCCGAGGTCCTTCATCCAGGGGGAACCTGACTTTATTATCTCAGCTCATACTTATATATTTCTTTCAGACAGAATGGAAAGTTACTGGTAGGCGGAAGCAAGGACGGAGGGGGGCAGGTGGTCCTTGTCGACTCATACTAAGCCTTCAACCAGGAACCTTATCAGACCCAAGCAGGTCAGGACGTTCCCACATGACCATTATAGGCTGAATATGAAAACAGACACCACAAATCTTTCAAGGCCTTGGGAGCTGGCCTCTTTGACGTGCACAACAAGAAACCAGGGCTGGATCCAAGCCCTGGGGGCCGGGGGGAGTCCGTGCCAGCAAATATAGACTTTAGAATTGAGATAGGTTCTAAAGAAAGAAATTAAGAATTAATTTTCTGAAATTACTGGGTGTTCTGAATTGGCTAAAATTTATAATGATGTTGATTAATGACTTCGAATGTAGAAAGAAAGAAGGAAGAAAGGAAGAAAGCAAGCAAGCAAGAAAGAAAAGGAAGAGAGGGAGGGAGGGAAAGAGGGAAAAAGAAAGGAAGAAAGAACGGGAGGGAGAGGGAGGGATGGAGGGAAAGAAGTATAAAAGGAAAAAAATGAACCCAGGGACTGACATTCCCAGTTTATGTATTTCATAAATGACCTGAAAGTCACTCTGTGCCCTGAGAAAGACCTTTATCTCACTCGGTCACAGAATTGACACTACTGAAAATCAAATGCAGACTCCTTTCCTGAAATTGACTAAATGACAACACAAATTTAACTCCTCCTGTTATAGTTTGGCTACAATTATAGCAAAGACATTGATTGAAAAATAGTGGTATCCTGTAAGTTGTACCGAAGATGAGGGAAGAATCTGATGCAGTTGTGTAAATTAAGCCCCTAAAGGCTGATGAATCTTTTTGGTAGTAGAACCAGCCTCCCAATCACCAGTGTTTTGGGCCTTTCCACTCCTATCTGAAGGGAATAACTCTGCACTGTAAGAGGAAACTATAATGGCTTCCCCTGAGGCAATTACCATGTAAAACAAGGCTCATTATCCTCAGAATTCATCTCCACTATCCCTCTTCTCTAATAGTCTTACAATCCTAGCAGGCCCCAAAGTACAAAGTATGACCCATGAGGACATATTCTCCAATCCAAAAGAACTATTAGAGTTTTCTAATATACACAAAAATAAATACAGGGAGCATATGTGGAAATGAATATTGAGGATGTTAAATAATAGTGTAAGGAACACAAAGTTAGAATATCAAATTTATTGGTATGTGTCACTAAGAAAGAATTCTGTATTTAATATTGCATTCCAGGGAGTTAGAAAAGGATTTAACAGTTTGTTGGGTTGGTTAGTTGAAATAAATATGAACCACAGTAAATAAATTATAAATGCCTGTTTCACTTTGATGTACAGAAAGGTATTCAAACGTTATTTGAAGGCTTACAGAGATTGAAATATTACAGTAAATATGTTGTTCAAAGACTACCCACACGGGAGAATCCAAACAACATACCTTTACCTACTACTGTGGGAAACAAATTTGTGAAGGTAGCTCCTACATCTATTATTCTGATTTACAAGCTGGACCACACAATGGGAACCAAAGTCAATGAATTGGGAAAACAAAATGGCTGGAGTTAAGATCACTCAACAATGAACGTGTGATTACTATCATGGATAGCAGACTCAAAGCAGCATCTAAAAGAGTCTGATTTGTAAAGTGCTTCAACATTCATTGACTTGATTGTGTAGTTCCTAGACATAAAATATCAGAAGTCACCTAAATTTTACTTTATATGTATAAGCAGTACTATGTTGGCCCAAGAACAAATGTTGAAATTAAATTATACAAAACAAAATCATGTCCTCTTGCTATGATTTGATTGTTTATCCCTTCCAAAATTAAGGTGAAAATTTAACTGCCTTTGTGATAATACTAAGGGATGGGACCTTTAACTTGAGTTTAGGTCCTGAAGGTTCTATCCTCATTAAAAACATGAGTATCTTTATTATATAGAAGTGCGTTATTGTGGAAGTGAATTCCTATTGAAGGAAGACCTTCTTTACATGGAACTGGACTCACCCCTTCTTACTCTCACTCTATATCATATTTCCCTTCGCCCTTTCACCATTTGATAAACTCCATCATATTATGATTTGAAAAGAAGTTCCTTTCCATATGCCATGACCTTAATAATGGACTTCACAGCCTCCAGATATATCTATCAATAAATTTCTTTTTTATTGTGAATTATCCAGGTTTTTGTATTCTGTTACATAAGAACAAAACAGACCAAGCATCCTTTATTCAAAGACTTCTTGAGCCCCTCAAATAAAGACTCATAATTTACAGACTCAATTCCTTGAATGAGGGGTTATCAGATAGCTACTGGAAGGTCACAATAACACTGACAAAGTTTCATACTGTTAACATTTCTTCTAGTACTTCCTATTGGGATCCATGACTCTTTTCCAGAGTAGATGTACATTGGGTAAAAGAAAATGAGTTCAGCATTTAGGACTACTGAATACTGGCTCTGATGTGATACTAATTCCAAAAGACCCAAAATGTCATCTCAATCTACCTACCAGAGTAAGGACTTATGAAGGTCAAATAATCAACCGAGTTTTTGCTCAGGTACATTGAACAGTAAGCCCAGTGGCTAACTAAGCCTAGCTTTTAGTCATTTCCTCAGTTTCAAAATGTGTATTAGAGCAGATATACTCAGAATCTGGGAAAATCACCATATTTGTTCTCTGACCTTTGGATTAATGGCTTTTGTGGTGGTAAAAGCAAAGAAACCAAAAGAACTGCCTCTACTTATTAAATACAAGGCAGAATACAATGCAGAATCCCTGGAGTGACTATAGAGCTTTGAAGTATGTAGAGGTGATAATTTTTACCACATCTCTCTTTAAGTTTCCCTTTTGGTCTGTCAAGAAAACAGATGGTTCTTGGATAATGACTGTGGATTATCAGAAATCTAAACGGGTAATGACTCCTGTGGTACCTGCTATATCAGATATGGTTTCACTGCTCACGCAAATTTGCACATCCCCTAGTACCTAATATAAAAGAACTGCTCTAAAAAATGAATTTTTCTTAATACCTGCTGGTAAAGATCACTGAAAACATTCCATTTCAACTTACAAGGCCATCGATACACATTAAGTGTCCTATCTCACAAGTATATCAACTTTTAAGCCCTATGTGAAAATTTAATTCATAGACACCTTGATTATATTTCCCTTCCATTTGATAGCATCCTGACTCACTACTCTTATGAAACCTAGTTAGCAAAAATTAGCACCTGTTGTAGATTTATTCATAAGATCCTTTTATTTCAGATGGTGGGAAATAAATTGGAAAAAAATGGGACTGTCTACTTCAATGAATACTTTAGGAATCCAGTGGTCTATGGCATATCAAGGTATCATTTTTAAAATAAATCATGTTATTTCATATGGGACTTCCTACAACCAAAATTAGTCACAATTGCTATTAAACCTCTTTAGATTTCAGAGGCCACATATTCCTCATTAGAATGTGTTGCTCTGGCCTATTTATGGAGTTACTTAACAAGTTGCTGGTTTTGAACAAAATAAAGCTCTGCAAAAGTTACAGAGTGCTGTACAAGCTGCTCTGTCACTTAAACCATGTGATATAGTACATGTAATGACATTTGAAGTGTTACTGACAGGTATATGCTGTCTGTGGCCTTTGGCAGGACCCTATATATGAACTGTAGCCAAAGCCTTTAAAATTTTGGAGCAAAGCCCTACCATCAGCCACAGATAGTTATTCTCCTTTTGAAAAATAGCTCTTGGCCAGCTATCAGGCCTTAGTAAAAACCAAATGCTTAACCATGGTTCACTGAATTATCACATGACCTGAGCTGCCCATCATGAAGTGGGTGTTAACATCCAACCAAATCATAAAGTTAGATGTGCAAAGAAACACTGCATCATCAAATGGAAGTGATATATTTATCATGGACCATCAATAAGCCTTGAAGGCACAAGTAAGTTACATAAATAAGTGACTTAAGTGTGCATGTTCTCCACTGTTGATACATTGTTTCTCTCTCCCAGCCACCACTTTTATGGTCCAATGGGGAGGTCCCTATTTTGAGTGACAGAGAAAGAGAAGGTTCAGGCCCTATTTATAAGTTTTTCTGTCCAATATATGGGCACTATCTAAAAGTGGACAGATTCAGCACTGAAATTCCTTTCTAGGATATCTCTGAAGGACACTGATGATGGGAAATCCTCCCAGCAGGAAGAACTCCAAGTAGTATACCTAGTTGTGCACTCTCCTTGGAAGGATAAATGTTTGAGTAGATGACCATATACCAATGGATTGTGGTAAATGATTTGATTGGATGATAAGAGGCTTGGAAAATACATTATTATAAAATTAGTGACAAGGAAATTCAGGAGAAAACATATGGATAAACCTCTGAATGGTAAAAATGTTAATATATTTGTGTTCCATGTGTGTGCCCACCAAAGGAACTCAGCGAAGAAATATTTTAATAATCAAGTGGATAGAATGATATGTTTTGTGAATACCAGTCTTTTTTTTCCCAACCATTTCCTGTCATCATGCAATGAACTCTTGAACAAAGTGACCTAGGTTATGCATGGGCTTAGCAACATAGACTTCTAAATATGAAGACTAATATGGATAACTTGGACCAATGCTGAGCATCTGGTCTGTGAGCATCAGAGACCCAACACTGAGTTTCCTGTACATGGCAATGTTTCCTGGGATGAGATTTTATCCCTGATCTACCATCTGGAAGGTTGACTACCCTGGGTCACTTCCATATGGAATAAGCATCATTTTGTTCTTAACAGAACAGGATTGGGAGGCTAGGGATGTGGCTCAAGCAGTAGCGCCCTCGCCTGGCATGTGCCGGGTGCTGGGTTCAATCCTCAGCACCACATAAAAATAAAATAAAGATGTTGTGTCCGACGAGAACTAAAAAATAAATATTGAAAACTTCTCTCTCTCTCTCTCTCTCTCTCTCTCTCTCTCTCAAAAAAAAATAAATTAATTAAATAAATAAATAAATAAATAAAATTGGGGTGGGTGTTATTTGGTTTTTCGTTTGTTTGTTTGTTTGTTTGTTTGTTTTTGGTATCAGGGATGAAATCCAAGGGTGCTTAAGCACTGAGCCCTATCCCCAGTCCTTTTGACTTTTTAGTTTGAGACAGGGTCTTGCCAAGTTTTTTAGAACCCTGCTAAATTGCTGAGGCTGGCTTTGAACTTGTAATCCTCTTGCTTCAGTCTCCTGAGCCATTTGGACTATAGATGTGTATCATCATGTCTGACTGGAATAGAAATCTTAATATAGACTTGCCTTCTCTGAAAGTAATACTTCTACCAATACGATTTTTCTTTTGCTTACATAATGCCTTGTCCAACAGAATGACAGTCTTATTAAGATAGTCATGTCACAGCAGATGGCATGTGACCTTAGAATCATGCTCATGGAACTCTCTGGGATTTTATCATCTTCTTCACTATCCTGAAGGAGCTGGTTAGATAGAACTGGCCTTTGGGGAGTTCAGTGGCAACCCTTGCAGGATTTGGGCTGGATTCTTCAAAATGCTCTGTACACTCTGATATAACATCCTTTGTGTGTTGCTGTTTTTCCATAACCAGGATTCAAAGGGGCTGGAATATTAGTGGTACTACTCACTATTGCCAGCACAGACCCTCTTGCAAAATCTTTGCTTCTCATTCCCATAATCTTATGTTCTACCAGTCTAGAGTTCTCAATTTCAAATATAGGAATGTTTCCCCAGGAGACAACATTGATTACTTTGCACTGGAAGTTAAAATTATTACTGAGCCACTTCTGACAACCCATGATTCTGAATTAACAGGTCAAAAAGGGAATACTAATCTGGCTGGAATAATCATTGATTCTGTCTTATTTCTACCAAGGATAAATTTGATTATTATTCCACAGTGAAAGGAAAGAAACATACATCTGGAATATAAGAGATCCTTTAAGGTACCTCTTATATTACCATGTCCTGTGAGTAACAATGAATAACAATGAAAACTGCAACTCAATCCAATTACGACTACAAATGGTTCAGAGCCTTCAGGAATAATAATAAGCTAGTCTACAAGGTAAAACGCCATAACCAAATTGAGATGTTTGATGAAAGCAAAGGGAATACAGAATGTGAACTGGAAGAAGGTTGTCATAAATGCCAACTAAAACGGCATGACCAGTTATAAGTAGAGGTCTATATAATTGTCATAAGTATCTCCTCTTATTTTATTATGAATACATTTTTATGAATAATTTTGATCTCTTCCTTACCTTAACTTTTACATGAAACATAAAGATGTATAGATTTTATGTTATAGAATTTAAGTATTGTTATTTTACATTGTAGTGTTTAGGTTGTGGGTTATCAAAAGTAAAATAAATATCCCTCAAAGCTTTAATCCCTCTTCTAGGGGAGAGTGGTCAGTGCATTTTTTTGGCTATATACAAGACAATTTTATTACATTAATTTGAAAATTGTGACCACTTACAGTCCTTCATTGGATATTAATTAAGCTTTAAGGAGATGTTTATTGCCATGCATCACTGCCTATAATCCCAACAGCTTGAGAGGCTAACGCAGGAAGATAGAAAGTTCAAAGCAACTTAGTGAGGCCTTAAGCAACGTAGAGCCTGCCTCAAAATAAAAAATAATAGAAAGGGCGAGGGATGTGGATCAGAGGTTAAGTGTCCCTGGATTAAATCCTCAGTACAAAACCAAACAAATAAGCAAACAAACAAAACCAAAAAACTACCTTCTTTTGTATTATTGACAAAAGAAGGGGTAGATTTATGATGGTTAATTATATGTATTTATTTGCTTGGGTCCCAGGGTTCCTGGATATCTGGGTGAACATAATTTTTTTATGTTTAAAATAATAAAATATCTAAAATGATAAAATATCTAAATAAAAATAATAAAATGTCTAAATATCATTCAAAAGAAAAAAGTTGTAAGAATACTAAAAACATGTTTTAAATTTATAAGCAATGAATTATACAATTACAATTTAAATTACATTATAAAACTATAATAATACAAATTGTTACTGACATAAAACAACCTAAACAAGGTAACAATAAAGAACTCAGACTATTTACAATATATATATAGTAACACTATATGAAATAAAAATCTCTAAGTACATTAATTCAAAATTGCAATTTTAAATAATTTTTATTGAATAAGCCACTTTTTAAAATATAAAATTTTATTATCTTTATGTATATTTGTCTGAAATAAATTCTACATTTATAAAGATATGAGGTTCTCTGACATAGTTTTGAATTGTGGGAGGGAATAATCATTTTTTCCCAAGCAACTCAAGATTTATTGCACACACTGTTGCCGATTCAACTGTAATTTCTCAAAGTTTTGCCTTCTATATATTTATTTATCTTAGTATTTGATAATCTTCGCTTTATGCCTATTCAAATTAAATTGGTAGCGATTAGAAAGTTTTTTCTATTTGTACTACCTATTATGAAGTAATTGTGGCTTAATCAAAAGTCACTTGGATGTGATATAGTTTCAGGAATGCTTGAAATAAGATACACATAAAAATTTATTTATTATAATAATTAGATTATTACCATCTAATACCAGAATAAATGAGTCAAAAACCAGCTGAAAGCTTTGTAAAAATGAATTTACCCTTTGAAAAGTTATTTTATGTGCATATAACATAAAATATGTCACTGTTAGCTAGTCCAAACACAATAATGAATGTGATTTAAGAAAAAATATTAAAAGTAAATATCTGCTTGTGAAGGACTTTATAAATTTTTAGACTAAGCAATTTTAATCTTAACAAACCTCATTATTAAGGCTTAAAATATTCAATTAATTAATCAAGGTATTAAATATGTAGGTTTTATTAAAAATACAATATCTACTTCTTTTCAATTGCCTGCAGGATATAAATTTCTCTGCAGTGGCATTCACATGATTCTAATTTATATACACTTAAAAATATATAATATTTTATTATAATCATTTTTTTTGAAACAATTATGTTAAGAAACTATTTTCCATAACAAATTCTTAAGACCTTTTTTTAAATGGCAGTAAAATAATAAAGAATAATAATACAAATAAGACCTTTTTCATCACTATTTAAGTATCTTCAATTATCAGTCAACTCTTGTTTTTAAATTATTTTGAATGATCCATTCCCCAAACATACATATTTTTAAAAAATCACATTCATGAAGACTTCTTCGTTTTAATAATGCTTTAGTTTGGTTTATTTGAAGGTTTAGAGGAAAAAAATATCAATTTGCTCTGCTTAATATGAAGTATTTGCAAAATCCACAAGAAATCAAGGAATACAAGGGACAATTTCTGTAGTCACATAGTCAGGACAGAGGGCTACAATAAAATTCATCATTGGCATGATAGAAAGCAGCAGTAGTCTGGAAAGCCTGTTAGAAGCAGTGAGAATCTGTTCCATAGCTTGTCCTGTTATACTTAACCTGTTTGTTCTCATTTAATTGTTGGAGGACTCTGCCTTTGTCTACCATGTAGCTGTAGCTATGGTCTCTAACTATATCACACTTTTGCCAACAGACTTCTTTTACCTCTCTGTTTCTATGTGGTTTTTTTTTTACTTGATTATTTCTATCTCAAATTGAACATCTCCAAGAGAGAACATAAAATTGGGTTTAAACCTTAGTAAAAATCAGTCTTTCAGGATAGGGATTCTGGGTCAAGTGTGTTACAAATGTCCATTATTTGAATTTTTGATCTTTGGTCCAATAATCCATAGTATTCATGCACAAAGAGGATCTACATAGAGCCGGATCATGTAGATTTCTTGGAAAGAGTCAGTTTAAATAATAAGCATCTTGAAGTGTTTTTCTAGTACCAACAGGATAATTTAAACATGACAGTGTCCAACTATTATATTGTTTTAACAAAGTGATCTTTCAATATCACATTCATTGGATTCAGGGAAAGAAATCTAAGACATAAGAAAGAGGCTTAGTGGAGATCAATGTTCAATAAAAGTAATGGAAGAAGGCTTTGAAAATGTATCCAAGTTCAGGGTGAAATTTCACATAGATGATAGGTTGGTTGATATGTAATGATGGAGAGGAGACAAGATGAGAAAGGAATGAAGGAAGAAAAGAAGATAGGAAGGAAGGAAGCAAGCAAGGAAAAAAGGATGGACGGAAGGAAGGAAAACCAATTTTACATTATTTTAGTGATATTATTCTTATAGACAATTTAACAAGAGAGTTTTAAGCAAAAAAAAAATCCTCATGAAAGGAAGTACATGATTAAAAAATACTCTGGGACAACAAAATAAAAAATAATTCCATGAAATAATGTGAGTTATTTCAAAGTCTTCCATTCTTGCTTCCATTCTAGAGTCTTGGGGTTCTTTTCTCCTCTTTATACAAAGGCAGATATTAGGAAAAGTGATGGGGGCAGGGTGAGGCTGTCAGTGATAATATGTGAGATGTCTTAGAGTCTACAAGACCCAAGAGGAGATAAGGGACTAGTTGATTGGAGGACATATGAATAGTGGGACAAAGAAAATAGAGCAGGGAGAACAGTATGAAGAAAACTGATTTTAAAGGATGGAGAGTAATGAGAATAAGAAAGAGATGGTATGAGCATGGGTGAGGGTAGCACAGTCATAATCTGAATGTGTGACAGTGAGGTCCAGTTCTTTCATGTCATCATTACATGATTTTATGTCATTTCCTAACTCTTTATGACTTGGATTTGATATTTTAAAAGTCTTAAAATATATCTTAAAATATTAACCTTTTTTAAAACCAGGGATTAAACCTCAGGGGTGTTTAACCATGGAGCCATATCCCCAGTCCTTTTAAAATATATTTTATTAGAGACAGGGTCTCATTGAGTTGCTTAGGGCTTTACTGAGTTGTTGAGGCTGGTTTTGAACT
Source organism: Spermophilus citellus (assembly GCF_964194105.1). Lineage (NCBI taxonomy): Eukaryota > Metazoa > Chordata > Mammalia > Rodentia > Sciuridae > Spermophilus > Spermophilus citellus. The sequence goes on from NC_138189.1 coordinate 120,591,097, forward strand.
CACAATCCTCCTGCCTCAGCCTCCTGAATCACTGGAATTACAGTTGTATGCCACCACACCCAGCTTTAAATCTTAAATTTTTAACATGTATGTATTTGTGTCTTGGGCATATATTGAATTGAAAGTATATCCTTCTTCTTCTCAGTAATGTTAGACAATAGAGATAACACCTTCCAAGAATAATATTATCAAAGATCCTCCAACTCGATACAGCTGCAGAAAGGAAAAACAGGATGCCAGTCCATCTTCACTCTTCTACTAACTTATGAAACAATAGGAAAAAGAGCCCGTTGAACAAGTTACATGCACACATGCAGGTGTGAACAAAGTTAAAGTAAACACTCAAAGTCAATTATACTTGCAGAATGTATTGTATTTCAACCTTTTCTTGTAAAGGAGAATCTGCTTCTATACTTCCCTTTTTAAAATTAGTTTTGTTGGTAAGCATCCTTAACTTCACTATCCTGATATATAGTAATCATACAAAGAAGTTCCCATTTGAAGATTATGAATTCTAATAATTGTATGATAACTGAGGCTTGAAGTCCAATGTCTGAAGTGACTGGCAACAAAACTGTAGTTTACATTTCACTATATAGTCCTTATCTCTCTAAGATATTTCATTGCACTCCTAAAACAAATAGTTATTTCATTTAGAACTTAAATATTAGAAAAATTAAATTTTTGTGTATGATACATCACTATATGTATTTAAAACTCTGATGCGAAATGAGAACTCAGTTTATAAACTTGCCTATTGACCTGTTGTAAAGTATGAAGACAATTACATGGTGGACACATTAGCTTATTGTTTATATACAAATCGTGTTTTAAAAAGCATGATGAAACACTTGGATATTAAATGCACTTCATAAAAAACTTTAATATGAAATAAGAAAACTTTTACTGAGATATAAAAGGATAACACCATTATGTTTGATGCAGTGAATTAAAATCTATTAAACTAATATATATATATATTTTTTATATACAATAACATTATATATTTATCCTGATGCTTTCAACTTCTAAACTCTTGAAACATGAAAAAGTGAAATAACATGAATAGGCAGCCTGGAAATGATGTTAATAGCAACACAATTTAAAGGTTAAATAACAATACTTGTTGCACTTCTCTCACAGATTCACAGGCATTGGTGTGATCATGGACACTAAATTCATTGTCAAAGAAAAATCTGAGCTCTAAAATGTGCATTGGTTTTAAACAGAGGCACCATTCCTTGATAATAGACCACTTGCTCTATGGGAAAAAAAAACAGGAGAAAAATATTTTCTTTGGGCCATAAATGCTAGATATAATAGTCAAAACATTTCAGTTTTCCACTCTTAACAATGTTTATTACTGCCAGAGAAACCCAATGTACTATATATAAAATAAGAAAATACTTCTCTGTTACAGCAGTTAGTTTTGATAACTGTCCCTAGCATAGTTTACATTTAGTTTTTTTCCTCTCCAATAAAATTCTTTTGATGTACCATGGAATGGAATATGCACAGAGAGTTAAATATCATTCTTTACAATTACCTAATACTTATGTATAAAAATGTCAATTTAAAGAGAAATTTGTCCATTAAATATGTATTTTGCTAAGATGAAGCACAGCCATAAACCTTTTTTTAGTATTATAAGCATTGGATGAAGCCGATTATTAGTATAGTCCTTTTAGTTTAGTGAGGATTTTGAAAATACGATATTCTGTTTGTGGAACCATATATCTTAATGACATTAAATATGAGGCACTCAAACTATTTACAGCTTTGTTTGAGTGGAAATTATTTATCTGCATAGATCCTGGAAATAGAATAAAAAAAAAACTCTCCAGGGCAAATGGTAATATCAACATCAAATCCCTAGGATTGCAAAGCAAAGGAAGCAGTCAGCTTAGTTGGGCAAAGGCTGTGTCTACGCAAATAATTTGGAGAAATGGTAGAGCCATCTAGGGAACTGAAAAATTATTCTTTTGCTAGGTATATCCGTGCCTGGATAGGAGTAAAAATTTACTTGAATTATCAAGATACATGCTTCAGATCTTACCTGTACACATAATATCAATTGCCTTTAGAAAACCATTACTAGCCTTTTGATATATTTCTTTTCTATCTCTAAAAACTATTCTTTTTTTGTACTCAGAATAATTTATTTTCATTTCTGGTGTGTGTATATCTCAATAATCAAGACTACACATTACATAAAAAAGGACAAATGATTGTGAATCTGTAAGACATTAAAGGCCACTTTGCGGCTTCCAGGCAGCATGTCATTTTAGATAGGGAAGGTTTATGAAACTTTGAAATTTCTGCTATTAGGTAGGAAATCACAATCTGATTCTCAAATTCCCCAGCATATTTCATAGCATTGCTTACATATTGTCATGATGAAATTCTCTCCAACAAGAGCAGTTAAAGCAAGAAATAGCCTCTGCTAACACAGTTGACTTGGCAAGTACATGGTCTGCATAAAAAGCAAAGTTTAAAACTAATGCAAAATCGCTGTTATTTCCAACCTACAGTGTTAAACATTTCTAGACTACTAGGTTAGGGAAAAGAGAAAATAATGATGCCAGTGACAAATTTCTGAAAGAAATATTTATATTTCCCAGAAACACATTGCACCAAAATTAAACATGTTGTTTGAAGAAAAATAGAAATTTTGTCAGCTATGCCTGCTCCTTGTTACATTTTCCCCCTGTGGCCATCAATAAAATGGATTTGATATTTATTCATGGAAGTCTAAGGGGAAACTTCTGATATTTTTCATTTAATATACACACTTTCTCTTTTACTACACTGAAGGCCAAGCTCCCATTATTCCATTACGGGTCCCTGTTATGAGATATAAATGGATTTCGGCCAATTAAGAATGTTAAAGCATTTTTTTTCGTGCTTTCTTCTATTTGTACTAGAAAAAAAGGCAAAAAGGAATATATAACTGCAGACATATGATTTGCACATATAGGAAAAAATTGCAGTAAGTAACAATCTGGGATTTGCTCAAATTGAGGGCACATATATTAATATTGGACAAAAGAAAATAAAGAATTTGAAAAACTCCTGATGTGAATTTTAGTAAGGGAAAAATAAAGTTTAGGATTTGTAGTATGTACTCCTATTACTGTGTTTTCAGAGTCAAACAAAGCAACATGATTTGCAGGTTTGTTTGTTTGGGGGGGGTGTGAGTGTATGTGTTTATGTGGTGTATGTGGGTCTTCGTGTCTTCTATTTATGAAAACAAAGTCATCTTATCGACTGAAACACAGACCTTATTTACAGAGATCATTCAGATCCCTTGGCTGTACTGCAGAGCCTGTCCATGCAGCCCCAATGAAGACAATGGAAAATAACCAGCAATAGTGACATGACCATCGAAAAGGGTGAGAAGGTGGTAAAAAGGAATTTGGTGCAGTCAGTCCAAACACTTAATTGAAAGGACTTTGACCTGTGTTCCTCTTGACAAGTCCTTAGAATCTGAATTTTGTGGCTTACTTACCCTTGCACCTAGTAATGCAAGTTGTCTTAAATTACATGCTTTAAAACACAAAATGAGAGCATAAAAATAAGAAATGAGATATTTGTAAAAATATATGAGAATCATTACATATGATATAGCGAATAAGAGTCAATATTAAAAGAATTTCTCAATGTTGACTCAGAATTAGTTTATTGAAGTCTTATGGGTCTACCAAAATTCCCAAAATTACACTGAGATCTAATAAAATTATAATCTGCTATTGGTACCAGTCAATAATCCATGTGTTCAACAAAGATTGATTTAATGTTCGGTATGTTTAAATAACTCTTCTATGCTTAGATATATGTGTAGGCATATAATACACAAAATGTCATATATTCAAAGATGGCACATACTATGAATAAAAACAAAAAATGAGGGTAGGGAATCTCAGTAAAAGTATTTTGATTTTAAAATAAGAAATCAGGGCAGACTTTATTGAGAAGGTAAGATTTGAACAAAGACTTAATAAATGTGAGAAAGTAGACCTGAACCATTGGATAGTGTATTCCAAACAGTTAATTGCAAGATCTTGCAGAAGGTACATGCGTAGTGTATTTGAGGAATAGTAAGAAGATGAGTATAAGAGAAGAAGAGTGATTAGGAGTATAAGGTGTAAAATGGTTAGTAAGCCAGGCATGTTGGCACACACCTGTAATCCACATAACATGGGAGGCTGACACAGGAGGATGGCAAGTTTGAGGCCATCCTGAACAAGTTAGCAAAGTCCTAAGTAACTTAGTGAGACTCTTGTCTCAAGATAAACAATAGTAGAAATGGCTGGGGATGTAGCTCAGTGATAAAGTATCTCTGATTTCAATCACTGATACAAAAAAAATGAAAAGATGGTCATGACAGATGATCCATAGACTTGTAGTACTTTGTTAAAATGCAATAGTTTTTTTTTCTCTTATTGTTTAAAAGGAGTTGGTAGATTTAAAATGAAGAAACAGAATACTCTGATTAGACTTGAAAGAAACTTCTGTTCTGAGAATAGGAAATAAGTAGTCAAATGCATATAAGTAAGGGGACCAATTACAAGGATATTGCAAAACTCCACCGAAACGTTAACAGGTTTAGACAAAGGTGTGTGCGATAGAGATTGAATATGTAGTCAATTATTAATATTTTAAGTAGGCAAAGATTAGTTGATATACTGGTTGTGAGTTGAAGATCAAGAGAGTCAAAAGTTTTACGTCTGGCAAAATAGCATGAGAAGCTCCAAAAATTCATCCCTCAGTGAAACTGATGAAAAAAATAATGTTTCAAAAAAGAAAAAACTAAAAATTCATTTAAAGTCTGACATAATCTTAATGGTGTACAATAAATGAAAAAATATACTAAAGAAAGTATACTAAAATCAGGTAGGAACAGTGGATCTTTGATATTTGAACCAAGAGCTGCCCTCCTTTTTCTCTCCCAAACCACTATGGTTGGGAGAATGTCCTCTCAAATCAACAATATTCCATTCCACACTGGTGTGGCAGAGAACACAGGGCACCCTTTCCCAGTAGTTCCCAGTCAAAATGTTTTCTTCTTGAAAGAAGAGAATGTTTACATTTTTATTCTGTTCTCAATTGTCTGCTGCTGGGTCTAAATGTTTGTCAATGACTGATCAGAAGAGAGGGCTTCTTTTATGTTCAGCCCATATTTGTGGGAATCGATGTTCTATCTTCAGTGCTCTGAAATGAAGTTAGAATAAATATGAAGCTACTTCTGGTCAGTAAGGATGTATATTTTTAGCCTTAGAACAACCACTCAAAAATATATAATAAAACATAAATTAAAATGCTACATTTTGATTATGCAAAAGGAGAAGACAGTAAAAGATGAAAAGAAGAACAGTGTGACAAAAAGGAATGAAACATATATAAGCAAAAGAAAAGTGCCAAATGTTAAACCAGCTATATAACTAATAACATTCCATATTTGTGAATTAAAAATCCAATCAAAGGCAGAGACATAATAGATAAAATTGAATAATATACAATCTGTGATATCCACAGAAAATATTGCAGATTCTAAGACACAAATAATTGAAAGCAAGAGGATGTACAATGACCACAGCAAAGGTGAAATGAGTAAGCTAAAACCATGAAAAAGCATTTTAGGCAAAAAAAATTACTAAATAGAGAAAAATAGAAATTATAATGATGAAAGAATCAATTTGTTAGGAAGATAAAACCATTAAAAACATATGCACACAACAGGAGTACACCAACAAACACAAAGACACTAGCACAGAGAAGGGAGAAATAGACAATTCAACAAACAATAATTGAGGCACTAATATACCACATTAAAAATGGAATATAAACATTAAGCAGAAGACTAATAAGGAAAAATTAGACACAAACAATACAATAAGGCAACTAGATCTAACAAATACCAATTTCTCTGACCACAATCAAATAAAATTTGAAATCAATAACAGAAACTTGAAAAATTCACAAAACAAATGCACGAAAATTAAACAACACCGTGATACAAATAAGAAATCAAATTTAAAAATTAAAAGGGAAATTACAAAATAGATTAAAATCAACACTAATATATATGTGTACATATATATGTGTATAGAAAAAAATAGCTATAAGTTTGTATATAAAAATATGAAAGCTTACAAATCATTAATTTATTCTTCCAATTTAAGACACTGGAGAAAAATGAAAACCAGAGGTAAATCAAGGTTAAAAGTTAAAATTTCACTTGTTACTTTAAATGTTCAAGATTTTAAGTAATGAACCACAGAATAGAAAAAAAGAGTAGACAAATTAATGGACCAAACTTTATGATTTTTGAAAAATCAACACATTCATAAACATTTAGTTAGACTGGTGAGGATATGGGGAGAAAGGTACTCTCACACATTGTTGGTGGAACTGCAAATTGGTGCAACCACTATGGAAAGCAGTATGGAGATTCCTTAGAAAATTTGGAATGGGACCATAATTTGACCCAGTTATCCCACTCCTTGGTCTATACCCAAAGGACTTAAAAATAGCATAGAACAGTGACACAGCCACATCCATGTTCCTAGCAGCTCAACTCACAACAACCAAGCTATGGAAACAACTTATACATACTTCAATGAATGAATGGATAAAAAAATGTGTTATATATACATGATGAAATATTACTTAGCCATAAGGAGGAATGAAATTATAGCATTTACAGGTAAATCGATGGAACTGGAGAATATCATGCTAAGTGAATTAAGCCAATCTAAAAAAAAAAAAACTTCTTTGATTTGGATTTGTAGATACTAACCCAAAATTAGGGAAGTTGGGGAGGGGAATAATACAATTCCATTGGATTAGACAAAGGGAAACGAAGGCAAGGGAGTGGGAAGGGGAATAGGAAAGTGTGGAGAGTGGTGACAGTGACTGGGAGACCAGTGCCTGAAATTGAGGTCCCTGGTGACTTCAAGGCTGTGGCATACTTGATGACTGGGAAAGTTTCTGTGAAGAGACATAGGATGCTCTGTTGCTATGGAGATGTCCTCCATGCTAGAGTCTTATCAACATCAACATTTTTCTCAGGTACAACAGCTCTTGGGAATGAGGAACTTCCTTGCTAAGATAATGACGTTTCACCAGTTCCACTGCTGCTGAATCTGTCCTAGAACTAATAACTTTAAACAATGGACTTTCTTGAGAGTTGCACAATGCTCCTAACATTGCATATTGCAACTGTAGAATGTAACTGAGGAAATAGTTGCATACTGCTGTTAACTCTTTAACATTTTCATGAATACAAAGAATATTGCTTTCCTAGTCTTGAATCTGATTTAGAGACATATATAATAAAGATTGCTGATATAATTCTTTAGACCCGCTTCTCATTCACAGAGCAGCACTGCATCTGACCCCAGATGTTTTATCTTCAAGATCCACATGTTTTTTTTTAATTTTTCTTTTTTTAATACATGACAGTGGAATGCATTACAATTCTATTACATATATAGAGCACAATATTTCATATCTCTGGTTGTATACAAAGTAAATTCATACCATTTTGTGTCTTCATACATGTACTTTGGATAATAATGATCATCACATTCCATCATCATTTCTAACCCCATGCCCCTTGCCTTCCCCTCCAATACTTCTGCCCTATCTAAGAGTTCATCTATTCCTCCCATGCTAGGTTTTTGGGATTGGCTAACTTCACTTAGCATTATTTTCTCTAACTCCATCCATTTACTTGCAAATGCCATGATTTTATTCTATTTTATTGCTGAATAATATTACATTGTGTATATATGCCACATTATTTTTATCCATTCATCTATTGAAGGGCATCTAGGTTGGTTCCACAGTTTAGCAATTGTGAATTGTGCTGCTATAAACATTGATGTGGTTGTGTCCCTGTAGTATGCTATTTTTAAGTCCTTTGGGTATAGAACAAGGAGAGGGATAGCTGGGTCAAATGGTGGTTCCATGTTAATCTTTTCTTCCTGCTCTTCCTCCCTGCTCTGTTCATAGTTGCTCTCATTATATCAAAGAAGACATTTGGTATTTGTTTTTTAGGGATTGGCTAGCTTCACTAAGTATAATCTGCTCTAGTGCCATCCATTTCCCTGAAAATTCTATGATTTTGTCATTTTTTATTGCTGCATAGTACTAACAGACATGAGATGGGAAGGAAAGGGAGAGAAAAGGGAAATTGCATGGAAATGAAGGGAGACCCTCATTGCTATACAAAATTACATATAAGAGGTTGTGAGGGGAATGGGAAAATAAACAAGGAGAGAAATGAATTACAGTAGATGGGGTAGAGAGAGAAGATGGGAGGGGAGGGGAGGGGGGATAGTAGGAGATAGGAAAGGTAGCAGAATACAACGATTACTAATAGGGCATTATGTAAAATTGTGGATGTGTAACCGACGTGATTCTGCAATCTGCATTTGGGGTAAAATTAGGGGTTCATAACCTACTTCAATCTAATGTATGAAATATGATATGTCAAGAGCTTTGTAATGTTGTGAACAACCAATAAAAAAAATTTAAAAAAAATGGTGGTTCCATTCCAAAATTTCCAAGAAATCTCAATACTGCTTTTCATATTGGCTACACCAATTTGCAGTCCCACCAGCAATGTATGAGTGTACCCTTTTCCCCACATCCTCAC